>NC_056737.1:1428258254-1428279984 GCF_019279795.1 Protopterus annectens
TACAACTCCGCATTCCTAAACACCCTGGAAATGATTAAGTTACAACCCAATACCCTTATACTGAGGGACTTTAACTACTCCTCCATTAACTGGGAAAATTTCTCATGTACCAACATACTAGTTCAATGTTTTCTGGAATTCATAAATTCCACTACCTTGGACCAACTCATTCTTACCCCCAACATGGGAACAACATCCATGACCTGGTCATTATTAACATGGGAGACTGTTGCCCTACATCAGTACTCAACCCATCACTGGAAAGATCTGATCACAAGCTAATCACCATGGATATCCACATAACATCCTCACCTCCCTGTAAAGGAAACCACTGTGAAAAACATCTCCAAAGCTAATGTTGGCCTGCTAAAAACAGAGGTGGCTAATCTCACGATGCCCATGCAAATGGAAAATAGGTGCATGACTGTTGAATCATACACCAATGCACTGTATGAACACATACACAAGTGCATAGAATGTGCCATACCAATCAGAAACAAGATGCTCTCCTCCAAAAAGAGAAAAGTCAATCTGGTGGAACCCTAACATATACAAACTCTACAACAGAAGGAAGAAACTGTTGCAGAGAATGGTGAAGTTCCAAGACTGGGAAAACTCCACAACACAAAAATGAGATCCCTCATCAAAACCTCTAAATCTAGCTATGAAAACAACATTACAGCTGATACTAAAGACAACCACAAGGCATTTTATAGTTATATCAAGAACCCACATGGCAATGCTCAGATCTGCTTTGAGCTACCACACACTGGCATCATAGATATCGAGCCAACTGATATTGCAAATATACTGGCTAATAGGCTCAGTGTGAACATTACCCCCCTGTCACCACGTAAAGGGCCTATCACAATACTAGAGGACTGCCAAGTAGCTAATATCAGTGCTGCACAGGTAAAACTGCACTGTCCAAAGCCAAGAATACAGCTTCCATGGGACCTGACAATATCCCTGGCTGTATTCTACATGAATTACAAAGTGAACGTCCATCACACCTGGGTGCCCTTTTCAATCAAAGCCTTACTTCAGGCTTTGTTCATACCAAATGGCATACCACTATGGTCATCCCACTCCACGAAAGGGGGATTGACTACAGACACTGGGATCTACCACTCCATTAGCCTGACTATTCTGATATGTAAGGCTATGGAGCACATCATCATGGATGGTTTATCATCTTTGTAAGATCTCTTGACTGTACAGGGTTACACATGTTGTCCAGTCTTTGGCCCCTACCCCACAACATGTGTGGGATTCCACAATATCACTGGGATGATAGCAGGAGTGACAGCACTAAATAATGATAGACCATACCTATCAACCTCTTACTGCATGACATCTGGACAAAGCCTGTCATATAAGTGGAGGACAGAGGCCCAAACACAGGGCAATATTTGAAATATTGCTGTTATACACTGAAAAAGCTGCTGGTGTTACAGGATTGGTTGCAACATATCCTTTCTGAGGGACATGAAGTCAGAAACACACATTGATGTTGCCATGTACTGATAGCAATCACCAGAGTATGTCATTTGCCAAGGACAACACCTGTCTGGGGAACACACCAAACATAACAAGCAAACCTGTGGCCATTATGTGGATAGCTCTACAGTTGAGAGCTATGCAGACACATAACTTTGTTAGACTGAAATCCATGCAGAACTAGCATGTACACACAAACCCTGTAAAACTAGCAGTATTCAAAGAATATAGCAGGAGAGAGAGAGATATTATGGTCTGTAATAATGGGAAATTTGAAAGAATATATGTTCCAACAAGACTTGCTGTACTAATGTCCTGCTGAATAGCTGCTGTGGCCATAGCATCTGGCCCTCTCTGCAGTGAGAGAGATCACATCCATACCTCTCAAATGTACAGATCTTCACAGAATGTCCAGATTGTCCCATCATAGTTTTTCATCTGTTCCCCCTGAAATCTGTACTTTTCTGGCAAATAGCTGAGAATTGAAGTCAGTAAGTAATGGCAAACACTTGAGTTTCAGACTCCACATCCTTAAGAATATTCACAATAATGCAAAATGTATTAATCTACAAACTTCCTAAGTTTGTAACAGGAATATTTAAAATATGTCCCTATTTATCCCCCCATCATTTTAGGCTTTGTCCAGATGTGATGCTCTAAGAGGTTGTGAGGTAGGATCACAGCTCAGGAGCCTGACTCACCCTGGGAAAGGACAGTTCACATATGACAGCCGCTGGGGTGTCTCTCAAACAGTTGTGACTGTGCCACTGCTAGGCCAGTTAATGGGATGTTGTCCATATCCATATGTTACCTGTGAATATAAGTATGATACATGCTTGTCTTGTAAATCTAAGAGACCTATATAGGGCATGTGCATAGTAAAGCACTGCTGCAGACATGTGTTGAACTGCATGTGATATATTGAATTAATAACATTCAACTGTATAGTGTTCTGCTGGAAAATAACCACATTTGTGACTGATATCTGTAGTCACATACACATACACTTGTGTTATGTCAGCCAAACCATTGGCAAGTCTGTGAGCAATGACAGCGTAACATAATAGCCTACTTATGACTGTTGGACATCTTCCAGGCTATCACAGTGATGTCAAACCCTACTGTGCAATCAACTTACTAATGTATGGTGCAGCTATATTAATACAGTATCAATACCGATGTCCCTTTTGTCACCCATTTATGTGTGCCATTGTCCAGAAGTCCTGCTATAACATATTCAGAAGTATGACTGAGCAGCAAGACTGTAAATACAGTGTGCCATACTAACATAGAACAGAAATGTATACTAGGTATCCCTGAGCATATGTATGTATGTATGTATATGTTCAGCTGGAAGGCACAAAGCTAATAACATGGGTTTCAAGCAGCTGGGTAAATAGGTTGTGCATGTTGCACATGTGAGTAATATCAATGTCAGTGCATAAAACAGATATAAATGTGTCCAGCTACTGGTTGTTGTATTGCCCTGACACTGATATGGGTACTAGAGTAGGCATGTTTATCAGGTAGTAATCGGAGAAGTGTCCAACTGTGTTATGACCCTCTGTCCATCCCTATATCAACAACTATATACAGTGGATATCAAAAGTGTACACACCCCGTTGGAATGCTAGGTCTGTGCACTGTATGACAATGAGGCCACAGAAAATCATTTCAAAATGTCTCTTATCTTGAATGTGACCCATAACCTGTACAATTCTATTGAAAAACAAAGCTGTTTCAAGGAAGGAGAGCAACTACTGCCAAGTGAAGATGGGCCATGATGTTAGAGTCCAAACCAAGATGAATGAATGAATGCTGTAACCATCTCAACAGGTGCTTATACAACATATCAGTTTAAGGGTGTGCACATTTATTCAACTGGCTTATTGTACTGATTATTATTTGCATATATTTTCACAGACCAGGTTGCTATGTTTTCAATGGAATTGTACAAGCTATAGGTCACATTAAAGGTGGGAATTGTTGTTTTGAAATGAGTTATTGTGGTGTCATGTTTCAGTTGCACAAATACCAGGTATTGTAACAGGGGTGTGTACACTTTATATCCACTGTAGCTATATGGACCCAGCAGTACCTGACCTGTAAAAACAGCCTCCACTAAGGTAGAGTAATCCCCTTTGGTGGATAGCAGCAAAACACAAACCACATAATAGGTTGGTATATCGGCTGTACAGGGACACATAGGTGCAGGCAGCAACTTGGAAGCAAGTCCACCTCTATCTGAACAAGCATGTAAGTTCAGAGGTGACTTCCTGTAAGGCTGACTATGACTACAAATCAGACATATCCACACCACCAAGGACAATTGCAACAGTGTCTACACATATGTTGTCAATCTCAGAGGCAACAACACAATTCACCCTGTACTGGGGGTAAAGCACACCACATACACATGTGCCATGGATATAGGCAACCTGCATCAGACAGGTTAGGTGGGAACATCGTCACCCTGTCCAGCCCATTCGTATAGTGGGATATGCACATCAACCACACTCCGCCCCTAATCACTGGTGAGCATGTACATACTGCCTACTGATGGCAATAACAGCAAGTCTCCTTGAGGCATAATGACATCACTGTCTGCCTCCTACATGAACTCAGGCATGTGCTCACAGCTCCATCACACACTGCAGTCAAACACAAACTTGCCACCATCCACACACCATCTACATGGAAAATGGCCACTGTCATCCCTCTACACAGAAATGAATGGAGAATAGAGGATCATGCAGTTGTGTCCAACAATGAGGGGAATAAGATAGCTCAGGGCCAGGAGTGTACTGCAAGCTGCTAGAGGGTTATGGTGTAGTTCAGATTATTTGCAAGTAATATCCACTGTTGATGTGCAATTTGACAACCGTATCAGGTCCTGTGACCTTTTTTCCTGTTTATGTCTTCCGTGTAACATGTGGAGGCCTCGCCTCCCAGCATTCTTTGTTGGTGAAAATGACATAATCACCCAGTTTGTGATAGAACATTATATGCTATTATTTGGCCGGAGAGCACAAGATGTGTTGGAGAGGACTGCCCTGTGGAACGATCTGGTCTACAGGGTAAATGATGGCCTGCACAGCAGAACTTATGAGCAGGTGCATTATCGGGCCAGTGACCTCATCCACCATGCTCGTCAATGGGCTGCTGCTGCTGTAGCAAGGGACTGGCTAGCTACATGTGGGGGCCCAGACATACAGCCCCCACAGACACCCACTGAGGAGCTCCTTACCAACCTCGGGGCACCCGCTCAAAGCACAATCCATGAAGCTGAAAAAAGCATTGTGGAGGTGGGTTACACCCACATAATGTACAAGGAGTGTGCAGGTAAGGCCACAGTGCACATTACTAGAACACTGTTGCTTATCCATTTCTAGCTGTATAGTAACTACATGCATATGTCAGATGAGATAGTAGGTCTTGCTGGTGTTTACTAATTTACAGACGTGCACATCTATGGTGATGACCAGCATATTTTGTAGTTTTGGGGGTTGTACTGTCAATGTGCTGAAATGCTGCTTCCACCCTGTACCAATGCCACATGAGTGGCTACTGAGATTACCTCTCTCCCACAACTATTTAGGTCCCTCTCCTATACAACTGGAACAGCAGCCTGTAGCTGGTGAGTATGGAATTGTTTTGTTGAGGTTTGCCAATACACTGGCCATGTTAAGGCCATGCTATTTTCCATGCACACATTTATCACACCTACCCATAATGCATGATGCACATGCTCAGTTTTGTTGGTGTTAACTGCACTGCATCACAGTGGTCACCATGGTGTCATATCTGAAGGGTATATAGGATTCCTGCAGCATACCTTACAACCTGTCAGTGCAAGATGTGTGGGACAGAGACAAACAAAATGGTGGGACAAATGGGCTACAGTAGGGACATGTATGAAACATTACCCTTATACAGTGGATACAACAGTGAACACACACCTATTAAGATGGCAACTGTTCCTGATCTATACAATGACAGACCACAATAATACATTCCACACCTTTTGCAACCTGTAATGTGATCCTAACATGAACAATTAATGTGTAAAATAGAATTAAATGTTAGGGCAACAAATATGGGGTATACAAACCTTACAAAACACTGGATGCACAGATGTGTGCACACACTCAAAATAACATATTGTGGAGGCAGCTTGTGATGTACTGACAGCATTCACTCTACTTGAGTACACACCTGCCATCAAGTGCCGGGCGTCAATGTCACAACAAGTAATGGTCTGCTGTCCAATAAGTATGTTCATGACATTTCCTCAGTTGCCTGCAGCAGAAGCACCCATGGCTTGCACAAATCTTACAAAGCATCAAAGGTATCCCATATCTGAAATGTTGCAGTCATGAGTAGTGAAACAAACATTACCTCACCATTGCATATACCATGGAAAACAGTGCAGACAGTGATTTAGAGGTATATTAAATAGGGGACAACAGGGATGTTGAAAAGAACCAGATGCCCATACAAAACAGATGAAAAAACATGTAGAAAACTGGTCAGGGAGGCTGCCAGGAGACATGCAGCAATGCTGAGGGAATTGCAGGAATGTCTAGCAAGTACTGCCTGTGTAGTACCCATGGCAACAATTGCCTGGATTCTGGATAAGTGTGGCCTATGGGATAGGATAAGTAGACGGAAGATTTTGCCCACAAGAAACACCATCCAGGGCTGTGTACAGGTAGCAAAAGCATAACATCACATCTCCCAAAGGCATGTGTTGCAATGTCTAATGGTGTCATGAGACCAATGTTCAAACCTACAGATGGTATTCATAAAGATATGTGTGGTGCACAAGCAACACTTCACTTCACCTTCACCTCAGGGCCACCATCCCCAATTTGAAGCTTGCTGGTGCCAGTGTACACCTTTATGGTTGCGTGTGTGTGTGTGTGTGTGTGTGTGTGTGTGTGTGTGTGTGTGTGTGTGTGTGTGTGTGTGTGTAAATAAACCATAATGTACAGGTATTAATTTACATATATTGTCTTTCCCTCACAGGTGGCGATGTGGGTCGTGGTCCTCCCGCGTGGAAACTGATGTAAGTATTTCTGCAGACTGACAATGATGATAGGCATAGCGAGGCACAGGCAGGGTTGTCAGGGACTGAATCTGTGCCATTGGTTAGCATCTCCTTTTTTCCACCCCATCCCCACACAGTCACAATGCCCACACATACCCCATCATCAGTGGCCATAGATGAGGGACAGTTGGCGGGTGGTGGCATGGTAAAGGAAAGTGTGGTGACTCTGGCAAGTGTGTCTGTAGACACCAGCCATAGCTGGATAACAGGTGAGGTTCCACACAGCCGGATGGACAGGGGTGCTCATAGGAGGACTGCTGCCCTACATTCCCCTGCCACAAGTGCCACAGCAGGTGTCACCAGACACATGTTTCAGACCATCATGGAGATACAGGCACATATTAAACATTACACCAGAGATGGTCTGAGGCTCCATAGGTCTACTTTTCCTGCTGTACGTGACAACATTTATGATCTTGCAGATGCCCACCGTTATTATGCAGAGGTCATGGATAGATGGTTGAGTGAGATGGTGGCAATCCTCGACTGTGGGATGTCTGTGCTAGAGCATGTGGTGGGAGTAGGGTGTCGGACATGTGGAGGTAGGACAGCACCACGAACAGCTGAAGGTCTACATGGCCATGCAACATCTCACTCCTGCTCCCGTAGTGGCAGTACCAGCATCTCCACTGCAGGGGGTACTGTCCACACCATTATGCAGCATGCCATGGGCACGTGGTCCTGGCTAGTCCCAACAGGAATGCAGATCCAGCAGACAATTTTCATCATCAGGGGAGAGTACCATGTCTGGCTTTCTGCCTTGTGGTGGCCATGCAACCCCTGGCAGGCCCAGTTCCTGTGCCCATGGCCAGACACAGTGAACTGTACACCCTGCCATGTATGGTCCGCAGCTGTCCAACATACCCCTGTATAGGGCAGCCACATGTCAGAACTGTGTGCATCCATACACACGCGCACACACACACACACACACACACACACACACACACACACACACACACACACACACACACACACACACACACACACACACACACACATCACAGCTAGGGCACCTCCATACTTGCACACACCACCTCTGCATGGCCCATTTATTAAACAACCCCCTAACCCCCACACATGATGTCAATCAAATGGCTCAACATAGGCCTCTAGCAAACACACACCACACCCTGTGCATATGATGATACCTTTGCCACATCCCTGTCATTCATACTATCGATGCAGGGACATGTTTTGATGCACAGGGTGAATGTACTACAGTTTCGCAATGTAATGCTGTTTAAAGTGTCAGTTGGCATGTTTAATGTGTACATGTCAGGGTTTCTAGCTGTCCAGCCATGATGCATTATTGCTGTTATTAACACTGACTAAATGTAATCTCCATAATGTACTCTGTTTGTGTTCTAGATGTCTGCGTGTCAGGAGGATGTTGGCTTGCTGTCCTTTCCTACAAGGGGTGTGGCAGTTTGGTAACACATTGACTGTGTCATATCCAGGGTACAGCTGAACACAAGTAACAGGTCTGTATAACAGTTATTGCATGTGCCACATGGCTGATAGGTCTGACGGGTGTATACAGGTAAGTGCGTGGTGGCTGATGTAAGCAGCTCTTGTACAGTGGACAATTGTAAGTGTAGTGTGTGGCACACACCAAAGGTTTGTGAATAACACACACACACAGAGGCTTCTGTGTTGATGCAACACACAGAGAGTACTGTTCACATGAATGTACTTCACTTTGCAGAGAACTCATTTTACAGAGAACCTGAGAGGGTAGCAGACGTTGTATCAGCATGATGGTTCAGTCAAGTATGATACTCGATGCTGCCATGTGTGTCAGTACACTCACTGTGGCCTATTTGGCTACATTATCACATACATGGGCATTGTTAAGGCACACAGACCACTTCCGACCATGTATAGGTTGCAAACATAATTTCTTATATTTTAATGGAGAATTTTTCCAGCAGACCCAAGGGGTCGCTATGGGAGCAGCTTGTGCTCCGACGTATGCCAACCTGGTCTTGGCTAAATGGGAAGAAAAATATATTTCCAATACTGAATTTAATTCCTGCTGGAGTCTCTATCGTAGATTCTTGGATGATATAGTCATTTTTTGGACAGCAGAAAAAGAGAAATTTGAAAAGTTCATGATATATATGAACAGTACTACTATTTTTTTTAAATTCACATACAAAATCTCAAATACAAATTTGCAGTATTTAGATTTAGAGATATATAAGGTAGATAAAAAAATTGAAACCAAGACCTATAGAAAAACTACCTTTTGCAATTCTTTCCTGCATTATAAAAGTGCACATCCCCTACACTGCAAGAAAAATATAGTTAAGGGGCAGTTTGTAAGCTGGTGCCGTATGACCAGCTCTAACACTGATGACCTACTGGAAAAAATATTTACAGAAAGAAGTTATCCCCTGGAGTTCATTAGAGTCATTAGAGAGGAGGTTGAAAAAGGAAGAAACAACAGATTTAAACCTATTCAAAATATAGTGAGCAAAGTAATGGAGGAAATGAACATAAAGAGAACACTAGAGACAATTATCAACAAGCAATGATTTTGGAATACAATGCTTTGAATAATAACATTAATAAAACTTTTTTAAGAGAATGGGATAGATTTGTTTCCCTTACAGATTTGGGTAACATATCCAAAATACCTTATAAAGTGGTATATAAAAATTCACAGTGTATTAGAAATATTTTAGAAAATAGAAATAATAAGTTTAATATTAATAAGAATTGATTAGATACACATAAATGTGGGTACTGTGCACAATGCACATATATTATGAACACAGATAGGTATTATTTAGAAAGTAGAAAAAAATGGATCATTAGTTCTGATTATTATAATTGTGAATCAAAGGGAATAGTTTATCTGGCCATCTGTTTAGTTTGTAATTCCTTCTATGTAGGGAAGACTGAAAGAATGTTAAAAAGAAGCATATACGAACATACTTATAGCAGTGGGTAAGGAAACTAATGCCCTGTTTAAACATTCAAAGTTATGTATAAAACCAAAATTTTCTTTTTTGGTATTGGAACAAGTTAGAAATTATATTAGGGGAGGCCCATGGGAAGAGAAGATTGAATTTAGGGAACTATGGTGGCAAGTGACCCTAGAAGCAGGAAATCCCCCTGGGTTAAATGATTATGTTTCAATATTGCCACTAGTCTAGTTTCACAAAGTTAATGAATTGCGCTGGGTATCTGTGGAAACCAGATTACTTATCAGTATGCTTTGGTCTTTACAGGCGGGGGGATGGGTCTTTGCAAGGGTGGTGCAGTGGTGCAGCAGTAGTGTTGCTCCCTCACAGCAAGAGGTTTTCTGGTTTGATTCTCAGCTAGGGTGCCTTCTGTGCAGAGTCTGCATGTCCTCCCTGCTTTCATGTGGGTTTTCCTCTGGGTGCTCCAGTTTCCTCCCATGTTACAAAGACATGTATCTGGAGCAGGCCTCCACTGAAAATTTGCTTCATTCCAAGTCAGACTTTCCCGGTAAACAAATGGTAATAAATTAAAAAAAATGTCTGTGAGATAGTGTATACTGGCACTAAATGTTACAAGGTTGAAAGATAAATTCTTAGACCACTTCGTCTTTGTTTTAAAATGCTATTTGCAAAGTGTTCATGTGAAACTCTAAGTGAGGAACACGAGGGATGAGGGACTATTAATATACACTGATTTGTTAAAAACAATGTTAAATCAAATTTCTGCATGCATGAAACTTATAAGAAAAAAAGTATATCAATGAAATTTTCTTTTGCTTTATTTTCTGGGACTGATCTTGGCAGGCAGTCTCCCAGTGCTGTTTATGGAATAAACCAGCACTTTGCACATACAGAAGTGTCTTTCTTGACTGAGTTAAAATGTACAATGTCTTTGTTATTTAATTTTGTAATTTAACAGTTGGTGCATTAAGACTCAGATTTTCAACATTGGTATTGCTGCAGGGCAACATGAAATAAATTTCAAGATCTTAGCACAGAAGGTTATTCTGTGAATTCCACACTGTTTTGTATGAAATACAGACATTCAGATCACAGGAGGTTATTAGGCTATCGACTTGGAGGTCATTTCAAGCCTAGCCATTTCATCCCACTGTAATACCATAGATACTCTAGTCAATACCCAGGAACGTATTTAGTAATGAATGCCCATGTCCAGGAGGGTAGTGGGTGCTATTCCCAGTAAGAATTTATGCTGTCCCATCCACTCTTTCAGGTTTATTTTGAACAGTGTCATAGAAGTGCTCTGCTTTGCATGTACTGGTAGCTTGCTCCAAAGATGCGTCACTCACTGGGAAACAAATTTGTCCCTCCAGAATGTCGTGTTCCAGTCGCAGACCATATTTTTGTCCCTGGAATGGGTAGCTCTGGTTCAGTTTGATTTAAGGATGTGCAGCAAATTCATTAGGTTTGGGTCAAAGATTGCTCTGTAAGGCAGGCATAAGTTACCCCTAAGAAGTCTATATGATACAGAGTATAGTGACAGGGACTTTAGTTGGTCTGTGTAAGGCACGTGGTGGAGTCCCTTTATCTTCTTTGTTAGAAACCTCTGAGGTCTCTCTAATTGCTGCAGGTGCTTTGTATGGTTCATGCCAAAAGGGGCATTATGCTAAATTATGGGTCTGATCAGTGATGAGTATAGAGGGATTATAAACTCCTTTGCTCTAGAGCTGATGCCTTTACTAATCAAGTTTGCTATGTTAAAACCCTTCCTTACTATATTAGACACACGGTGGTCAAAATGTAGGTTACAGTCAACTTGAGATCTCAGGTGCCTTACCACTGTGCGGATGCTTAGGGTATTGTTGTTAATTTGATAGTGTGAAGGGACATTGTTTTTCCCAATGGGAATTATGCATTTCTTGGCATTCAGTTTGAGACGTTGACCACGTCACCAGTCATTGATATATGAAAGAACCTCCTGAAGTATACTAACATAATTTGGGGATTCAATACATGCACCTAGTTTGTAGTCATCTGCAAACATGGTCAGCCATAGCCCCATAGTTTTGGTTTGAACATATGAGACATATATACAAAACAGTAGGGGGCCAAGCATTGACCTTTGTGACACTCCACTGGTGACTGGTCTGCTGGTTGAGGTGGAGTGACCAACTCTGATAGTGTGTCTGGTTTGTGAACCACTTTACTATCCATCTTACAACAAAGGGGTTTACATTCAGTTTGCTAAGTTTATCGGTAATGCCCAAATGAGGAATTGTGTCAAAGGGCTTTGCCAAGTCGAGGTATGTTGTGTGCACAGATTTGCCCTCAACAATGGCCTAGTCACATGTTAAAGAAAATACACCAAGTTTAACAGGATCTGCCCTTGACAATGCAGAATTGGGTTGGATCCAGGATTTGTTGGTCACCTATGTCGTTATTGATGAGGCCCCTGATGATACATTCCATGGCTTATAGATGAGACTAGTCAGACTTATGGGTCTATAATTACCCGGGTCAGTTGCCAAGCCTCCTTTGTGGAGGGAAATAACTGTTATTTTTCTCCATTCCATAGGAACAAAGCCTGTGTTAGGCTATGATTGAACACGGTACTTAATGGTGATGCTAGTTCATGTTTTACTATGTGCCTTGGGTACTGTGGGAGCTGTGTTAGTTGTAGCCAAGTTGTGTTTTGGAGGTCTCTGGTGTTTTGGTAAGTTTATTGAGAGGACTTCAGCATATGTTGATTTATGTTTCTGATGCATACTATGTGCACACGTGTTGGTACTATGTGCTTGACTAATGGTTCTTGTATTGACAACCTGTTCATAGCTACTGCTTTGAGTGTGTGAGAGCAGGGATTCAAGATTTTTGGTGTAGATACATCTCTCACTGTACTAGAGTTATTAGCAGAGGGTTGTCAGTGTACATGAGGTAGTTGCTACACTGACTCAGGAGGTCAAGGTCAACAAGGTTGGCAGGAGAAACAAGGGTGGTCCAACTGTCCATAATGCTAAGTTTGAAGACTGTTATTACACTGGGGATGCTTTTACAGCTTCAGTAGTAATGCTTCTTTGACCAAAAATGTGCTAAAAATGAGGACTACACTAATGGGATACATGTCAAAATTATCAGTCTGGCTGATGCTGTGCATCAGGACCCTGCTTGTGCTCTTAAGCATTTTTGAGAGCTGCACTTTGCACAGTATTGCTCAGGTTAAGGTAGTTCTTAGGAACTTGGCTCACTCCTTTAAGGGTAGGGATGAGGAATTCCTTCTTTATGTGGGCAAGCGTATGCTATGGATGAAGACTTTTATTGATAGTTTGTTGCCTTCTTCTGGTGATGTTGTTGGTACTAAGGTATTTTGCAGGAAGTTAAATCTTATTTGTGCTCCTTGTATGGCATTAAGGTTTCTCCTGCTAAATCATAGCCTATTTCCAGTGATGCCAGCTACTTTTATGGTTGCTCTCAATGCCCCTATCACTTTATTTGAGGTTTTTACAGGTTATTTCATCTTTTAAGGTTGATTATGCCCCTAAGATGGGATGGGCTTTCATACCACTTTTACCATTCCCTTTCTGATGTTTAGTTATCAGTACTAGTTCAGTTGCTTAATGAGTGGTTTGTAATGGCTTTTCCCATCTTGACTTTTTATGCATCGCCCTTAAATTCCTCTGGAAGAAAGGTGACCGCAGGGTCTAATCCAATTGGCAACCAATTTCCTTGTGTAACACTGATTAGAAGTTGTTTTGTAAATTGTGCCTCTAGTTTAAGATGCATTTTCTTTTGGATCCCAGGGGCAGTGGTATCAAAGGCAGGCCTAGGCAGGATTTGTTGCTTTTGCTGGTCTGTTACTTCTTATGTTCACTGTACACATTCTGCTTTGCTGTTATTTGTGACCTTACTAAAATATTTGATAATGTCAGCCATGGGGCCCTGTTGGCTAATTTGAAATTCTTTGGGTTTGTCCCTCTTATTCTTCAGTACATTTTTTTCTATCTAATCTGCTTCAGTTATTATTCCTGTAGTGAATGGATGGTTACGTGCAGAGGTTGCTATGGAGAATGCTGTATTTCAGAGCTGTCTTTGAGCAGTTACCTCTTCACCTTGGTAGTGGGTGCAGTGTTTTTAAGGGGTGTACCTACATTTTTTGTCTCCTTTTTCTTTTTCTTTTTCCTGATCTCGTGTTTCCTAGCCTTGTTTTCTGTGTTATGCAGATGATGTGACAGTGCTTGCTGTGTCTTCTGCTCATTTGCTGACTTACATGCAGTATTTTTCTTTTCTTTTTCATTGGTGGGTTTCACCCTTAATCTTGTTAAATCTGGTGGTTTTGGTGTAGTCTCTAGTGTTGGGGAAGTTTCTTTTTCTTCTGCAGGCCTCCCCATTTTGGGTGTGCCTTTTGGTACTCCTTACATGCTTGAGCCTTGTGAGCATATTCTTGATAAGGCTTCCCAGTGATTGCTTTTTTGGCATTCCTTTCCATTGTCTTTTCATAAGGATGTTTATTTGTTAAATGGTGCTTTGTTGGGTACTTTGGGGTATGTTTTTTCTCTATATTTATTCTCTATTCTTGGTTTACACATTTTTTTGTGTGATGTTTTTCATTTCTTTTGGGGAACTTTTTATATGCCTGTGTGGAGGGGTATTTTGTACTCGCTTACTGCTTCAGGTGGTGTTGGGCAGCTCTACACTATTCTTTTTCTGTATACTTTATTTTTTTCCTGTTTTTTGACATTTGCAAGCTGCTGATCTTTCTTTGCTTTGCCACTTGCTCCCTGCTTTGTCTGGCAAGAGGGGACTTCTGGGGATTTGCAGGATGTCCAGTCTTTGTTGCTTGAATGGCATGTGACCTTGGGTGTCCTTTCTTCTTCTAGCCAAGAGTGGTATACTTCCCTTTTGACCTGTTTCTATGCCATTAATGGGTATCGGGATTATTCCCATGGGACGGTGCAGAGGTTGAGTCAGTGTAGGTGGTATTATGCCTCTTTGCCCCAATTTATTGATTTTTTTTGTGGTTTTGTTCACTTAATAAGTTGCCAGTGAGGTCTTCCTATGTTTTTCATTTGGAGGGGGCCCAGTCATGTCCATATGCTGGATGTGGGACATTTTCCTCCATTGTAATAGGTTGTCTGGCTTTTAGGAGGATGTTCAATGAAGTTATTCAGTGCCCCATTTGTTTCTCATTATACTTGATAAATGTTTGTATGGGCATTATGGTTGCACCTGGATGCCAGCATTTGCTCATAGGGTCATAGGTTCATAGATAGGTACTAGGCTATTGGCCCTGGGGCCTGTACAAGCCCAGCCAAAAAGGTACCCTGGCTTTTGCCACCCAAGAAAATTATTTTCCTGTGCCACTGTCGAGCAGAGCCACAGAGGTGATCCCCAGGGTGAATTTCCTATTTCCCATCCAATCATCAATATTTTTCTTGAAGACTTCTAATGAGGAGCTTTGTTTGATATAGATAGGTAGTTTATTCCAGGGTATGGGAAGTCTCTGGGACAGGAATCTATCCCTCCGGCATGTTCTGTTTATTGTAGTGACAAGGTTTAGGTCCCTAGAGCGTGTAGCTTGGAGGGATTGGGATTTCTTTAAGTGGAGCATGACCAACAGCTCTGGGTTTGACATAACTTAGTTTGTTAGGCAGAGATCACCTCTGAGTAGGCAATATGTGACGGAGTAAAGCTGGAGTTTTTGAGACGGTCTGCGTAGGGCATCTGTTTGAGGCCTGTAATCCTCTTTGTGAGGTATTTCTGTGGCCTTTCCAGTTGTTGTTGATGTCTTGTGAGGTACATACCAAAAGGGGCATTGTACTCTATAATGGGTCTAATAAGTGATGAGTAGAGGGGAACAATGACCTCTTTTTTTCTGGATGAGAAACCTTTTGTGACGAGGTGTGCCACGTAGAAGGATTTCTTGACTACTGTGGCAATGTGATTATCAAAGGAGAGACTACTGTCCACCTGGGTCCCTAGGTCTCTTATCACACTTTCGGGGTTAAGTATACTACCACCTATGTTGTAGTTCATGGGTACAGAGTTTTTACCAAAGGGGATAACAATGCACTTTTTGGCATTGAGCTTGAGGCCATGGCTTTGACACCAGGCATCCGTCTCAGTGAGGCCCTTTTGTAGGATGTCCACATCGTTAGGTGTTTTGATTATGGCTCCTAGTTTGCAGTCATCTGTGAACTTCATTGGCCAAAGACCTACTGTGTTAGCCTGTACTTCAGAAAAGTAGATACCAAACAGGAGAGGATCCAGGACTGAACCCTGTGGTAATCCACTTGTCACTGATCTGAAGTCAGATTTGGAGTCTGCTACTTTCACACTGTGGGTTCTGTCAGTGAGCCACTTAGTAATCCATCTTGTGACATAGGGATTTATACCTAGTTTATTGAATTTATCTTTAATTCCAGAGTGGGGGATGGTGTTGAAAACCTTGGCAAGATCTAGATAGGCTGTGTGAACCACCTTACCCTTGTCTACGGCTTTGGTGACTGCTTCAAAGAAGTTTATAAGGTTTAGGAGACATGATGTGCCTTTTACAAACCTGGACTGGGTGGGATCCAGAGTTTGGAGATTACCAATGTCTTTGCTTACAAGTTCCATGATGATACATTACATGGCCTTGCAGACCAGGCTCATTAGGCTAATGGGACGGTAGTTCCCGAGGTCCGTGGTAGCTGGTAGCTCCCCCCTTGTGGAGTGGGATAACCGTTGCTGTGCACCATTCAGCAGGCACAAAGCCTGAGGTGAGGCTATGATTGTACATGGTACTTAGGTGGGGTTCCAGTTCATTCTGTAGTTCATGTAGAACACAGCCTGGGATGTTGTCTGGTCCCATGGATGCTGTGTTCTTGGCTTTGGAGAGTGTGTTTTTTACCTGTGCAGCTGTGATTACAGGAACTTTGCATTCTTCCGGTATAGAGATTGGCTCTTTAGGTGGTGAGAGGGGGGGTAAAGTTAGCACTAAACCTATCCTCCAGGATGTTGGCAATATCAGTTGGGTCTGTATATTTAATGCCATTGAGCTGTAACTCAGAGCAGATCAGAGTGTTGCCATTGAGATTCTTGACATAGCTACAGAATGCTTTGTGGTTGTCTTTAGAATCAGTGGTGATTTTGTTTTTGTAACTAGCTTTGGAGGATTTTATCAGGGATTGCAGCTTCTTACTGAGGCTGACCAGGGAGCTCCTCCACTTGTGGGATTTTACTCTCTTTTGCAAGAGTTTCTTCCTTCTGTTGTACAGTTTGTTTATGGCAGGGGACCACCAGATTGGCTTCCTTTTTTTGGAGGATAGCATCTTTGTTCTGTTTGGGATAGCATGATCCATGCACTCATGTAAGTGCTTATAAAGTGCAATTGTGTAGGATTCAGTAGTTGTAACTGTATTGTCCATCTGCATGGGTGTCATGAAGTTCACCACTTCTGTCTTAAGAAGCATGAAGTTAGCTTTGGAGAAATTTTTTACGATGCTTTCCTTAATGGGGGGGGATGGAGCAGGATGTGTATATCTAGTGTAATTAGCTTATGGTCTGATTGGACCAATGAGGTGTTGACTTCAGGTGTGGAACACTGGTCACTCATATTGGTAATGACTAGATCTAGGATATTGTTGCCCCTGGTGGGGGTGTGGATAAGTTGATCCAGGGCATTGGAGTTTATGAATTCCAGAAAGCGTTGAGTGAAGCAGTTGGTACATGAGTAGTTAATTGTGGGGTAGTTGAAATCGCCCATTATTAGGGTGTTTGGTTGAACCCTAATATTTTCCAGTACATCAAGAAAAGAGGAGTGGGAATCCTGGGGCATGGTGGGTGGTCTGTAGTAAGCTACAATTTGGATTGCAGTTTTGCCCAGAGTTAGTTGCACTTGGATAACCTAGGTGTCATTATGCTGAGCAACTAGCCTGGAGGTGTGGATATCCTTAATGAATACAGACACACCTCCACCTTTGGTGTTCTGGTCCAGGTTACATGGCCAAAAAGTGTTGTATGAGTTATAGCCTGGTAGTGCAGGGTTGCTCTCTGGATCCTTGAACCAGGTCTCAGTCACTGCACAGATACTGATGTTCTCCATTTTAAGGAGTGCCTCGAGTGAGTGCATTTTGAGATTTAGACTTCTAGCATTGAGTAGCATCACCATCAGTTTTTGCTTGCCTGTTCCTGTTACGGTGGTGAATTTGTCATTTGAACCTTGCCTAAAAAAGGCACTATAGGGGCAGCAAGAACCTTAACCAGTATCCAGAATCCCAGGGGTGGCAGGTGCAGGCCATCTCTGCAAAGCATCATGGTCTGTCGACCATGTCATCCCAGGCAGACAGATACTGGATCCCTTTAGAATGGCACCAGAAGATTAGCTAATTGTTGAAGTCAATCATTTTGTCCTTTTACTGCGGCATCATTCTGGGTGATGGCAGAATGCTACTCAGGGCTAGGGTCATACCTGCCTGGGCTACAAGATTGAAGAGCTCTTCCATGTCTCTTTTCATGTAGTCCAGGGAAGTACATCTCAGGTCATTCACACCAACAAGGACAATGACAGAGTCATATGTGTACTTGTTGTGGAGTGACATGAGTGCGTGGGTTATGTGGCGGATCCTGGCACCCGACAGGCAGCTGACAGTAACCTTCTCCTTGTTTAGCCTGGTGAGTGGGACATCAGTGTACCTGACTATAGAGTCACCTATGACTAGTGTGTTGGGTATGTTGTTATGCCTTATAGGCTGTGGTTGAGTGGCACACTGAGTCTACGGGCCATGTGTCATTTGGGTTGTGTTGGGGGGTGGAGGTTGCTTGCATTTCTGCTTTGGATGTCTCTGTTGCTTCAGCAGATTATTATTGAGAGCCTCCATGAATGTTTTTGTGTTTCTATGTGTGGATTTTGGTGGTGTAGATTTAGTGAGACTATGTGATGAGTGTGGTGTGGTACAAGTGTTTACCTTCTCCTCCTGAGTGTCAAGTTCAGTCTTGATTGGAGAGAGCTTTACCTCCAGTTTGGCTAGATAAGTGCATCTCTCACAGGTTGTAGTGTTGGGAGGTAGGAGTAGAGGGTTGTCTGTGTACATGAGGCAATTTCTACATTGCCCCAAGATGCCCAGATTCATCAGATAGACAGGAGAGAACACTGGGAGCTGACCTTTGTACATGCCTGAATAAAAAAAAAACTATTTTCTTCTAGATAAGTGAGGAAAGTGAGTACAAGAGCTGTTTTTCTTTAAGCAAGTAAAACCAAAACTGTTTTCCTCTAGGTAATGAGGAAGGTTGAGTGTTGTTAGTAGGTTATTTAGTACTTACAAATTCTGAACAAGTGCTGATCACGAATAAGCAAATTCAAGTGCTAAAAGTAAGAATCTATATCTGGACTAAATTAGTTACAGGAAAGGTGGGAAACAAGTGCAAATGTGGGCTTTTAAATCAGAAATTTGAGAGAGATGAAAAAACTGCCCAAACAGCCAATATCTACAATTTCTGGGCCAGAACACAGAAAGCTTGGGGGTGGCTCAGAAGCTTACATACAGTCCTGGATACAGCAAATCTGAATCTGGACTACACTAGTTACAGGAAAGGTGTGTATATATATATATATTTATATATATATATATATATATTTATATATATATATATATATATATATATATATATATACAAAAAAGTAGCTAAAACAGCAGTCAAAACAATTCAAATGCAGTGCAAGCTAGCACACTTGAGTATGTAGCAATGTTAGACCAAACAATTTAAAAAATGCAATTAAATTAAAAATGGCTAAAAACAATGCAGAAGGAGTCTATTGGGTAGAATGAGGTAAAGAGATGGGACTGGGGAGAGTGTCCCAGATCAAATCTACAGTGGGGGTGGGCAACTACAAAAACCTCCAAATGTAAACAACAACACAAGAATAGGGAGGGAGGGTATGAGAAACCCAACACCTTCAGCAGAGATCTGAAAAACTATACAGTGAAGCAAAAATAACAGTGCACAACTCTGAAGTCAGCCAGCAAAGATATAAAATTAGTCAAACAACAATTACCAGTACACAACTCTGAAGCGCCAGAAAAATATACTCAGCTATGTATATCTCCAGAGAGCTTGAAGAGCACTCTTTCAGGACACAGGAAGGCTGCTTGGGCAGATTTCCTCTTTGTATCTGCTCTGAGACTTCTTTGGGTTGCCTGTTGCAGTGAGGTCCCTGCTGGAAAGGTTCTTTATCTGCTTTCTTTGCTTGCTCAGTTCAGGATGGGGTTGTGGCACAAGGAGTGGGGGGTTGACCTTGCCCAGCTTACTTGTTTTACTTGCCAACACTTTTTTGTTCTTGCTTTACAGGAGGAATTTCATTTTTGAGAGTTTTTTTTTGCACTGTTTTTTTTTATATCAGTGCTTTTCTTGTTTAAGTGTTTCTATCTACAGTTTTGCTTGTCAGGACTGTATTTTATAGCTACTGCACTCCTTTTTATGGACGTCCACAGTATTTTTTACTCCTGCAACTATTTCCTTTTTGCTGGTTTGCTGTATACAGGATTACAGGACTTAATGCATTTGATATGGTCTTTTTTCTTGTTTTTGTCTGTTTGTTTTCTTTGGGTTTGTGTCTGGATATTCGCAAGATTTCGTACATGGTAGTTTTTTTAGTTATGTAGTACTGTTTGCAGTTTTCTTTCTTTATTATGTTGTTTTTCCTTTGTTATGGATTTTACTTGTTAGGGCTTCCTTCTGCTTCCTTTCAGTTAAGTAGGGCTTTGCCTGGTTTTATTCTGATTACGCTTCATCCTTTTTCTTTGGCTGAAGGTATTGCTTTATGTCAGGGTTTTTTAGTCCTAGATGGTTGTTGTTTCCTTTCACTGTTTGTGCTTTATTGTCTCTTGCTGTTTTCCCTTTCTTTTTATTGGTTGTTATGACTACAAGCGCTAGACCAACCACCCTTAACCAGACAGCTTACAATCAGCATACTCCTCCTAATACAGTGCAGAAGGGCCCTTTCTAATCAAAGATGGCCTGGAAAATGTGCTCAGAGCAAACAGCCACTACAAACAAACAGGCATATATGCATCATACCTGCATCAGAACTATGCTATACCTACTGAACAAACTATTTTAGGCAGAAAATAGTAAGGAAATGTTTACCACAGCAGAAAAATAACTAAATAAATGTTTTAAACAAAAAAAAAAAAAGAAGGAAAAGAAAAAAAAAGCGGCAAGAAGACTCTAAAGAATGCTTTAAATGGCAAACAAATCAGTTATTTAAAACACTGCATGGTGGAAAAATCAGAACAAAACAGATGCTTTACAAACAGTGAAAATTTCCAGTAACTAATTTACAAACAGTAAAAATAGCAAAAAAGGTAAAAACAATAACAAAATATGATTTAGCAGGCCCAGTAAGACAGACTGTTGCAGTACAATAGTGCAGTTTAGCTAATATTAATAAAAACAATAAAAAGTAGGTGGCTGACAATAAAAGGTGCAATAAATACTAAAGGGGGGATTCACAAAGCCTCCGTGTAAGGCTTACATGGAGGCTGCAGTGTAACGGAGTGATGTCAGCATGCTCTGCATATTCAAGAGAGCATGCTGATACACTCCAAAGCCTTACAAGGACCGTGTAAGGAGGAAGGGGCGTGTCAATACTGTGAGGCATGTAAAGGGACATGCCCACAGAGGAGTAACCCAGCCAAATGGACACACCCACGAGCATGCCTAAGTAAATGTCAACAAACACAATAGAACACATGTCCCCACAGACAATAAACATATAAGCATAAAACTGAGCTTTTAATATTTTTTTTAATTATAAACAACGCTTGCCCTCAAGTGCGCTCGTTTGCGCGGGTGTGCCCTTCGCTTAACCACAGTTAGCACTCTGTGAAGAAGCTCATAAGTTCAGAATATGCAAAGTAAGGCAAGATGAAATAGCATAGTGGTAGGCATGTCATCTCATGAGTAGACAAGCAGGGTTCGAGTCCCAGCCCCACCATTTTTTTTTTTTCATAAATAGGCATGAAACAAACCCCTGACACACATGTACAGATATATAATGATATTACTTATGTAAAATATCATGAAATGGGCTATCCACATAACATAAATATGAGACATTAAATAAAATTAATGCAGATTTGCTAAGAGTTGAGCTATGCTCCAACAAGCCGAGTATGTGTGCTTATAGGTGAGTGGTGGGTCACCATGTACA
>NC_056737.1:1428280484-1428316809 GCF_019279795.1 Protopterus annectens
CCCCACGTTATGGTGCCCTGGTTGGTGCGGCGCGCATGTCTGCACAAACAGATTGCGCTGGTTAAAGTGCTATTCAGCTATGGGCACCTCTATTGTGCTGGGTAAAGCACTATTTAACTATGGGCAACTCTATTGCACTGGTTAAAGTGCTATTTAACTATGGGCAACTCTATTGCACTGGGTAAAGCGATATTTAACTATGGGCAACTCTATTGTGCTGGGTAAAGCGCTGCTTAACTGCGGGCAATTATATATCGGGATCCTTTAAAAATATATATTTTCTTCACTGATACATAGGCCATTTCACTGTTTTTTACTAATATTTTAATCATATATTTCAGATATTATTTCATATACTGATTTAAAACATAAATAAGAAGGGGAGTGATGGGACTCGAAATGTGAATGCCTCCTCTTTGTGCGAACGCTCTACCATTACGCTATTACTATTTGGTGTGATTTGCATAAACATTCCTTTCTTATGCTCTTCCATGTCAGAATTGCTAACTGCAGCTAAGCAATGGGCACACCTGCGCACACACACGCAAATACTGGCAGTTATTTCGGGAATTTAAAAAAAATTAAATTAATGTTTTACTTTTTATAACTGTGATGAGGGTTTACAATGTCAGGGAGTGTGGTGTTGGGTGCAAGGACATTTGAGCGGACTCGCTCTTGTGTGTTTTCATTTTACTTTTTGAACTCTTGCAGGGGCATGGAAATTTAGACTGCTCGGCAGTCGGACACTCCCCCTGCTTTCCTACACAGTCCGTGTAAGACTTACGGTTGAGTCAGCGTGCCCTCCTAAAATATTCATGGCACGCTGACATCATACCGTTCAACTGCAGCTTCCGAGTAAGACTTATTTAGTCTTACACGGAGGATTCGTGAATCCCGGGGTGTATCTCACAGGGCTCAATGCAGCCAGAGACAAAACGTCTGTACTAGGAAACCTTCCATATTGTCCTTGGGGGGGGGGGTGAGCTAATTGCTACTCTGGAAAGGTAGAAGTTTGAAATTGTTTTATGACTTCTACAAAGAAGTTGTAAGAGATCTTAGCAAAGCTCTAGTTGTGTAAGGTAACACATTTGTGCTAAATTCTGGCAACCTCTAGTAAAGGGGGTAGTATGTAATCCAGCACAAAAATTGTATTTTGCTACTAGATGAGAAGTTTCAGAACACTCTGTTTTTGAAACCTGACAAAGAAGGATCTCTCACCCACTTCACATTGCCTTGCTTTAGTAAGTAACCAGGGAATAGTAATTCTTGAGATCAATCAGGAAATATAACGAGATTAGTTAAGTACTGTTTTTATGTATCTGTGTGAATCTGTTTGCTGTCTTATTTTAATATTTCCTGTGATTGAAACTCTGTTTTTTATTGTAAATAGATATTTAGTATTTTCATGTTCTTTTATTATTTATTGTTAAATATATTTAAACTTTTCATTGTGGCTGGTTTTTTAGAGAATGTTTTAAACTTTGAGAGTACTCAAGTACTCAAGCTCCTGGAAGCCTTAGTGCATTGCTCAAACACTACCATTTGTATTAGTATTAATTTCATTCAGTAAAATTGGGAACCTTTGTAAGAGCCTTAGAGTAGCTGGCTTTGGAGTGTCCTGGTGGCAGTAACTACCTTATACTCTGGGCAGAGGAGCATACGTAGTAAACCTGTGCCAGCCTTTCCCATATATATATATATATATATATATATATATATATATATATATATGTGTGTGTGTGTGTGTGTGTGTGTGTGTGTGTGTGTGTGTGTGTGTGTGTGTGTGTGTGTGCATGTGTAAAGCTCAAAGAGTGTGTGTGTCAGGTACTTGGACCAGGGACACAGAGCACTGGTTTCATAGAGAGGATGGTGGAGGACTTGGCCTGGGACACTCAGCTGAGAACTCAACTCTATTGCTGTGCCAGTGGGGAGTCTTACTGGGGGCCTGGAAAGACACAGAGACAGAGAGAAAACCCAGACCTTGGACTGAATGAGTTCCCTGTGTGCTCTTAAGGGAAATTGTGTTGGTGCAGAGATCTGCACCTGAAAATACTGTGTGTCACACTTCTCAACCATACCGAACTCCTTGGAATTTTCCAGTTTTGAAGGCAAAATAATGAGATGCCACAAATTCCTGACTGGCCCCTTCAAATCCTGATTTCACTCTTTTTTCTTTATTTACAATTTTTAGTTACTGCTGACATCATCATTCATCACCAGTATAGTGCCTCTGGCTCTTTAATTTAAAAAGCTTTCCCCTGCAATGTTTTGGTGCTTGTTCTAGTAACTGATAAATTTGTTTGTTGGCCTCACTTGTATAGAACCCTTTTCTACCATACAGCAAATGAAACCTACATTTTTTTTCATATCCGTGTCACCTTAAAGAAAACATAATTGTTATTTGGAAGCAAGTGACATTCCCAGGATTAGTTATCATCACCAGTCTGTGTATGAAGTAATGCTATATTCTGCAGAAAATAAACCAAGTGAGTACAGATTACAAATGTGCTACTTCATTACTGTTCTCTTATCAAACACACTCCCTTTTACCTGTGTAGTGTCTGTAATGCATTAGCATTACTGGGGCTGGGGAGTGGTTAGATGTTATGCGTTACCAGGAGACAGGCTGCCCTCCTGCACTGAGCACTGCCTCCCTGGAATGATGAATTCTTAAGTCACCTCGTCACTACTTTGGAAGGAGCTGCAGCCTGCAGTCAAGGCAGTTTGTCCATTGCCCCAGACTGCACTCACTGTAGTCCACCAGGAAACGGAAGCAATACACTTTCCTTTTCTAATCTGTGTTACTTATCTTTTCTTCCAAAGGTTAGCACTGCCTTTTTAGTTTTATGTATTATTATTTTATTTTATATTTGTTGACAGGGAAAAGTCCGACTTGGAACAAAGCCAATTTTCAGCAGAGGCCTGGGGAGAAATGCTCCAGATGCATGTCTTTGAATTGTGGGAGGAAACCAGAGTACACGGAGGAAATCCACACGAACACAGGGAGGACATGTAGACTATGCGCAAAAGGCACCGCAGCCAAGAATTGAACTGGGAACCTCATGCTGTGAGGCAACAGTGCTACCGCTGCACCACTGCACTGTCCAATTTATTGTTTTTACTTTTTAGTAAAGCCTTTTTTGGATGGTTAGTAAGGTCATGTTCAGTTATGTTTGCAAGACTTAGTAAGGTTGGTGATTTCTTTGGCTTTTCCAGCTCCTTCACTTAGACAGGCCTTAACAAAAGATTTCAGCTTTCCAGATAAGTATCTAATGTATACTGATCTGAAGAAGTCAAACCTAAATTGGAGGAAGGTGGCAAAGACTTTATCCATTTTATTTAATAACGTTTCTGTGTTTTTAAAGTGTCGGACTGATTGTGGATTTTACCAAGTCTGTTGCTACTCTCAGTTGTTTCAGTTGTGTGTTCAGTATTAAATTGTTACATATATAATGTAATAGAATGACAATAAGGTTGAATGCACAAATACTAGGACTCTTAGAAGAACTTCCGCAGGATTCAGCAATGCTCCATGTAAGAATAGAGTTATTCTTACACGGAGCGACCCATTTCCGTATCGAACAGCAGTGCGGCTTGCATATGCATGAAGGCGCGCTGCTTTATTCCTACATGGACACAGATCTGTGTACAAGCACAGGAGGCATGTCCAAGAGCAGTGCTTTTACAATATACATGCCCCCTGCACTCCAGAGTTGCTGTATGGCAATACAAAAGCAGTGAAATTGTCCGCAGACACCTGTAAGTGTCCATGGACCATGGAGCTTACATCTCAACTATTATTGAAATGTGTACAGATAGTTGACTCATATATTTTGATGTGTTCCTCCTAAAACGTGTACCTCCCTGACTCCATGGGACCAAAACATTAACCTAATGCAAAACCTATGTATTCTATCAACTTTCCAAGGTTTTAAGAGCAATATACAGATAATGGTGCAAAAAGCAATGTGCAAACCCCTACAGTAAATACAAATAAAACACATATGTATTTTTTTTCACTCCACAATAAAGTTTAAGTGTAGCTGAGTGGGAGTGCATGTCACGCAGCTATACTCAGCCTAGCTTACACATCCCAATGAGCTAAATACAAATATATGGCCACAACAGTGAAAAGTGAAATAGCATAGTGGTTAGAGCTGTCACTTAGTATGCAAGCATCCATGGTTCGAGTTTCCATTTATTTTTATTTGTTAAAAAACACAAAAATATATTTTGTTATCAGTAGGTTGTAAATAATATATATATATTTGTTAACCAGGGTAGTGTAGCAGGTCCAACTGTGAGGTGCCAGTGTAGTACAGTCTGTAAAAGGGAAAGCTGAACAATGCTAACTTGTGCTCAGTTATGCTTAGTTAGTATAAGTATTGCTTAAATGTAAATCCTAAGCAAGAATTTGCATAGCTAAGCAGATATGCACTCTGGTAAGCAGTGCTTAACATCTACCCCTCTAAGCAGTGCTCATACCAGCTAAGCGGATTTGCGCTCTGGTAAGCAGTTCTTAGCATCTATCCCTCTAAGCAGTGCTCATACCAGCTAAGTGGGTTTGCCCAGCACTTAGCTTAGCTTAGCATATTCAAAAACATCCAATCATGACAAAGGGTGGGAAATCAGCTATATTTAAACCTTGCAGGTGGAAATACAGTTCATAACTGGTTGTATCTCCCCACTGTAGACACTATGGCTGGTGTTGGAGACGGTGTGTGTTTTTGGGTGCAGAGCTTGGGTATACATGAGTCCAAGGTCATGGTAGAACTCCTTGTAAAAAAACATGATATAAGACTGCTGCAGGACCAGTACCAGGGCTCCCAATACAAAGTAGAGGCCTGTGAAAGTCTCTCCCACAATCTCACCAGTGCCACTGGCATCCCTCAGACTGGTAAGCAGGTCTGGCATCACTTTTCTGACTTGAAACGGTCAAGAAGGAGCTCTTGGATGAGTGGGTCCAAGATGCATGGCAGAGAAATGAAGTCCCAGCCATGTGTAAGTATTCATATCAATAACTGTTTATCAAAGTCCAGCCTGTGTATGTGATGGATAGGTATGCATAAATGTTTATTTATCTTCTATGCAAAAATGTTTATTTATCTTCTTTACAGCTCCAGCTGAGGATGCTGTAAACCAGGAAGCACATGCAAGCAGCCTGCAAAGTCTGCATCACAAGGCTAAGTAACAATCTAGCTTGTAGTATTCATACCAAATAAATATAAAGGAGTAGAATGTCACCTTGCAGTATTAAAAATGAGTATGGTTTGTACTGAATAAACCAGACAATATTACCGTAATAGTCTCATATAGGTTATATATAAATAAAACTGTAACTGCCTGTCAATAAAATTCAAAACCCTGGACTGGTTGTGTTTACTTTGGTATTGTATGAATTGAAATGTGTACAAGTTATGCACAACAGCTATAGCTCTGAAAGCATTAAGCAATCAAGTCTCATCTGACAAAGTTAGTGGTTCTGTAAGACACATGATTAACTAATATGACATTTTTTATGCACCAATCTGATATCTGACTAGGAATGTTGTGTTAACCACTGTTTTCCACACTGTGCTATGTCAAAAGGTACGTATAGGAATGTATAAATAAGAATGTCATAATTACAAGGTCAGATTGTACAACCAAGAGAGAATTAGATAGAAAACATTCAAAGAAGATACAGCAGTTTTTCAATAGCTCATTCTGATGAAACACAGTTGTTATAATTTTTGTACAAACAGCCACGGTTCCAACCCTGGGAGTGGTAGTAAGCTGTATGCATAATTTCATCTAGGATTTTGTGAATATGTGTAGAAACAGTCAGGTAGTGTTAACAGAAATTTCCTCCACCAGTCTGACAGGTAAGAGAAGGTATAAAGTAGCTATAAGAAGGCTGTAGTTATACTGTGTCCAACACCCACAGTCCAAACCCAAGGCTGCAAATGACAGTAAGATAAGTACATACACCAAGGGGTCTCCCCCAAGAAATGTTCAAAAAAGTGTCATGCCATCACTGCTACTGCCAACAACCAGGGTGACCGATAGAAATCAAAGCAGAGTATTGCAGTAGCACACACACACACACACACACACACACACACACACACACACACACACACACACACACACACACACACACACACACACACACACACACACATACACACACTATGAGTGTACATATGTAACCCTGACTATGTGAATATGGGTAGAAACAGTCAGGCAGTGTTAACAGAAATCTCCTCCACAGGACTGCCAGGTAAGAAAAGGTATAAATTAGCTATAAGTAGGCTGTAATTATACACTGTGTACAAACATACCACTACCCAACCCAAGGCCATAGGTTGTTGTAATAATACGTGTAGAGTAATAATTAGAGCAATTATCATTAAAGGTGTGATCACTGCAAGAATCTACATTTGTTAATTGACATCTTTCACTCTCCCCCACCTCATCTTCACCAATAATCTAAACACATAAATGAATGGGTATGTTTTTCACAAAACCTACCGTTGGGACATGTGTCCTATTGTTAATGTTCCCTGTTCAAATACTATCATTGGTGGCTTGCTGCTATCAATGTAACCCGCATACTGGTTAATGCCCACTGTGGTTCCATATATGCATGTGTTCTGTTTTCTATGCAAATACATACATACAAACAAATGTTTCAAGCACGGGCATTAATGCCCTTCTAGCTTGCCAATATACCAAAACACTTGTTCCCATAATAAATGTCCAGGCTGTTCTTAAAAATATCTAAACCAGTACTTGCTTTAATTTAATTTGGTAGTCTGTTCCAAGCATCAGTTACTCTTTCAGAGAACCAATTAGCACACTTCTAATTCCTATAGAATCTTCTACATAGGTTATCTGATGTTTCTCTAGTACTTTTTGATAACCCCAAACATTCTCAGAGGTAGTTGTCCATAAATGCGCTATATACCTGAAGAAGATCTCCTCTTAAATATCTGTAAAATACACTGTACAAGTTCAGATATTTTAGTCTTTCATAATAACTTAGATTTTCACATCCATGGATGCCCTTGGTATATTTCCGCTGTACTCTTTCTAGTTTTTTCATGCTTGCTTTCCTATAGGGTTTCCATAAGGTTCCAAATCTGTTGTTTTGGGTTAATAGGAATACTCATGCATGCTGTGTTTTCCATTACTAATCAACATATGTTCTAAAACTGCAACACCATAGCACGTCTAGGAAGGCCGATCTGCCTCTTCTGTCTCATCTGGCCATGGCACCGGGCCCCAGAACATCTGGGACCCACACTGGGACCTCCTTGTCTGCTGGTCCTGTACCACCTTTGGGTGGAACTGCCTCAGGGGATGGGGCTCATCCCCCCGGGTGCAGGCTTGGACAGAATCCTGTCACCCGAAGCCAGGTCTGGAGTTTTGTGCATAGCAAACTCCACAAAGAATTGGGAGGTCTGCTATGCCAGCTTGAGGGCCGCATGGCACATTTAGAGGGTCAGCCTTCCCCTCCTGCTCAGCCCCCAGCACAGCCACCTTCAGGGCCGTGAAGGTGCAGTGGTGACTGCCCAACTGCATCCATTTGGGGGTTCATGTGCTTCGAATTACCAAACACTCCTCCCCATCCAAGGTGTTTACCCCCCACGTGTCATATACCGCCCCTGTATGTTGTCTTGTCTGTCTTCCTATCCAACCTACCTTCTCATATATACCTACTATCCTTCCCCAACATCCCACTCTCACCTTAGAAAAGCAAAAAAGGGCAATCTGTTCCCAAAGTAAAAATGTCACTCCATACATAGATGTCCATTTCGCACACGTGCCCACTGGACACATGTAATCTGGTCTAATTGGCTACAAAACACATTACTGTTGTCCTCACCCCTCTCTCAGGGGTTTGAGTGTCCAGATTTACCACCAAATTCTGTATATATCCACAGCCTGTTGATGTAGAAGAAATGGACAGCTATGGACCTTCCCTACACCCATCCTGCACACCCCTAGCTATTTCTCATATAGTTTTTCCCTCTTCATGCCCCCTTTTTCACCACTTTCTTATCACCCCTTTTTCTTTCTTTTCTTTTAAAGAAATTAGCACAGAGGTAAGTGTGTGTAAGCAGTAGTAAGCGGGAGTAAGCCTGTTTGGGCAATGCTAAGTGATGCCTACACAGATTAAGCATCTGTATATTTAACTGTGTGTTGGCTTCGCTTAGCATCATGCAAACCCACTCAAACCTGCTTACAGCTGCTTAAAAGTGCCTTAATCACTCTGTATCCAACAGCCCTTGTTCTGCCCAGCAACAAAATAATCAGCCCTGCAAAGGCTTGGACCCAGAACCCTATACACTAGAGTCAGAGAACATACCACTATGCCATCTGGGCTGTATGAAATATTCTTGCTTTTTTAAACTTAATATGCAATAGATGCAATAGAGGCATGCAACAATAGTGAGAAAGCTCTGTGGAAACATTAATGTGTTGTATATATATATATATATATATATATATATATATATATATATATATACATATATATATATATATATATATATATATATATGCACATATATATATATATATATATATATATATATATATATAAATATATATATATGTGAACGTATATATGTATACATATATATATATATATATATATATATATATCTTCTTCTTTCGGCTTTCCCAGTTAGGGGTCGCCACTGCAGATCACCTGTCCGCTCATGATTGGCAGTGAAGTTTTACGGTGTCGAGTTGCCAGCCCGGCACCCAACCTTCCACAGAAGACACACACACATGCACACACTCACACCTAGGGCCAATTTAGAGTGTCCAATCCACCTACAGTATGTCTTTAGGATGTGGGAGGAAACCGGAGTATCTGGAGGAAACTCATGCGACCACAGGGTGGACATGCAGGCACCGCACAGAAGGCACCCCAGCCGAGGACCGGAACAGAGAACCTCTTGCTGTGAAGCAGCAACGCTAACCGCTGCACCACTGTGGCCACCCATATATATAAATATCTATCTTTTTATATATATATATATATATATATATATATATATATATATATATGTATATATGTATATATATATATATATATATATATATATATATATATATATATATCTATATATATATATATATATATATATATATATATATATATATATATATATATATATCTGAGTCTAATACCATAGATTGAAATTACACTATTTCAAAATACAATTGTAGTGTCCCACTAACACGAAAGTCACTAGGTCGAACGGGACATTTCATACACTGTGGAGCAATAGTAATGGACCTTAGGGTTTGGGTTTGGGTTAAGGATAGTGGATAGCTAGTAGGGCTATCCACTATCCTTAACCCAAGCCCTAACCCTAATGTCTGTGACTACTGCACCACAGTACAGGAAATAAGTTTGTAACTACTGCTCAGTGGAGGAAATACAATTTCCTGCACTGTGGTGTGGTAGTCATGGACCTTAGGGTTAGGGCTTGGGTTAAGGGTAGTGGATAGCCCTACTAGCTATCCACTATACATAACCCAAGCCTTAACCCTTTGTTCTAGTGACTTTCACGAAAGTGCACTTTCGTGTTAGTGGGACACTACTGTCGTATTTCAAAATAGTGTAATTTAGATCTACGGTAGTAGACCCATATCTATCTATATATATATATATATATATATATATATATATATATATATATATATATATATATATATATATATGTATATATACATATACATATAAATATATATATATATATATATATATATATATATATATATATATATATATACACATACATATACATACACACACATATATATATATATATATATATATATAGATATATATATATATATATTATATTATCTCAAATGCAGACGGCAATTCCTGGAACAAACTTTCAACTGAGATCACATCCCTTACTTCCACCAACCTTTTCAAGAATCCGTTGAAAAACTTCATTAAAACCAAATGGCTTTGCCCTGCTCTAAGCCTGACTGATACTTATTCTCCTGCCTGCTCTCAGCCTGACTGATACTTATTCTCCTGCCTGCTCTCAGCCTGACTGATACTTATTCTCCTCCCTACTCTCAGCCTGACTGATACTTATTCTCCTCTTTCTACTCTAACTCTCAAACTGGATTACTTTTTGCTGAAACTCCTCTACCTTCCATATATGGCATTTTTAAACTTCTTGCCCTCTTTTTTGTATCTCCCCACTATGCTATATGAAGTTTTATGGATATTAAATATCTTTTTGCTTTTTCTTATATAAATTTTTATTTTTATTTTGTATTTTTCTGCTTACTGAAACTGAACAAGAACTATTTTGTTTTCTTTTTTGGCTCTCTACAAAAAAAAAAAAAAAAAAAAAAATATTTTACTGGCATTCAATTGTTTACTCATGTAATTATTGTTGTATTTAACAGTTTTTTCTTGGGTACTATACAATTGTTTTTTTTGTAATTTCTATTTCTTGTGGATTATTTGTATAAATGTTTCTTTTTTGCCCTTGTTATTGTCTCGGAGCTTTTCTCCTCGGGCCTCTACTGAAAATGGACATATATCCAGTTAGACTAGCCTGGTCAACAAATGTAAAATAAATAAATAAATAAAAAAAATTGCATATATTTTCACAGACCAGGTTGCTATGTTTTCAATGGAATTGTACAGGCTATAGGTCACATTAAAGGTAGGAATTGTTTTGAAATTAGTTATTGTGGTGTCATGTTTCAGTTGCACAATACCAGGTATTGTAACAGGGGTGTGTACACTTTATATCCACTGTAGCTATATGGACTCAGCAGTACCTGACCTGTAAAACCAGCCTCCACTAAGGTAGAGTAATCCCCTTTGTTGGATAGCAGCAATACACAAACCACATAATATGTTGGTATATCGGCTGTGCAGGGACACATAGATGCAGGCAACAACTTAGAAGCAAGTCCACCTCTATCTGAGCAAGCTTGTAAGTTCAGAGGTGACTTCCTGTAAGGCTGACTATGACTACAAATCAGATATATCCACACCACCAAGGACAATTGTAACAATGTCTACACATATGTTGTCAATCTCAGAGGCAACAACACAATTCACCCTGTACTGGGGGTGAAGCACACCTCATACACACTTGCCATGGATATAGGCAACCTGCATCAGACAGGTTAGGTGGGAACATCATCAGCATGTCCACCGCATTCATATAGTGGGATATGCACATCAACCACACTCCGCCCCTAATCACTGGTGAGCATGTACATACTGCCTACTGATGGCAATAACAGCAAGTCTCCTTGGGGCATAATGACATCACTGTCTGCCTCCTACATGAACTCAGGCATGTGCTCACAGCTCCATCACACACTGCCCTCAAACACAGACTTGCCACCATCCACACACCATCCACATGGAAAATGGCCACTGTCATCCCTCTACACAGAAATGAATGGAGAATAGAGGATCATGCAATTGTGTCCAACATTGAGGGGAATAAGATAGCTCAGGGCCAGGAGTGTACTGCAAGCTGCAAGAGGGTTGTGGTGTAGTTTGGATTATTTGCAAGTAATATCTACTGTTGATATGCAATTTGACAACCATATGAGGTCCTGTGACCTTTTTTCCTGTTTATGTCTTCCACGTAACATGTGGAGGCCTCGCCTCCCAGCATTTTTGTTGGTGAAAATGACATAATCACCCAGTTTGTGATAGAACATTACATGCTATTATTTGGCCGGAGAGCACAAGATGTGTGGGAGAGGACTGCCCTGTGGAACGATCTGGTCCACAGGGTAAATGATGGCCTGCACAGCAGAACCTATGAGCAGGTGCAGCATCAGGCCAGTGACCTCATCCACCATGTCTATCAACGGGCTGCTGCTGCTGTAGTGAGGGACTGGCTAGCTACAGGTGGGGGCCCAGCCATACAGCCCCCACAGACACCCACTGAGGAGTTCCTCACCAACCTTGGGGCACCCGCTCAAAGCACAACCCATGAAGCTGAAAAAAGCATTGTGGAGGTGGGTTGCACCCACATAATGTACAAGGAGTGTGCAGGTAAGACCACAGTGCACATTACTAGAACACTGTTGCTTATCCATTTCTAGCTGTATAGTAACTACTTGCATATGTCAGATGAGATAGTAGGTCTTGCTGGTGTTTAGTAATGTACAGACGTGCACATCTATGGTGATGACCAGCATATTTTGTAGTTTTGGGGGTTGTACTGTCAATGTGCTGAAATGCTGCTTCCACCCTGTACCAATGCCACATGAGTGGCTACTAACATTACCTATCTCCCACAACTAATTAGGTCCCTCTCCTATACAACTGGAACAGCAGCCTGTAGCTGGTGAGTATGGAATTGTTTTGTTGAGGTTTGCCAATACACCGGCCATGTTAAGGCCATGCTATTTTCCATGCACACATTTATCACACCTACCCATAATGCATGATGTACATGCTCAGTTTTGTTGGTGTTAACTGCACTGCATCACAGTGGTCACCATGGTGTCATATCTGAAGGGTATGTAGGATTCCTGCAGTATACCTTACAACCTGTCAGTGCAAGATGTGTGGACAGAGACAAACAAAATGGTGGGACAAATGGGCTACAGTAGGGACATGTATGAAACATTACCCTTGTACAGTGGATACAACAGTGAACACACACCTATTAAGATGGCAACTGTTCCTGATTTATACAATGACATACCACAATAATACATTCCACACCTTTTGCAACCTGTAATGTGATCCTAACATGAACAATTAATGTGTAAAACAGAATTAAATGTTACGACAACAAATATGGGGTATACAAACATTACAAAACACTGGATGCATAGGTGTGTGCACTCACTCAAAATAAGGCAGCTTGTAATGTACTGACAGCATTCACTCTACTTGAGTAGTCACCTGCCATCATGTGCCGGGCCTCAATGTCACACCAAGTAATGGTCTGCTGTCCAAGAAGTATGTTCATTACATTTTCTCAGTTGCCTGCAACGGAAGCACCCATGGCTTGCACAAATCTTACAAAGCATCAAAGGGATCCCATATCTGAAATGTTGCAGTCATGAGTAGTGAAACAGCCATTACCTCACCATTGCATATACCATGGAAAACAGTGCAGACAGTGATTTAGAGGTATATTAAATAGGGGACAACAGGGATGTTGAAAAAAAACCAGATGCCCATACAAAACAGATGAAAAAACATGTAGAAAACTGGTCAGGGAGGCTGCCAAGAGACATGCAGCAATACTGAGGGAATTGCAGGAATGTCTAGCAAGTAATGCCTGTGTAGTACCCATGGCAATAATTGCCTGGATTCTGGATAAGTGTGGCCTATGGGGTAGGATAAGTAGACGGAAGATTTTGCCCACGAGAAACACCATCCAGGGCTGTGTACAGGTAGCAAAAGCAATGTATTACAATGTGTAATAGTGTCATGAGACCAAGGTTCAAACCTACAGATGATATTCATAAAGATATGTGTGGTGCACAAGCAACACTTCACTTCACCTCAGGGCCACCACCCCCAACTTGAAGCTTGCTGTTGCCAGTGTACACCTTTATGGTTGCGTGTGTGTGTGTGTGTGTGTGTGTGTGTGTGTGTGTGTGTGTGTGTGTGTGTGTGTGTGTGTGTGGAAATTAACCATAATGTACAGGTATTAATTTACATATATTGTCTTCCCCTCACAGGTGGTGATGTGGGTCAAGGTCCTCCCGTGTGGAAACTGATGTAAGTGTTTCTGCAGACTGCCAATGATGATAGGCATAGTGAGGCACAGGCAGGGTTGTCAGGGACTGAATCTGTGCCATTGGTTAGCATCTCCTTTTTTTCCACCCCATCCCCACACAGTCACAATGTCCACACATACCCCATCATCAGTGGCCATAGATGAGGGACAGTTGGCGGGTGGTGTCATGGTAAAGGAAAATGTGGTGACTATGGCAAGTGTGTCTGTAGACACCAGACATAGCTGGATAACAGGTGAGGTCCCACACAGCCGGATGGACAGGGGTGCTCATAGGAGGACTGCTGCCCTACATGCCCCTGCCACAAGTGCCACAGCAGGTGTCACTAGACACATGTTTCAGACCATCATGGAGGTACAGGCACATATTAAACATTACACCAGAGATGGTCTGAGGCTCCATAGGTCTACTTTTCCTGCTGTACGTGACAACATTTATGATCTTGCAGATGCCCACCATTATTATGCAGAGGTCATGGATAGATGGTTGAGTAAGATGGTGGCAATCCTCGACTGTAGGATGTCTGTGCTAAAGCATGTGGTTGGAGTAGGGCGTCAGACATGTGGAGGTAGGACAGCACCACGAACAGCTGAAGGTCTACATGGCCATGCAACATCTCGCTCCCATAGTGGCAGTACCAGCATCTCCACTGCAGGGGGTACTGTCCACACCACTATGCAGCATGCCATGGGCATGTGGTCCTGGCTAGTACCAATAGGGATGCAGATTCAGCAGACAATTTTCATCATCAGGGGAGAGTACCATGTCTGGCCTTCTGTCTTGCAGTGGCCATGCAACCCCTGGCAGGCCCAGTTCCTGTGTCCATGGCTGGACACAGTGAACTGTACACCCTGCCATGTATGGTCCGCAGCTGTCCAACATACCCCTGTATAGGGCAGCCACACGGCAAAACTCTGTGCAGCCATACACACGTGCGCATACACACACACACACACACACACACACACACACACACACACACACACACACACACACACACACACACACACACACACACACACACACACACACATCACAGCTAGGGCACCTCCATACTTGCACATACCACCTCTGCATGGCCCATTTATTAAGCAACCCCCTAACCCCCACACATGATGTCAATCAAATGGCTCAACATGGGCCTCTGGCAAACACACACCACACCCTGTGCATATGATGACACCTTTGCCACATCCCTTTCATCCATACCATCAATGCAGGGACATGCTAATATGATTTTTATGCACAGGGTGAATGTACTACAGTTTAGCAATGTAATGCTGTTTAAAGTGTCAGCCGGCATGTTTAATGCTTACATGTCAGGGTGTCTAGCTGTCCAGCCATAATGCATTATTGCTGTTATTAACACTGACTAAATGTGGTCTCCATAATGTACTCTGTGTTCTACATGTCTGCATGTCAGGAGGATGTTGGCTTGCTGTCCTTTCCTACAAGGGGTGTGGCAGTTTGGTAACACATTGTCTGTGTCATATCAAGGGCACAGCTGAACACAAGTAACAGGTCTGTATAACAGTTATTGCATGTGCCACATGGCTGATAGGTCTGAGGGGTGTATACAGGTAAGTGCATGGTGGCTGATGTAAGCAGCTCTTGTACAGTGGACAACGGTAAGTGTAGTGGGTGGCACACACCAAAGGTTTGTGAATAACACACACACACACAGAGGCTTTTGTGTTGATGCAACAAACAAAGAGTACTGTTCACATGGATGTACTTCACTTTGCAGAGAACTCATTTTACAGAGAACCTGAGAGGGTGGCAGACGTTGTATCAGCATGATGGTTCAGTCAAGTATGATACTTGATGCTGCCATGTGTGTCAGTACACTCACTGTGGCCTATTTGGCTACAATATCACATACATGGACATTGTTAAGGCACAGAGACCACTTCCGACCATGTATAGGTTGCAAACATAATTTCTTATATTTTAATGGAGAATTTTTCCAGCAGACCCAAGGGGTCACTATGGGAGCAGCTTGTGCTTCGACGTATGCCAACCTGGTCTTGGCTAAATGGGAAGAAAAATATATTTTCAACACTGAATTTAATTCCTGCTGGAGTCTCTATCATAGATTCTTGGATGATATAGTCATTTTTTGGACAGCAGGAAAAGAGAAATTTGAAGAGTTCATGATAAATATGAACAGTACTACTATTTTTTTAAAATTCACATACAAAATGTCAAATACAAATTTGCAGTATTTAGATTTAGAGATATATAAGGTAGATAAAAAAATTGAAACCAAGACCTATAGAAAAACTACCTTTTGTAATTCCTTCCTGCATTATAAAAGTGCACATCCCCTACACTGCAAGAAAAATATAGTTAAGGGGTAGTTTGTAAGGGGGTGCCATATGACTAGCTCTAACATTGATTTTTTACTAGAGTGTGACCTACTGGAAAAAAATGTTTACAGAAAGAGGTTATCCCCTGGAGTTCATTAGAGTCATTAGAGAGGAGGTTGAAAAAGGAAGAAACAACAGATTTAAACCTATTCAAAAATATAGTGAGCAAAGTAATGGAGGAAATGAACATAAAGAGAACACTAGAGACAATTATCAACAAGCAATGATTTTGAAATACAATGCTTTGAATAATAACATTAATAAAACTTTTTTAAGAGAATGGGATAGATTTGTTTCCCTTACAGATTTGGATAACATATCCAAAATACCTTATAAAGTGGTATATAAAAGTTCACAGTGTATTAGAAATATTTTAGAAAATAGAAATAATAAGTTTAATATTAATAAGAATGGATTAGGTACACATAAATGTGGGCACTGTGCACAATGCACATATATTATGAACACAGATAGGTATTATTTAGAAAGTAGAAAAAATGGATCATTAGTTCTGATTATTATAATTGTGAATCAAAGGGAATAGTTTATCTGGCCATCTGTTTAGTTTGTAATTTCTTCTATGTAGGGAAGACTGAAAGAATGTTAAAAAGAAGGATATACAACCATACTTATGATATAACAGGGGGTAAGGAAACTAATGCCCTGTTTAAACATTCAAAGCTATGTATAAAACAGAAATTTTCTTTTTTGGTATTGGAACAAGTTAAAAATTATATTAGGGGAGGCCCATGGGAAGAGAAGATTGAATTTAGGGAACTATGGTGGCAAGTGACCCTAGAAGCAGGAAATCCCCCTGGGTTAAATGATTATGTTTCAATATTGCCACTATTAAAATTAAGGTCTGCTAAACTTTGAATGTATAGGAATGTAATAAAAGGAATAGCCACCAGATGGCAATGTCTTCCTAGTTCTTACACACACGTATATTCACAACATAATAAGAAACAAGTGATGCTTTTTATTATATATCTTTTAACATTTTTAGTGAAGATTTTAAACAGAAATCAATATTGAGTTTTATATATTAACATTTTTAATATTTAAAGAATGTTTGTTTGTAAGTTTTAATGGTTTCATGAAAAATACACAAGATAAATCATGGACTGAATTTTTTAATAGTTTTTTAAGCATACAATCATTGGTTCTTTTGAATATAGGTAGCTTAATCTCATTGGTTTTAGTTAATTAAATCTAATATAAATACTACTAATGGAAATATACACTGGTCATTTGATGAAGTATTGAGTAATGAGATGAAAACGCATATGTATGGAGTGAAGGCGTTCATGTTTTTACTTTTGTAATGTTCGTATTGTGTGGATTCATTAAAACTATTTGGATATACCTTGACTGAGTTTCCGCTCTGGTTTTAGCACTTTTTCCTGGATTTATCAGTCAAGTATGATACTTCATGCTGCCATGTGCATCAGTACACTCACTGTGGCCTATTTGGCTACAATATCACATACATGGGCATTGTTAAGGCACACAGACCCCTTCCGACCATGTATAGGTTGCAAACATCTGGATATTCCAGACACATCTGTACAGTGGACTGTACAGTGGTTTAACTTACAGCATGTGAGGCAGATGCTGTTAGCATACTATATAAAGTAATAGCATCAGGAGGTGGTCACCGGCCGTGTATGGTACACACATCAAAATGGTATAAGCCCCACAAGATATGATCCTCATACGCACATAAACAGTTGCCAGCATTGGGATTAGAACTCCTACCTCTCTAGTTATTTCAACTATAGTGTTACGCAGTTATCAGATATGACACAGAATGTATACATTTTCACCTAGTCCAAAGGTACTTCTAAGGTGGATGACATCAACAGGACTACTAAACTGGAGTGAAGGGAAGTGTAAAGGGTGGTACAGAAGTCAAAAATGGTATAACCCACACATTACATGATTCTCAGACAAACACACATCCAAACAGTTGCCAGTAGTGAAATTAGAACTCCTGCCTATGTAGTTATTTCTACTATAGTGCTACACAGGTATCAGATGTGCCACAGAGCTTATACATTTTGACCTACTCCAAAGGCACTTTTAAAGTGGATGGCAACAAAAATAATACTAAATTAGAGTGAGGGGAAGGCAAAGGGTGGTACAGAAGTTGAAAATGGTATAACCCACACATTACATGATTCTCACACAAAGACAAACTCACACACACAAACATAAACTCCAAACAATTTCCCTTGACAGGAAAATACAGCAGTCAATTGTTCTTTGATCCAAAAATCCAAGTTTAATTCATACATGCTTGTGTGAATTAAACTTGGATTTTTACGTCAAAGAACAACTGACTGCTATATTTTCCTGTCAAGGGTACTTGTTTGTAGTTTATAGTTCTTTTTTGTACCTATGCTGACACACACAAACATCCAAACAGCTGGTAGTAGTGAGATTAGAACTCCTGCCTATCTAGTTAGTTCTACTATAGTGCTACACAGTTATCAGATGTGCCACAGAGCTTATACATTTTCACATCCTCCAAACGTACTTCTAAGGTGGATGACATCAGCAGAAAGTACAGTTGTGTACTCTTACCATAAATGTAGATGTTTGAGTGTATTCACTGTTGCAGTCATTACATTTGGGTAATCTGCTGGCAGGTTGCCCTCAGTCGGGCTGAATAACAAAGTATTGGGTCCTGTGTTGATTGCTGTCTCCTCTTCCATGACGTCAGGTCATCAGTGGTATAAAACATGCAGCCAATGCCATTTTAATCACTTTTTCTTGCCCCAGATGTCAGGTGCCCCCCCAAATGGGGAGCAAAATTATATGTATAAACAATAAATATATAAATGCACCTTAGAAACAAAAAAAAATACCTTCAACTAAAAGCAAATACACCACAAAGGCTTTTGAGTATAGTGAAGGAAAGAAAAGGTATAGAAAAAGGGGGCTGGTGGGAGGGTAACCCGAATTGCAACAGTGAATACACTCGAACATCTACATTTATGGTAAGTGTACATGACTGTACTATGTTCTTCGTGTTTCACTGTTGCAGTCATTACATTTGGGTAGAATCCCAAAGCTATGGATGGGAGAATGGATCTAAACAACATTAGGAGCAGCTATAAGGCCCTGCAGGACTGCAGTGGCAAAGCCTGCCCTGGATTTATAGAAGAGGTAAATGATAATGCTTTGTGAACTTATGAATTGAGCTCCAAGTAGCAGCTTCTAGAATATCTCTGGTAGGGACCCCACTGAGAAAAGCTGCTGAAGTAGAGGCAGCCCTGGTGGAATGGGATCTGATCCCTTTGGGCACAGGTTTACCATGGTGCAAGTAGCAGAAATGAATGCAATGGCTTATCCATTTAGAAATAGTCTGCTTTGATATAGCCATCCCCTCTGATCCTGCAGCAAATGCTACCAGTAGTTGGTCAGATTTTCTTAGAGATTTTGTCCTGTTTAATTAGAATCTTAGTTGTCTGTGTACATCCACTCCCCTTTGTTCTGCGGATTTGGGAAAAAAGTTGGCAGGTGAATGGTCTGGTTAAGAGCCACACTGGATGCCACCTTAGGTATAAAAGGAGGATTGGTCCTGAGGGCCACCCTGTCTGGGTAAAAAATAATGAAAGCCTTCACTGCCATGAGAGCCTGTTGTTCTGAAACCCTTCTAGCTGAAGTGATTGTCAAAAGAAAAGCTGTCTTCCAAGAAAGAAATTTTATATCTGCAGTAGCTGCTGGTTCAAAAGGAGGCAGGGTGAGTTTTTCCAGCACAAAATTGAGGTCCCATGCAGGAGATGGCACTCTCCTGGGAGGCCTTAAAGTTTTGGCCCCTCTGAGATACTGTTTTAGCAGTGGATGAGAAAAGAGGCGAGGTTCTGTTTTGTAATGAGCCAAGATGGCAGAAGCATGGATTTTTATTGAAGAAAAAGATAGGCCCTTGTCAAGCATCTCAGTTAAGTATTGTAAAATCTGAAGAATATTGGGCTTTGCTGTGCCTGTTCCTTGTGCTTGGTTACAAGCACAGAATCTCTTCCATTTATCAGCATAAGATTTTCTAGTGCTAGGCCTTCTGGCTTCCAAAATGACATCCTGACATCCATGACAGGTTTACTGAGAGATGTGGTTTTACTTAGATGATTAGCCATGCTGCAAGATTCAGAATTTGGAGCCGAGTGTGCAGAATTTGATAGTTCTGCTGAGACAATAGATGAGGTGTTTGAGGCAAGTACCATGGAGGAAGGCGTGACATATTCCTTAGAAGTGGGTACCAGTGTTGGCTAGGCCAGTCCCGAGCAATTAAAATCATTTTTGTTTTTTCCTGTTTGACTTTTAATAAGACCTTGGAGAGTAGAGGCAGGGGGGGAAAGGCATAGACAGATAGGCTTTTTCAGCTGAAGGATAGAGCATCCAATTTCCATGTTTTTTTGTGATGAGTTCTTGTGCAGAATTTGTCCAACTGATAGTTTTGGGGAGAGGCAAATAGATCTATGTCTGGGCTTCTGCATTTCTGTGTTAACATGCTGAAGATTTCTGGATCCAGTTTCCATTCGTGTGGGTCCATAAGATTTCTGCTTAGGTCATCTGCCAGAGTATTTTGCTTTCCTGGCAGGAATTGAGCTTGAAGATATATTTGGTAAGTCAAGGCTGTGCTCCACAAGGCCATGGCTAGTCTGCAAAGGGGGTAGGAATGGGTACTCCCCTGCTTATTTATGTACCACATAACTGTGGTGTTGTCTGTCTTTATCAGTAGTTGTCCTGGATGAAATAAGTCCTTGATGGCTGTCAGAGCATTCTGAACAGCTAGCATTTCCTTCTGGTTGATATGCAGATGCATTTGGTTTGGGCTCCATTTGCCCTGAATGCATCTCCCTGCCAGGTGGGCCCCCCCAAGCATAGTCTGATGTGTCTGCAGTTAGGGTTTGAGTAGCAGGGGGTAGAGTAAATGACAGTCCCTTGTTTTGGTGACATGTCTCTGCCCACCAAAGAAACTCCTGTTGTAGGCAGGGAATGAGAAGAATCATTGTTTCCATGCTGTGACAATGTTGACTCCATAAGCTTTTTAGGTACCATTGAAGTTTCCTCATATGCAGTCTCGCATATGGAATTAGTAGAATGTAAGATGCCATGAACCTCAAAGCCTGCAGAATTTGTCTTGCAGATAACTGGGTTTTTGTTGCCATTTGTTTGAAGTATATTGTCAATTGCATTTGTTTGTCTGGCATGAGCTAAGCCATCTGGGCAGTTGTATTTAAGCTTGCACCCAGGAATGTAATTATTTGAGAGGGTACCAGTTGTGATTTCTTTTCGTTTATGGTGTACCCTAAGCATGCTAGAAGCCTTTTTACAAATGCCAGATGTTGAAGAAGAGTGTCCTTGTCCTATGCCTGAATGAGACAATCGCCCAGATAAGAATAAATTTGAATGTTTCTTTGTCTGCAGAATGCAATTACTGGTGCCAGGAACTTTGTAAAGACCATGGGCACAGTAGATAAGCCAAAGGGCAGTGCAGAGAATTGGTAATGCAAAAAGCCTGCTTTGAAATGGAGGTATCTTCTGCAAGATTCCCTTATTGGGATATGCAGGTATGCCTCTTTTAAGTCTAGAGTCACCAAACAGGCATTCTTGCCTAGCATAGGCAGTAGCTGTTGCAAAGTCAGCATTTTGAATTTTGGAATGTCCAGGAACTTGTTCAGAATCAATAAGTCCAGTACTGGATGCCATGATTTGTCTTTTCTGGGTACCAGGAAAAGTCTTGAATAAAATCCTTGTCCTTTTTCCTTTTCTGGTACTGGTTGAATAGCCCCCATATCCATGAGGGACGACTTATTTCTGGGCCTCTGCCCACTGGTTTTGTGGCAGATTTGGACATCCGTTTGGAATTGGCAAAGTATGGAAATTAAATCTGTAGCCCTGGAATACTATGTTTAATACCCACTTGTCCTGGGTAATTAATTGCCAGTTTTGAGGATGAAGTGCTATTTTTCCCCCTAAGGGGGCTGCCAAAAGATAAGTACTTGGAGATGGTAGAGGAAAGTCATTGAGACTGCTTACTGTAGGATTGTGCTTTGTTACCTCCAGATTTGGAGGTGGAGGCACCCCATTGCTTTGACCTGTAAGATCCCTGTGATTGATGTCTAGAGCCCTTTGAGCTCCTGGGTTTGCCCTGAGTGGCTCTGTTGGACACAGGAAAGGACCAATTCTTAGTAGACCAGTTCCTACTGAACCTGGGTGGCTGCACTTGCAAGAAATCTTTTACAGTTTGCATAGATTTAGCTTTGTCTTCCATTTTCTTTAAAACCTGTTCTGCCTTATTACCAAACAGACTATCATGCTGTAAAGAGGCATCCAACAATTTAGCTTTAACATGATCAGGCAGATTTTGTTCCTTGAGCCAGGCATGCCTTCTTATCACAGATCCAGTTACTGCGGCCCTGCAAGAGGCCTCCAAGGAATCAAAACCACATTGCAAAGTATGCTTTCCAACCTGTTCTGCTGAATGCAATAAATCCTGTAACTCTTTATTTTCCACACAATCAGAAATCAACATCATTTTCTGTTTCAGTAAGCCCATAACATGCCGTTGATATTTAAGCATATGAAACTGGCAGTTAAAAGCCCTGATTGCCAAGGTTGCAGACGTATAAACCTTCTTACCCCATCTATGCAGCGCCCTGGAATCTCTATCAGAAGGGGTAGGATTTTTGGCTGGAGAAGCTTTAACATGCTTGGGACCCTGAGAAATAGTCTCAGGATCATCAGCAGGATTTTTGAAAAGAAATTTGTGGGAGTCAGGAACCCTGTAATATCTGTCTGTCTTACTAGGAGTCGGAGGCAGGGAATCAGGAGCCATGCTTGATTCCGAGAACACATCAACAATGTCTAATACAGGAGGTATTGCCAAAGGCCTATGCTGAATAAGAAGGAAATCCCAAAGCCTCTTTTTTGATTCAGAGAAGTCCTGACTCTCCCAGTGAAAATGTTCCCTTAAAGTATGCAAAGTCTCTCCAAAAGAGTAATCCTCAGGAGGAGATGCAGAAGGGATGGGTTTCGCTGCATCAGAATCTTCATAAGGTGGAATAGAAAATTCCTGATCAGAAGAGGAACCAGAGGAAATGGAAACCTGATCTGAAGATTCATAATCAGTGCCTTGCCTAGGTCTCTTAGCAGGGAGGGGGGTTGGGAACCCCTGATCAAGGTAATTAAGTCCTCCGCCATTTTGAACATTGTTTTTTTAGGCATAGGGGCTTGAGCATGTGGCTTATGCATCAGTTTTTTAGACATAGAAGTCATTTTTGACCTTGTTTTTGTTGATGGTGTTGGTTTAATATAAAAATGTTGAGGCCTGAAAACACCCTCAGAAGCTAGTGCCTGCTAAGCGGCTCCGGACCATTCCAAGGGAGAGAATCCGCGGGTTCAATACTTTGCAAATCTCGCGGCATATCAGACTCCAAGTGCGTCTCAGTAGAGGCCTGCGACTCAAAAGTAGTGGGTATCGGGGCTGTGAAAGCACCTCACTGAGTACTGGAGAACCGGCGACTGACTTAAAAGAAGCTTCGTCGTCGGTTTTGGACCTTGACGATGTGTCTCTGTCTTTTTTTTTTTTGTGAACTCTGGTAGTCGGATTGCTATCCGATGACATTTCAGGGTAGTTAAATCTTGAACCAAAATATTTAGAAGCAAAAATATACTGACGCATAATAGTGCATTGGTTAAATTTAGCACAACACCGACAGCAAGGCACGTTGTGATCAGGGCCTAGGCAAGGAATACAGTACAAATGAAAATCCTTATGAGGTATTTGCTTCCCGCAAGTAATGCAATTATTAACTTTTACTGACATCGGAAAGGAGCAAGAAAAAGTTTCCCCAACAGGGTACTTAGCTTTAGTTTGAAGACTTTGGTTTTGAAACTCGAAAACGAAAATTTCAGGAGTCGGCCGACTGGCACTTGCGAACTGCTTCTGCTTCGGGCACCGCGTGGCAAGATAAACTGCTTAAAATGGCATCGGCTGCATGTTTTATACCCCTGACGACCTGATGCCATGGAAGAGGAGACAGCAACCAACGCAGGACCCAAGACTTTGTTATTCAGGCTGACTGAGGGCAACCTGTCAGCAAATTACCCAAATGTAATGACTGCAACAGTGAAACACGAAGAACATCTACTACATTGGAGAGAGGAGAAGTGTAAAGGGTAGTACACAGGTCAAAAATGGTATGACCCACACACTATATGATTATCACACAAACACACACTCACATACAGTTGCCAATAGTGAGATGAGAAGCCCTGCCTATCTAGTTATTTCTACTACATGGCTACGCAGTTATCACACGTGCAACAGAGCTTATAGAGTTTTACCTACTCCAAAGGTACTTCTAAGGTGGATGACATCAACAGGACTACTAAACTGGGGCAGAAAGAAGTGTGAAGGGTAGTACACAAGTCAAAACTGGTACATGATTCTTACACACACACACACACACACACACACACACACACACACACACACTTGCCACCATTGAGATTAGAACTCCTGCCTATTTAGTTATGTCTACTATAGTATTACACAGTAACCACATGTGCTACAGAGTTTACTGAACTTTCAACTGGCCACAGCTGCTGATAACTGCACAGCTGAGGGAAAGTATTACAGGTGGTAGAAAGTCTGGCTTCACTTTCACTTTTACATTGTGCTAGTTATTTCTGTCTTGCACTTCAAATAGCATTATAGCTTGGCACTTCACCAGGTTATTGTGTCAATAAGTGTGGCACACCTGGGAGCTGTCAGCAGTATTCATTCATCACAAAAGTAGCCCCAGTATTTACTAGTTATGTCCACCCCTCCTGGCATGATTGAAGTGCAGTTTTCTGTGCTTTCACCCATTAACCTGGTGCACTTGTCCATTCTGAGGCATTGTTGCAATTGCCTCATGTACACGGACAACCCTCTGCTCTACACTCAAAGCACTCAGACCTGTGAGAGTTACCTGCATATCATCCAATGTAGACATATGCACTCTCTAGCAAAGACTGGACTAGCAGGTCAAGAGGATAAGATCAATACCTGCATCACACCATGTGGAACACATAGCTCACCATGACACCCACTTTGACAGCCATGACATACAGTGCAAAGTCACATGCCCACCTTCACAGAGGCACTCAATAGGTATTTACCCAAACAGCACAGACCAGCAAGACAGGCACACAGTCAGACACCATGACGTGGCACATGTTAAGGGACACTTATTTCACCTACACAGTGTCCATCTCGACCTAAGCTCCTATGGCTTACCACCTTGCACAATAGAGCGATCATGGGAAACTCAATACTGAGGCACACACATATCTCACTCACTAAGTTGAATATGGAGCAGATAAATATCTATCACATGCTAGCATCCATCAAATGACACAGCCAGTCATGGTACTCCACAACAACTACAAGTATCACTCTGTAGCCATGTGGGTGTGAATGACCTGGGACACACCTCCCTGGACTACATGTCAAGAGACATGGTTGAACTGTCTGATTATGTGGTCCAGACAAGTGACAGTAGCCCTGAGCAGTATACCGCCATCACCCAGACTAATGCTGCAGTACTAGCAACATATGATTGACTGCAACATTGGCTTACATGTTTTGTGTCATTCTCAGGGGATCCAGTATCCCTCTGTTTGGGATAACATGATTAACAGACCTCAATGACTCGCCATAGATGTCCTACATCTTTCAGCCAGTACCTGGAAACCAAGGGCTAAGTGTCTTGCCGCACCTATAATGCTTTATTAGGCAGTGTTCCAAATGTAATTACCACCATAACAGCTAGACATGTATGCAGTGTGAGGGTCATGCTGCTTAACAGTAGACATCTAACTGTCAGGATGCAGTCACTCTTAGCACTTCTTGGAGTGGAGGACATTAACATTTCTGCTGTAATGGGGAGGTGGTTCACAGTGGCAGACAACAGCCCTGCAGTAACAGGCTGTAATGCATTCCACAACTGTCATCCCCCAAACATGGACTACACCACACCTCCACAGGTGGTGTTGTCTCCATATTCATTATGGATAGGAACACCTTCAGATTAATATCCCAGCATAATGCAACAGAGATACTTCCGGTACAACTGCCTTGGTGCAATAGTGCAATCCAGACCATAGCCTGTTATGGGTCCACATCTATGTCACTAGACTGTCAATCCACATTCCACAACACCTGCCCTATATGAAGGTCCAATGCAACGCTGACATAGTAGGAGACTTCAACTACCTCTCCATCACCTGGGGAAATTAGCAAAGTGCCATTACAGTGGCCCAACACTTCCCGGAATTCATCATTTCCAATGCCCAGGACCAGCTTATACTGACCCCCGATAGAGGATGCAATAACCTTGACTTGTGTTGACTACTTACATATGGGACTGTTGCTCATTCACAGTTGTCAATCCCTACATGTTAAGATCCACACAGGCTGTAATCAACATGGAACTCAACATCTCCCCCCCCCACAAAGGTAGCCACCTTGCAAAACCTCTCCAAAGATGACTTTGCAGCCATAACAACAGGGGTGGATAACTTTGCTGCACACATGGCAATTGGAAATAGCTGCATGACTGTTGATTCATACACATATGCACTGCACAAACAGGTACATGAATGCATGGTACTAGCCATAGGCAACAGAATACAGACACTGTCCTCCAAAAACTAGGAGACAATGTGATGGTCCCCTGCCATTACTAAAGTGTACAACAGAAGGAGGACACTATTGCAGAAAAAGGTGGTTCCCCAAGACTGGTTAACCCCCTTGTTAGCCTCAAACACAACTTGGGATCTCTCATAGATTCCCCTACAGGCATATATGCAGGCAAAAATGCAGCAGATACTGACAACAATCAAAAAAGCCTTTGATAGTTACATCAACAACCTCCACAGCATTAAACACAAGTGCTGTGAGTTACTGCACAATACTAATTCTTATCCTGAGACAACATATATTGGCCAGAGCCTTGGCAACACATTCAGTGTCAGCTTTACCCCTCTCTCTGCTCACAAGTGTACAATCACAGTGGTAGATGAATGGCAGGCAACCAACAGTACTGCAGGCCAATTTAGACCTGCATTGTCCACAGGCAAGAATACAGCTTCCATGGGACACCAACATATCCATGGCTGTGTTCTGTATGACATACAGAGTGACCTTGGACCAAATCTGTGTGCCCTGGTCAGTCACAGCTTCACCTCAGGCCTTGGCCCTCAAACATGGAACACTGCTACAGTTATCCCTCTCCATAAAGGGGTAGCATTCCTGGGGATTATTGGCCCCTTAGCCTGACAAGTCTACTGTGTAGGGGTATAGACCACATCATCGGGGACCTGATTGACCAAGATATAGGTGATCTCCTAACTCTGGACCCACACAGTTTGGCTTTGTGAATGGCAGATCATGCCTAATCAACCTGAAGCAAACCAAAAGTCCAAACTTCTTAAACAAGAAAAATGGCTCCAAGATCCACAAATCACACCAGCTAGTGTAGGATGTTCTTAACGCAAAAGTAATTTATTAATCACACAAATACAGCGTTTTTGCCAGTCAAAATAGAGTAGCTTCCTCAGAGAGACATATAAAACATTTAAAACCTTGGCGCTACTTATACATTTCACAGCAAGCATGCTCAGTATAGTACACGTCATTTCCTTGCCTTGCAACTTTTTTTCTTTTGTGCCCATACATCATATTAAAAAGTCTTGACGTATAATTAAAAATCATTTAAAATCTCATTTAAGAATATAAAATCGACAGCAGTCATTTATAAACTTTTCTATCAATCCATATAACACCTACCATATGAAAAACAACCTCAACCACAAAGGCTAGAATTTATTATTAAGGAATTACCCATTTTTACATAATATCAGTCCTAGATGACTATTACATTAATCAATCGCTTCCGTGTATTCATGTTTCATCTAGGATGTGAAAATATTTCTTTATGTTATTACCTAAAGTGTGAAATAGAATGTGTTATATCTATGGTTTGTAGTAGCTGTAAATATAAGCCACCCAGTTTTTCATTTTATTTTATTTTATTTTATTTTCCACTTCACTAAAATGCCCACACTAATTATAACCGCTAGTGTGAATGCCTGCACTAATTATAACCGCTAGTGTGAATGCCTGCACACCATGCATTGAACTAGTGGAAGTATAAATAATATTAACCAAATAAATTATTTTGTTTTCAATTAGCTGCACATTCCCACTTGTACACAATTTTTTGTGGGTTAATTATTGTGTTTACAAATTCACGTATTATACCCCAAATACTACCCTATTGTGTACATACCCATTGTTAAGTTATCTAAGATAGCTTTTCAATTTTAAAAGACAAGAGATATTGCAATTGTCATTTAAACCAGGGGCGTTGAATGCATTCAATTTAATTTGCCATTCCAACTCTCTGGTTTCCAGTCTAATTGATGTAGGCCCTCCTCTACTATTCTGTGGGATATGATCTATAGCTGTGAAATAAAATTTATGTCCTATTTGTTGGTCTATATGCTTAGCTAGAGCATTTTCAAGATTTTGTTTTCTTATAGCGTACATATGTTGGTAAATCCTCTCCCTAAACTTGCGGTCGGTTTTACCAACATAGTACGCAGGACAGCTGTCACAGGTAGCAAGGTAGACGATGGACCTAGTTTCACAATTTATCTTGTGTCCAATAGAATACTTTCTACCATTGATTAGGAATGAACTTCCTGTTTTTACACTACTGCAGTAATTACACCGCCCACATATGAATGTCCCTTTTTGTTTTGAAAATGAATCATCATTTTTGTTCCCTTCTAACAAAGTTTTTAAGTTCTTCCCTTTCCTATATACAATAGTTGGTTTTGTTCCCAACTTTTCTAATAGTAGTCTATTACTAGAAATAAAGAACCAGTTTTTGTAGATAATGGAACTAATTTCCTTAAAGTCAGTGTCGTATGTTGTGATGAAGCTACAAGAGTAACTCCGTGCTCCTTCACAAACTTGTGTTGAAGGGGGTTCCAAATCCGTGTTTTCTACACTAGGGATACATATGGGCACCTCACTGTCGTTGCTAATTTGCATTTTTAACAATGGTGTGTAAAATCCATTCTCTCTCTTGTTCCTCACTTCCACTATTAACTCATTTATTAGCCCTTCAGGGTAATCTCTATTTTTAAACATATCGTAGAGGTGCTGGCATTCTCTATTAAATTTCTCTTCATTACTACACATCTTCACAGCTCTAATCAACTGTCCTTTAATAATGGAACGTTTCTGTTTGTATGGGTGCTGACTAGAGTAGTGGAGGAATGAGTTACAATAGGTTTTTTCCTATGTATTGAAGAAATTAGCAATCCATCTTCCAAGTTCTTGTCTAGTTTAACATCCAAATAATCCATACTGGATGTAGAAAATTTGTGTGTAAACCTAAAAAATCTGGTTGTGTTGTTCATATAATTAAGGAGTTCCAACACATCCTGTTCTGACCCCTTAAATACCATAAAGATATCATCCAGGAATCTAGTGTAGTACACTATCTGGTTTGTGTAGTTGGAATTCCCAAAAATGAATTGCTTCTCCCAATATGCTATGAATATGTTTGCTACTGAAGGGCCGCATGGTGAACCCATTGCTATGCCTTGTGTCTGCAAAAAGTATTTTTTATCAAATGTAAAGAAGTTAGATGTTAGTATTATATCTAGAAGTTCCGTTACTATATCAATCTCATTTTTAGGGACCTCTAGGTCATTCAAGAAGCTCCCTATCCACTCAATGGCCTCCAAATGAGGTATAGATGTATACAAGTCCACTACGTCGATTGTAAGAAAATTACACAGTGGATCAAAATGGAGTCCATTGATGTCAGAAAGGAAAGCCCAGGAATCTTTGCAGATGTGAGAAACTGTTTTTATATACTTAGAGAGGATTTTATCCACTAGGCATGCACTTGGGTAAGTCATAGATGATCTCGCGTCTATGAGTGCTCTCATGGGTGGGTTGTAAAGGTCTTTATGTATCTTCGGAATTCCGAAGATAACAGGGGTCTTCGGTGTAGTAATATCTATATATTGGTAGGTATCATTATCAATTTTCCCTGCCAAAAATAAGTCACGGAAATATCCCCTGTTTCTAGAATAGACCTTATTCATCTCATTGATGGAAGCAGTTGTATAAGCTGGACTATCCAAAATACAAAGCATTTTTTGGATATAGTCAACATTATCCAAGATGACCAACCCACCCCCTTTATCAGGTTTGAAAACCCTCACTGGTAGATGACAAAGTTCATTTAAGAGCGCTCTTTGTCCCTTAGAAATGTTATATTTTTGGTATCTAGAACAGTTATTTCTATTAAAATCTAAATATCTAAGGTCAAACTCACACACTCTTTCAAAAAGGGACAAGTCAGGATGAATAGGTGGGTTAAATACACTGGACATTTTTAGTTTACACTCGTCCTGTTGCATGGGAGTTGAAAACAGTAGTCCCAGGTTTAACTTCCGTGTAAAACATTTCAAGTCAATGATAGTCTCCGTCAGGTTGAACTGTCTACTGGGTACAAAGGTGTTGCCAAGAGCCAATAAGTCAATTAGCTCCTGTTCTATAGTGAAACTGGAAAAATTGTAGATTTTGAAATCCCCTTTGGTGTTCACCAGGATTTTCACCCTAGTATCTTGGGGCATATCCACCTGGGGATCCCAGTTCAAGCTTGGTTGTTGTTCCATCGTCTGTTCCTGTAATTCCTCTGGTAATTGTTGTTCCGTTGGCCTAAAAAACCAGTCTGGTTCTTTTGGCCATCCCCCTGGGGACGTTGTCCAGACTTGTTATTGTACTTACTGGCCTTAATTCTATTGCTCCTCAGTGGCCCCTCAGGAGCTCCAAGTTCATATTCATCCCCCATATTATTCACTACAGGGTCCCCTTGGGGTCCTTGATCTAGCTCGTTGGAATTGCATGGTAATACCGTGGGGTTGACTTCACGTTGTACATATGGCATAGTTAGTTTGGCATAAGCTTTGTTTTGTTGATAAGCCAATCTATCTCTCGCTAATTTCTTGCTCTTATTAGCTTTTAGTTTCACCAGCAATGCATCTATGCTATTAAAGATGCGTGCACAGTCATATTTGTACCTAACAAAGTCAACATCCATCTTGATTAATTTGTCCAAGTCATTAATCTCCACTGTCAATATAGCAATATGTGATGTATAATGTTTAATCATTAGCTCCAACAATTGGAGACCTTGTTGATCAAATAATACTCGCAATTCTGATAAAAAAGACTCCTCTGTTAATAGTCCACTTGGTGCAAAGGAACTACGTAGTCCCTTTGGAACCATCTTATCTTGTACACATTGGTTCAGATAACATACTTCCAACTGTCATTTTCTTAGTTTCAACAGTTTTTGGTCAAGTAATTTAAGTTTACTTACTAGACTGTCCACAGTTGTACTCATATCAGCCTGTAATGCCGGTAGTTCCTGTGACCCTCGTTGTGTAAATGTAAAGGAATCCAAAGCTGTAATCCATTCACCCAACGCCGGAACTCCAATAAGCACTTGTGGTTGGCCGATGTGGTCGCTCGAAAAACCAGAAGAAGAAGGCACAAGAAAAATTCCTTCGTTGCCTGCAGGGATACCATTCAGTTGCCCTGCTTGAATTAAATTACTGTTGCCGGCTCCAGAGTTGTCATTCCGTTGCCCTGCTGTTATAGGGTGATTATCCGTATAATCAGAACTATTACTTGTACTCATAGCGCCAAAGTTGTTACTCCTGCCATCCCCTCGGTCGATAATATCCAACCGAGAGTTCAGTTGGTTGAGTCTTTGCGTGATGACCGCTAGCAATGCTGTCATATCATTATTTGAGCTGGGTCTATCTGAATTTGTAGACCCAAAGATGTTCGGACTTGCCGGGCTAGATAGTGAACCGGAGGCCATAGAAGCAAACAAACAAACTGAAGCAAACCAAAAGTCCAAACTTCTTAAACAAGAAAAACGGCTCCAAGATCCACAAATCGCACCAGCTAGTGTAGGATGTTCTTAACGCAAAAGTAATTTATTAATCACACAAATACAGCATTTTTGCCAGTCAAAATAGAGTAGCTTCCTCAGAGAGACATATAAAACATTTAAAATCTTGGCGCTACTTATACATTTCACAGCAAGCATGCTCAGTATAGTACACGTCATTTCCTTGCCTTGCAACTTTTTTTCTTTTGTGCCCATACATCATATTAAAAAGTCTTGACGTATAATTAAAAATCATTTAAAATCTCATTTAAGAATATAAAATCGACAGCAGTCATTTATAAACTTTTCTATCAATTCATGTAACACCTACCATATGAAAAACAACCTCAACCACAAAGGCTAGAATTTATTATTAAGGAATTACCCATTTTTACATAATATCAGTCCTAGATGACTATTACATTAATCAATCGCTTCCGTGTATTCATGTTTCATCTAGGATGTGAAAATATTTCTTTATGTTATTACCTAAAGTGTGAAATAGAATGTGTTATATCTATGGTTTGTAGTAGCTGTAAATATAAGCCACCCAGTTTTTCATTTTATTTTATTTTATTTTATTTTCCACTTCACTAAAATGCCCACACTAATTATAACCGCTAGTGTGAATGCCTGCACTAATTATAACTGCTAGTGTGAATGCCTGCACACCATGCATTGAACTAGTGGAAGTATAAATAATATTAACCAAATAAATTATTTTGTTTTCAATTAGCTGCACATTCACTTGTACACAATTTTTGTGGGTTAATTATTGTGTTTACAAATTCATTATACCCCAAATACTACCCTATTGTGTACATACCATTGTTAAGTTATCTAAGATAGCTTTTCAATTTTAAAGACAAGAGATATTGCAATTGTCATTTAAACCAGGGGCGTTGAATGCATTCAATTTAATTTGCCATTCCAACTCTCTGGTTTCCAGTCTAATTGATGTAGGCCCTCCTCTACTATTCTGTGGGATATGATCTATAGCTGTGAAATAAAATTTATGTCTATTTGTTGGTCTATATGCTTAGAGCATTTTCAAGATTTTGTTTTCTTATACATATATGTTGGTAAATCCTCTCCCTAAACTTGGGTCGGTTTTACCAACATAGTATGAGGACAGCTGTCACAGGTAGCAAGGTAGACGATGGACCTAGTTTCACAATTTATCTTGTGTCCAATAGAATACTTTCTACCATTGATTAGAATGAACTTCCTGTTTTACACTACTGCAGTAATTACACCGCCCACATATGAATGTCCCTTTTTGTTTTGAAAATGAATCATCATTTTTGTTCCCTTCTAACAAAGTTTTTAAGTTCTTCCCTTTCCTATATACAATAGTTGGTTTTGTTCCCAACTTTTCTAATAGTAGTCTATTACTAGAAATAAAGAACCAGTTTTTGTAGATAATGGAACTAATTTCCTTAAAGTCAGTGTCGTATGTTGTGATGAAGCTACAAGAGTAACTCCGTGCTCCTTCACAAACTTGTGTTGAAGGGGGTTCCAAATCCGTGTTTTCTACACTAGGGATACATATGGGCACCTCACTGTCGTTGCTAATTTGCATTTTTAACAATGGTGTGTAAAATCCATTCTCTCTCTTGTTCCTCACTTCCACTATTAACTCATTTATTAGCCCTTCAGGGTAATCTCTATTTTTAAACATATCGTAGAGGTGCTGGCATTCTCTATTAAATTTCTCTTCATTACTACACATCTTCACAGCTCTAATCAACTGTCCTTTAATAATGGAACGTTTCTGTTTGTATGGGTGCTGACTAGAGTAGTGGAGGAATGAGTTACAATAGGTTTTTTTCCTATGTATTGAAGAAATTAGCAATGCATATTGGGAGAAGCAATTCATTTTTGGGAATTCCAACTACACAAACCAGATAGTGTACTACACTAGATTCCTGGATGATATCTTTATGGTATTTAAGGGGTCAGAACAGGATGCGTTGGAACTCCTTAATTATATGAACAACACAACCAGATTTTTTAGGTTTACACACAAATTTTCTACATCCAGTATGGATTATTTGGATGTTAAACTAGACAAGAACTTGGAAGATGGATTGCTAATTTCTTCAATACATAGGAAAAAAACCTATTGTAACTCATTCCTCCACTACTCTAGTCAGCACCCATACAAACAGAAACGTTCCATTATTAAAGGACAGTTGATTAGAGCTGTGAAGATGTGTAGTAATGAAGAGAAATTTAATAGAGAATGCCAGCACCTCTACGATATGTTTAAAAATAGAGATTACCCTGAAGGGCTAATAAATGAGTTAATAGTGGAAGTGAGGAACAAGAGAGAGAATGGATTTTACACACCATTGTTAAAAATGCAAATTAGCAACGACAGTGAGGTGCCCATATGTATCCCTAGTGTAGAAAACACGGATTTGGAACCCTTCAACACAAGTTTGTGAAGGAGCACGGAGTTACTCTTGTAGCTTCATCACAACATACCTACACTGACTTTAAGGAAATTAGTTCCATTATCTACAAAAACTGGTTCTTTATTTCTAGTAATAGACTACTATTAGAAAAGTTGGGAACAAAACCAACTATTGTATATAGGAAAGGGAAGAACTTAAAACTTTGTTAGAAGGAACAAAATGATGATTCATTTTCAAAACAAAAAGGGACATTCATATGTGCGGTGTAATTACTGCAGTAGTGTAAAAACAGGAAGTTCATTCTAATCAATGGTAGAAAGTATTCTATTGGACACAAGATAAATTGTGAAACTAGGTCCATCGCCTACCTTGCTACCCAGACAGTTGTCCATGACTATGTTGGTAAAACCGACCAAGTTTAGGAGAGGATTTACCAACATATGTACGCTATAAGAAAACAAAATCTTGAAAATGCTCTAGCTAAGCATATAGACCAACAAATAGGACATAAATTTTATTTCACAGCTATAGATCATATCCCACAGAATAGTAGAGGAGGGCCTACATCAATTAGACTGGAAACCAGAGAGTTGGAATGGCAAATTAAATTGAATGCATTCAACGCCCCTGGTTTAAATGACAATTGCAATATCTCTTGTCTTTTAAAATTGAAAAGCTATCTTAGATAACTTAACAATGGGTATGTACAATAATAGGTAGTATTTGGGTATAATACGTGAATTTCTAAACACAATAATTAACCCACAAAAATTGTGTGTACAAGTGGGAATGTGTTAATTGAAAACAAAATAATTTATTTGGTTAATATTATTATGCTTCCACTGGTTCAATGCATGGTGTGCAGGCATTCACACTAGCAGTTATAATTAGTGCAGGCATTCACACTAGCGGTTATTAGTGTGGGCATTTTAGTGAAGTGGAAAATAAAATAAAATAAAATGAAAAACTGTGGTTTATATTTATAGCTACTACAAATCATAGATATAACATATTCTATTTCACACTTTAGGTAATAACATAAAGAAATATTTCCACATCCTAGATGAAACATGAATACACGTAAGCGATTGATTAATGTAATAGTCATCTAGGACAGATATTATGTAAAAATGGGTAATTCCTTTACAATAAATTCTAGCCTTTGTGGTTGAGGTTGTTTTTATATGGTAGGTGTCATATGGATTGATAGAAAAGTTTATAAATGACTGCTGTCGATTTTATATTCTTAAATGAGATTTTAAATGATTTTTAATTATCGCCAAGACTTTTTAATATGATGTATGGGCACAAAGAAAAAGTTGCAAGGCAAGGAAATGACGTGTACTATACTGAGCATGCTTGCTGTGAAATGTATAAGTAGCGCCAAGATTTTAAATGTTTTATATGTCTCTCTGAGGAAGCTACTCTATTTTGACTGGCGAAAACGCTGTATTTGTGTGATTAATAAATTACTTTTGCGTTAAGAACATCCTACACTAGCTGGTGCGATTTGTGGATCTTGGAGCCGTTTTTCATGCCTAATCAACCTGGTTGACATCTTTGAGTGAGTCACCAGGGCTGTGTATGACAGTAAGGCACTGCATACAGCATACATCAATCTGTCCAAAGCTTGTGATAACATCCCTCAGTGATGGATTATTGATAACCCCCAAAAACTAGGCATCAACCCATATATCATTGCTTGTTTTGCAAATTGGTTCACATA
>NC_056737.1:1428317309-1428327309 GCF_019279795.1 Protopterus annectens
AAAGGGGCACACAGAGGGAGAAACAATATGAAAGATAGCTAGGGATGTGGAGGACAGGTGTAGGGAAGGTCCATAGCTGTCCATTTCTTGTACAGCAACAGCTGTGCATTTGTACATAATTTGGAGATGAATTTGGACACTCAAACCCCAGAGAGGGGTGAGGACAACAGAAATGTGTTGTCAAGTCAGTTGGACCAGATTACATGTGTTCAGTGGACATGTGTGCAAAATGGACTGCTATGCTTGGGGCAATATTTTTTTTTTGGGACAGATGTCCTTTTCTTTTTTTTAAGTTGAGAATGGGATGTTGGGGAAGGACTGTAGGTACATCTAGGGAGGCAGGATGGGTAGGGAGACAGACAAGACAGCAGACAGGAGAGGTATATGAAACATGAAGGGGCAAACATATTTGATGGGGAAGGTAGTTCGGAATCTGAAGCCCATGGCCCTCCATATGGTAACAGTGGGACTGAGATCCCTACCCATAGGCAGTCACCACTGCACCTTCACGGCCCCAAAGGTGGCTGTGCTAGGGGCTGGACAGGAGGTGCAGCCTGCCCCTTGAGGTGCACCAGGTGGCTGTCAATCTGGCACAGCTGCTCTCCAAACTCAGATTGGAGGGTGCTGCATATCAAACCCTGGACCTGACTGCAGGTGACAGCCTCCTGTCCTCACCCATTCCCAGGGGGTGGACGGGGCCTGTCCCCTGAGGAGGTTCCACCCGAAGGTGGTGCAGGACCAGCAGACAGGGGAGATCCGAGTTAGGTCCCAGATGTGCTGGGGCCCGATGCCCCTGCCAGATGAGGTGGGACAGGTGGATCCACTGGGATCTGCCTTCCTAAATGTGCTATGGTGTTGAGGTTTTACAAAATTTGTTGGTTAGTCATGAACAACACATTTCAAGATTAGTTATAACAGCATGCATGACTGTTCCAATTAACACCATAACAACAGATCTGAAACAGTTGCATAGCAAACAGAACACATGCATAAATGGAACAACAGTATGCATCATAACAGCATGCCAGTAACATTGATGGCAACAGGCCACCAACAATGGTATTTGAACAAGGTATGTTAACATGCAAGCAATCAAACATATTAAAAATAATATAACATACATCCCAACATTAGGGTTGAAGCACAACATACCCGTAGTATATGAGTAATAATTATTTATGCAGATGAGGGGTGGGGGAGAGACAAAAAGTCCATTAACAACTGTTTATGCTTCTATTTTCCACAACAGTACTGCTCAATACTCTATGAGTCTGCCCTCACTTTACATGTACCTATGGCCCATAGCTTCTGTAGTACAAACATACCTATTAAACTGTCAGCCTGGAATGATATGAGGCAAACTGTGACAACATTGGGTACATGACTAGAGGGGACTCGTACATGTCAGGGTTACATATCTCGCACAGAAGGGGTATCCTGAACTTCTGTTATGTGAGTGTGCTACTGGCATATGTCAGCTGGCTTCCTATCTGTGTCTATGATTATTTGCAGCAGTGACCACTAGCCATGACAGCGTGACACTTGAGAGACTTGTATTGGGAACATACCTCTCAACCTCTTAGAGCATGACATCTAGACAAAGCCATACATAAGAGTGGGACAAAGGCCCATAAATATGGACAATTTTTAGATATTGCTCTTACAAACTTAGAAAGATGATAAAATAACAGGTTTTGCATTTTCATGGCTTTTCTGAAGGACATGATGTCTGACACTTATATGTCTATCATTATTTTCTAACTTCAGTCTATAATGATTTGCCACTGATTTGCCATGACACCACTACTTTATGTAAAATGGACCAAAACTCTGAGATAAATATCTGGACATTCAGTGAATATCTGTACAGTTGAGAGGTATGATTTGGGAAGACTGCATATTGTATGTACCTACCCTGCTGTCATTTGCAGGCATGTGTTGGGACAATTGAACAGTTGTACACAGTTTATTAGTCTACCCTTCATACAGATACTGGCAACATTTACTTACCTGTAAAACCTGTGTGGAAAATATCTGTTAACACTACCTGACTGTTTTTACATTTATTCCTGATTCCTTGTGTGTAGATATGCACATCTCTTGGTACCACTCCCTGGATTCGTACCATGTGTGGGTGTGCAAAAATAAGAACTAAGCTATTTCTCATCACACTGAACTACTGGGGAACTGTTGTTTCATGTTTCACTGGTTTCTGCCTAATAGTCTCTTGGTTAAACAGTCTGAACTTGTGATCATGTGATGCATGCATGACAGATAGTTATTCTACTGTGCATTACTCCTTTGGATTACTACCATCTGGAAAGCAAAGGTTAACACAAGGCAATGCTGCATGGAATACACTTTGATACTTTACATATTACTATTCAGGGTTCAGAGCTTAGTGCAGTATATATTTCACATTTAATTTATATCTCATTTTACAGCTACACCATCTACAGTTTATCCTAACAGCTTGTTCACAGATGAACCTCAGTTAATATTTGCTTTGAAGAACCTGTATACATTCTATATATGTCTACAACAACATACGAGAATAAACGCAACAGTTTTTTCTAAGGGTCTTTATTGCATTTCAATATTCGTCAGTCAAACTTTTTATTTATTCAGTTCACACAGTAACAGTATACCTACTAGCAGTAAGCAATGTACTCTTTCTTAGCTATTTTAACAATATACTGCAAAATAGTTACTCAAAAGCCTGTCAGCGCAGCCTCAGCAGTCTGTCACTGTGGGCTTCCATGTTCACAGCTCTCTCTGCTGCAGCTGTAGGGGAGAAAAACACACATTATGCATATCTGTCTATCACATTCTCAGGCTAGTATTTGCTGCAAACTACTTGATAGTGATACTTACACACTGCTGGAGCATTCCAGTCCCATCCATCTTGGATCCACTGGTCCAAGAGCACCCCCTTCCTACACTGCAAGGTCAGCATAGTGGTGCCATAACTGCTCACCAGTCGGTGGGATGCCAGTAACACTGGTGAGGTCACATGGAAGATGGTCCCAGGCCTCCACTTTGTATTGGGTGCCCTGGTACTGGCCCTGCAACAGTCTATGACCCTGGACTCTTGAATACTCCAGTGTTGCACCTGAAAGTGCACTCCATCTCTTACACCAGCCATTGTCTCTGCACAGATGGACTATAACAGATTATGGCTGTATTCCTACCTGTACCATTTAAACAGTGCAATACTCCCACCCTTTGCTGTCATTGGACCATTTTGAAAAAGTTAAGCTCCGCTAAGCAGTGTGCAAACCCGCTAAGCCGGTTTTAACACTGCTTAAAGGAGAAGTTGTTGTGCACTGTTTAACAGTGCACAAATCCACTTAGCTGAGCTACCTGCTGCTTAGGATTCATGTCTTAGCAATGGTTACACCTGCTAAGCATAGCTGAGCATTGCTAACTATTGCTCACTTTTAATTTTTTAAATATATCAAAATACTGACTTCATTTATTAAGTGTATATGATTTACTTTACATGAAATCCCTCTATGTGCTTTCCTTACATTTGCATGTGCTTTCCTTACATTGGCAAGGGGTGTGACTATCTGTATGGGACACTGGTGTATACATGAGTGGTTTCACATGCTATATGCATTCACACTTACATTTTACACCAGCTACACTACCCTGATGGACAAAAAACAGTACTACATAATTTAATTAAAAAAATAATTTTAACACTGCTTTCCCATATAAAAATAACTTGCTTGTCTTGGTACTTGAACCATAAACACCTGCATGTAAAGCCGGAACTCTAACCATTACACTAACTTGGCTTGGGAATTTCAGCTGTATATTTGTATTTATCTCCTATGGGATGTTTAAGCAAGTCTACCTTATTTACGCAAAAGCGAATACATATGGATCGAACCATATGCATCGAAAGTGCAAGCCATCGAAAACTGTAAATGGAAATCTCCGTAGGTGGAGATTTATGTTTACTTCAATGTAGTGTGATCTCGGAGTTGGTATATTTAAGTAGCATGGGGGGTGGGGGTGCAGGGGGCTTGCCCCCCTGCCTACATCTTTTTTTCTGTGTATTTTTTCTTTATTAACTTTCAAACGTTTAAGAGTTTGATGCATATATGTCAATCTTTATGCATTCGAAATTTTGAACGTTTGAGTTAATAAAGTAGACCCGTTTAAGCTATGGTAAGCGGAGCACCATAACACACACACCATTTAGCTATGCTTAAACATTCCTTAGCATAGAAAAAATATTATTATTATTATTATATTATGTTAAATAATGAGTATTGTGGTGTTCTGACAAGTCATTGAGGGCTGCAGTCAGGAAATAATGGCATACATTTGGCTTTCAGGCTTCTCTCTTTTAGAGATTCATGATAATACATGTATCCTGCTTTCTATCAACTTTCTAAGTTTGTGAAGGCAATATTTCAGATGTGTCCCTTTTTAGGGCTTTTCCCCCATTGTTTGTACCTTTATCCACATTTTCTGCTTTAGCAGGTTGCGAGGTGATGTACAGCCCTTTGACAATGCTGAGGATGTGTCACAGAATCTGTCACACACCCCATGCATTGGTTTCCAGTATCCAAGGACACTGAAATTCATTTATTTTTTCATTTCAGTGTTCGCAGACACTGAAATACTGGCATAATATTAGAATGGCACTTGTGCAGGAGGCATGTCCATGGTCTGTGCACTACTTAGACATGCCCCCTGCACTCGTTCATGGTTCATTTCCAAGTAGCTTACACAGCAGCATGCCATCATGAATATGCAAGGCATGCTGCTGTGGCTACATGGACATGAACCACTCCGTGCAGAAATAGGAATCCCAGGGCTTGTTTAATTAGAGTCACTTTGAATGCTTCATTTTATATAAATCTTGTAAAAATAATTTAAACAAGTTTTAGCACCTGGAATTATCTCTCTGACCTGTTTGCAAGTCGTTTGAGCATTGGATGATTCACTCCTGTATATTCTTCCAGTTGTAACTGCATGCCTCATAGTCTTGAAGAAGTTTTACTTTGGATCCCATTGGGACACCATGTCGCATGTCTTGTGTATTTAACTAAGGCAGTGAGGCTTGAATGTTTGTTTAAGTCATTTATTACTCACAAACACATCAGGAAGGATGAATGGAACATAAAACCTAAACAAACTAACTGACTGACTGCTAGACACATACATGCTTCCACTCCAGCTGCTCACTCAAAATTACACTGTTGCTTTCACTTGCTCAGTACTTATATGCATGTGCCCATGGACTAGAATGGCTCTTAAAAGTACCCCACACACTCTGATCTTCAACTGGCATTCTTATCACAGATATATGAAATGTAAACAGTAAATGGCTAGAATAATTGGGTGTGGATGCTTTCTATTAATGAACAGTAACTTATCTTACTGTGATATTCTCCAGGTAAACAGTTGTTATTTTGACTTTGTAGGACTTATGTATTTGTGTGAAGCAAGTTAAAATACTTTACTGTGGCTGCTGTTTTTGTGAAACATGGTTGATGTGCATTGCTGTGGCTTTTTGGTCATAGGCATCCGAAGTGTACACAGTCAACAAATTGAATACAGCTGCTGGTTACAAAGGTAGTCTTTGATAAATGTGACTTACCCTTGCTGTTGCTGATCACAGTTAAACACAATATTCAGAATCAGTTTCATACAGTGTATTGTGTTTACTAAATGGATGTAAAATGATCATTGCTGTAAAATATGCATGTGTATTTGCAGTCTCTCCAAGTGTGACAAGTTGACTATAACTTCTTTTACTTTCTATCACAGTCAGACATCAGCACTGTAGTCAATAAAGGGCTATTCCTGGCAATCTAGGCATGATATGAGTGGAAACAATTGATAGTGCCACAGTGGCATGGCGAGTAATATTGGCATTTCACAGTTCTTCATTTAAATGGTTGATTTTTACTATGTGACGTATACATGCTGTCTCTGCATCTGAATGACCTTGTTTTTCAGTTTGACTGGTTTCTTGTAATACCCAAAAGTTCTGCATTAGGTGAATTACCATACCTACAGTTTGCCCATAGTAACTCTATAGGGTGCCACAGTGGTCTTACTGGAAATATCACCCAGACTCTACCACAACTTGCGGTGGAGGAAAGGTTACTTTTTGCTTTCTTTTAATTTGTATTACTTTACTGCCATTTTCTATTTTGTACATTGTGATTTGTTTTCTTTATACTGTGTTTTGCTTGTATTCTGCTTTTAATTTACTATTTAAACTAGGAACTGTGTCTCTTGTGAGTCACACAGCAATTAGAACAGGTCAATTAAGGTTAATTAGCTATGAACTGAGGGTGGAGATAGGAACTAAATCTTCTATTTAAGGGGTAAAATAAAACGTTTCAAGGCTTTACTGGAAAGCTCAGCCAGACTATGACACGACATGCTGTGAGAGGAAAGGTTAGGTTGTTTTGCTTTCTTGAATTTTGTATTACTTTACTACATTCTTCCATTTTGTATATTGTGATTTTTTTTTAAACTGTGTTTTACTTGTATTCTGGTTTTAATTGCATATTTAAACTAGGAAAGAGACCATAGCTGTGGCTCTTGTGAGTCACACAGAAATTCATTTTTTCCTACCCTGGCATTGTTATGTTATTAAACTAAACTGCCTGACCCTTATGTTAATTTGATAACATATCTCATTCTCTCTCCTGTTTCATTGGCTGATGTAAGCACAAGATTATCATTTTGTGAAATCACTCCCATTCAACTGTTTAAATTTGTTGGCCATCACACTTTATTCCATAAAACCAGAATACAATGTGTCCACCCCCTTCCAATCTATCTTGTTCTTTTAAAATTAGTGGCTCTCCACTTAGATAGCTAAAGCTTAGTTTTCCCCCTTCATGTCTAACTGCTTAGTGAAAACTGCGGGTGTTAGAAAATTAACCAATTTTTCCATATTACCATAAAAATCTGCACCATCTATTTCAAGACTAGCAATTATTGGACAGCCCACAATCTGCCTCCCAGTAGTCATGTTGGGATTAGTGCTTCTATGTATCCTGGTGAGAGACGGAGCACAGGGACATTATTTCACCAATACACAGTTGCACACAAGACAACTAGTTTGCAGTTTGTAATAACAAGCTCTGCCCTCAGAGGTGCAATCCAGATACACCTGACACTGCTTTATATTCTCACTCCAACTGTGTAATCAATAAAAAGGTATGCTGCCATGGGTATGAACTTTCCCACTATCTTCGTTACCAGCATGGTGGATATGGGCATCCTTGGGCAATGTAGAAATTGCCTCATGTTTACTGACAACCAGTTAGTTATCAAACAAACTGATAAGGTATGTGAAAGGTGTACTTACACAATGTCACTGGAGGCAAAACTCTCACATAAAAGCACATCTAATGTCAATAAGGCTGTCAGTAGTACACACAATCTACCAATCACACACAAATCAAAGTAGACACATAAATCCACATATGCTGAGGCACTTAAATGTAACCTTCCCAAACACCTCCTAGATTAACTACATGTAACAAATACCCTCAGCATCCCTGAATGCACTCTTTCAAAACAACACCCACATCAACACATACAACCACATCTCATGGAGTTTGTACGTCTAAGCCCATAAGGCAAGCCACCACACAATCCAACATTCAGGTCATTGGAGAATCCATTGTGAGACACACTGATGGCCCTCTCACCAGGCTTATTAAGTAGAAAGTCATGGTCAGTTGTTTATCAGGAGCTAGTATCCATCACATTATGCATGAACTCAGTCATTGGACCACAAGTACCAGCATGAGTCTGTCATAGTCCATGTGAGTGTAAATGGCCTGGGACATACCTCCCGAAACTAAATGAACAGAGACATCATGGAGCTCTCAGAAAATGTATCCCAGGCTGGCAAGAGCCTAGCACATAGCAGTATTTTACCTTCTCCAAGGATGATGCCACAATACAAACAAAAGATGACTGACTTTAATATTTGGCTTAGTTGCTGGTGTCATTCTAAAGGGATATGATATTTAACAAAAAGGAGATGGTCAACAGACTACACTGCTTTGCCAGGGATGTTCTACACCTCTCCCCTCTAGGCTTTTGAATATTAGCTAAAACATTGTCTTCCCCAATAATGGCTTTTTTAGGCAATGTAAAAGTGAAAGTACTTCCAAAATAGCAAACCAAAACCAAACAAAATCTAAAGGTATTATTGCTCAGTGCTAGGAGAGATAACAAAAAGCTCCACTCCCTTGAATCTCTGTTCACCCTAGACAATGGTGATTGTCTGTGCTATCACCATGACATGGTTTAAACCTGTGTAGAGCAGACAGACAATGCAAAGGAATAATGACTTCCACACATTTAGACCAGCTACTACACAGGCAGGGACTAATTATGGAGTTCCCTCAATTTACAACAAAAATAAATATACCTCAATGCTGGTCAACAGGGCAATGCACTTGAGATTCCCCATGTTCAATTCACCATAGACAAAATCCAATAACACTTTCTTACAAACTATAGGTCCCCCTCTATGACTCAGGAAACCCATATCACGTATCTAAACTTATTGGAAACACTCACCATCAAACCCAATACCATATCCATGGGTGACTTTAATTACCCCACAGTTAATTGGGAATCCTATATGATACCAAACATACAGGCACAGAGATTCTTGGATTTTTTAAATGCAATATTCCTGGACCAGGCTGTCATTACACCAACCAGGGGTGCAACCATACTGGGCCTGGTTCTCACTAATATGGGAGAGTTCTGCATACCCCCTAGTATACTATCTTCTGTGGTAAGGTCAGACCACAACATAGTCTCTTTTGATGTAAAAATAAAACTTGGAACCCCATATAACAATGGAATAATCAGGAACTACTCTATGGCTAACTTCCTACTATTAATTGGTAACCTAGCATCATGTCAAGTCCCCACAAATCCTGATAACACTGCTGCCTGTGCAGAACTGTTCACTGAAACCCTATACATGAATGTTAATAATTGCATAGAGGCAGCTGTACCCATCAAGTAGTACAGAACTAACTCAAAAATCAAGTCACCCTGGTGGAATCACAAAATCAATAGAGTGTATAGCAGAAGGACGAAAATCATAGCAAAGATTAGGGGGTGCAGCACCCAGCAGAATATAAGGACTCTCATCAAAGTAAACAACTCAGAGAAGAAATAAAGTCTACCAAAGCCAAATTTGAGGTAAATTTGGTTTCTCACGCCAAGGACAACCAAAAAGCATTTTTAGCATGTCCACAACCTCAAATGCAGTACACAATTGAGTGCAGAGCTTAGCTCAGTATAAATGGAGCCACCTATACTGAGCCAGAAGATCTATCAAACCTACTGCCTACAAATTCAGCTCCAACTTTACCCTCTCTTCCCTCAACCTTCCCTCTGGAAATACCATCAGATATAACTCCCACTGCTATCATTAGGGAACAGGTTCTTAATGCTGTCTCTCTAAGGCCAAGAACACTGCATCAATGGGCCAAGACAATATCTAAGGATGCCTTCTAAATAGCATTAAATATGACCTATCTGGCCATCTGGAATCACTATTTAACTGTAACCTCCAAACAGGCTTTGTGCCTCTTGAATGGAGAACAGCAACAGTCATTACTCTGCCCAAAGGTGGGCCATCTACAGACACTGGAAACTACAGTCCCATAAGTCTCACTAGTCTCACATCAAAGCCATTCAAATTTATGATGGCAATGATCAATACTGACATAGTAAACCTCCAGACACTGGAACCATCCCAGTTTGGTTTTGTCAAGGGTAGATCATGACTACTCAACCTGTGGACTTCTTTGAGAAGGCCAACAAAGCAATGGTTGAGTGCAAAATAGCTCACACTGCCAACCTTGACCTGCCCAACTCACTTTTCACAATACTCCACTTGGGCATTGTTGACAAACTCAATATGTTTAATACAAACCCTTATGGTACTCGGTGGATAGCCAGCTGACTCACAGACAGG
>NC_056737.1:1428332309-1428479809 GCF_019279795.1 Protopterus annectens
TGTTTAGTAAGGTGATACAGCAGTGTAATAACTCAATGTTTGGTAAGATGCTAGCATAGTGTAATAACCCAGTGTTTAGTAAGGTGATACAGCAGTGTAATAACTCAATGTTTGGTAAGATGCCAGCATAGTGTAATAACCCAGTGTTTAGTAAGGTGATACAGCAGTGTAATAACTCAATGTTTGGTAAGATGCTAGCATACTGTAATAACCCAGTGTTTAGTAAGGTGATACAGCAGTGTAATAACTCAATGTTTGGTAAGATGCTAGCATACTGTAATAACCCAGTGTTTAGTAAGGTGATACAGCAGTGTAATAACTCAATGTTTGGTAAGATGCTAGCATAGTGTAATAACCCAGTGTTTAGTAAGGTGATACAGCAGTGTAATAACTCAATGTTTGGTAAGATGCTAGCATACTGTAATAACCCAGTGTTTAGTAAGGTGATACAGCAGTGTAATAACTCAATGTTTGGTAAGATGCCAGCATACTGTAATAACCCAGTGTTTAGTAAGGTGATACAGCAGTGTAATAACTCAATGTTTGGTAAGATGCTAGCATAGTGTAATAACCCAGTGTTTAGTAAGGTGATACAGCAGTGTAATAACTCAATGTTTGGTAAGATGCTAGCATACTGTAATAACCCAGTGTTTAGTAAGGTGATACAGCAGTGTAATAACTCAATGTTTGGTAAGATGCTAGCATACTGTAATAACCCACTGTTTAGTAAGGTGATACAGCAGTGTAATAACTCAATTTTCATTAAGGTGGTATGATGGTATGTACAATAGGGGAGATGTGCATACTCTTGACGATCTGCAAACTGACTTGCTTGAATATGACTGACATGTCAGCATAGCTCTCAAACAAACTATCAAATAGTAAAACTGATGTTATGTAGTGGTACATCCTTGTCACAATGCAGGCACACTATATATAATTGGACTTCAGACTGTACATTACCTCCAAATAAAACCTTGGGTATGAATTATGTGACACTGTGGAAATGTTAACACAGTCAAACAACTCTATTTCACATCATGGTATATCGGTAGCGTTGTTACCTCACAGCAAGAGGTTCTCCCGTTCGATTCTCGGCTTGACTTGGGAGTGCCTTCTGTGTGGAGTCTGCATGTCCTTCCCGTGGTCGGGTAGCATTCGAAAGACATGCGTGCATAAATGGGCATGCCTTCTTTGAAGGTTAGGCATCAAGCTGGCACCTCGGCATTTCGTAAAAATCTACTGCTAATCATTAGTGGACTGGAGTTCTGCTGTGGCGACCCCTTACTGGGAAAAAGCCGAAAGACAAACAACAACAACATCAGTTGTACATCATATGCCTATATGTCTAACAGTGGAAATGTATGTGTGAGGGTCCTGACACCATATATGGAGGGTCTATATTATATGAACGAAAGTTCATATAATCGAACGCTCTAATGAGCAAATATTCTGGACATCGAGATGCGTGCTGTGGGATCGCAGTACAGTGAAGATTGGAGTATTTACCCTTTCCTCACTGTAGTGCAATCTTGGAGTTGGTATATATATTTAGCAGGGGGTGTGTGGAGCGCAGCCCACCCACAATATTGTTTTCCATTTTCGGAATTTTCGCTCATTACAGCGCTCAATTATTTGAACTTTCGTTCATATAATATAGACACTATATGGATACATTACAACTGAGGTAGCGGCAGTTCATACAGAACAGTAAATGACACACATGCTGAAAGTCACACAACTGCTGGGGAACACCTGTAAAATTCTTCTGAATAGCAGCACAATAGTGCATAAAATTAATTCCCCAAATTTGCAAGTGAACTTCTACATGTTATTTGTTTGTGCACTGCATATAAGACCATTACAACATGTGAGTGAACCAAGGCGTATGTAATGTCATATTGCTGTATACGCAAAAAGAAACAAACAAGTGAAAACAAAAACCAGAAGACAAAATTACCCTGTACTTATGAACGCCAAGGGAATTCTTGTATAGTCCACACTTGTAAATTCTCCACACTCAAATGGCTGCTGTAGACAAAATCCAGGATAAAATCAGTTATGTTAGTTGCTAAATAAATGTCCACAAAGAGGTCATATGCGACAAAATATCCATATGAATCAGGTAGTGAAGAAAATTTCTCCAAAAGCTTTATTGAACCAATACTGTGAAGCACTTTTCGTCCCACTAATAGTGGGACTTCTTCAGACAAACAGATTCTGACAAAAACCAAGGTTTAAATACTGATTTTGGTGCCAAAAAGGTGCCGTTGCTAGGTTACAATTCAGTGCTTCAATTAGTTAAAGGTATAGTGTCCTAACAACTAGTGAGATGGGTCTATGAATGAATTTAAAACAAAATCAACAAAACTTCAGAACTATTAAAAAGATTAAAAGCATCACTAAGATGTCATTATTACAATATCTAAATATATACTAAATATGAAACAAATATAAAAATATATAAAGTATATATGGTAATACAAATCACATCATATGTTACTACATATTTCAGACTAAGGAATGAGCAGTAAAAAACAAATACCAGTATGTACAAAAGTTACTCAGCTTGGGCACTGAATACTTATATAAGTAAATCACATCAAAGAATCGAGTGGTTACAAAAAAGAAAGAACGTTATTGTGGGAAATTGCTATTTGGAGATGGTACAAAGTCACATTAGAACTACAATAGTCTGATCAAAATCCCACCTAAAACACATACCTAACTACAAAGTCTAACAAAGGTCATAAATATATGTTCAGGATCTACAGTGGCACCTGAACAAAGAACTATTAAATAGTGCAATTAATGTAGTCAGGTCATGTAGAAAGCATGTGTATTGTATATCCTGAACATATACTTATGACCTTTGTTAGACATACGACCTCTTTGTGGACATTTATTTAGCATCTAACATAACTGATTTTATCCTGGATTTTGTCTACAGCAGCCATTTAAGTGTGGAGAATTTACAAGTGTGGACTATACAAAAATTCCCTTGGCGTTCACAAGTGCAGGGTAATTTTGTCTTCTGGTTTTTGTCATATTGCTGTATGTCAGACAACATTTCCAGAAGCCAGGCATATACATGCATACCTGTGACATACTGCAGCTGCCACTGTAATGGTCAAATGAGAACTGTGTAGAATGTTGGTATACTTAACTACAAGAACACATGCCTTAGTAAGGCAACAATATCATCCTCTGATGTGAACGGTCCATAGGAGGCATATTACTACAGCTATTATGGAAGGAACATGTAGCCAAATGGCAGCAGCAGCCAGAATACAGTAGCTGAAAATCACAGACTGGAGTACACTATTGTAGGGTGACAGTACATCCACACCTCAACATGGCTCATGTAAATGACAGCAGCATTGACATGTGCAATGTTTAGAGGGCCATAGGACAGTGATAGGCTAATGGCCAGGAGAACATAAAATCCTAGCCATTATTATACCATTTATTTATTTTATTTAGTTTATTTTACATTTGTTTACCAAAAGAGTCAGACTGGGAAAGAAGCCCATTTTCAGCTGAGGTCTGGGGAGAAAAGCTCCACAATGGTTAGTACAGTAAATGCAATAAACACAGGTAATCTAAATACAGAACAAAGTAAAATCAGCATAGGATAAACATACAATAAAGTACCAGAGCAAAGGATAAACATACTACAATAGTGTTGTTAGGCACTATTACAGTCAGACATAGGTTCATAGGTAGGTACTAGGCTATCTGCCCGAAGACATTTATAAGTCTAGCCGGAATGTGTTGGCTTTCGCCACCCCCTTAGATTAGTTCCCTGTGCCTCTGTCCAGCAGAGGCATTGAAGTGATCCCTGGGGTAAACTTTCTGTTTCCCATCCACTCGTCAAGGTTTCTCTTGAAGAGGCTTAGCGAGGAGCTCTGCCTAATGTAGATTGGAATCTTGTTCCAGAGCATGGGAAGTCTCTGGGACAGGAATCTATCCCTCCAGCACGTCCTATTTATTGTTGTGGTGAGGTTTAGATCCTGGAGCATGTGGCGTGAGGGCATGTGGTTTTCTTTAGGTGGAGCATGTCCATCAATTGTGTTGGACATGGCCTTGTATGTCAGGCAGAGATCACCTCTGAGTAGGCGGTATGCAACCGAGTACAGCTGGAGTTTCTTCAGTTGAGCTGCATAGGGCATCTGCTTGAGGCCAGTGAGCCTCTTGGTGAGGTACTTCTGTGGTCTTTCCAGTTGTTGCAGGTGTCTTGTAAGGTACATCCCAAATGGGGCATTGTACTCTATGATGGGTCTGATGAGTGATGCATAGAAGGGCCCAATGACCTCTTTAGATCTGGATGCAAACCCTTTAGTGATTAGGTGGGCCACATAGAAGGATTTTCTAACCACTTTGGCAATGTGATTATCAAAGGAGAGGTTACTATCTACTTGGGTCCCCAGATCCCTTATTACGTCTTCCGTATTTAGGGGGCTATCACCTATGTGGTAGTTTGTGGGTACTTTGTTTTTCCCAAAAGGGATGACTATGCACTTTTTGACATTTAGCTTGAGGCCATGGTTTTGACACCAGATTTCTGTCTCAGTGAGACCCTTTTGGAGGATATCTGTGTCAGCCGGAGAGTCAATTATAGCCCCTAGTTTGCAGTCGTGTGCAAACCTGGTCAGCCATAGTCCTCCTGTACTTGCCTGTACCTCTGAGAAGTATATGCTGAACAGGAGGGGCCTAGGACTGAGCCATGGGGAACACCACTTGTAACCGGTTTAGAGTCAGACCTAGCGCCCGCAACTCTTACCATGTGGGTTCTGTCCGTGAGCCAGTTGGCAACCCATCTCATGACATAGGGGTTTTATGTTCAGGCTGGTGAGCTTGTCTATAATACCTGAGTGGGGAATGATGTTGAAGGCCTTTGCACAGTCTAGGTAGGCTGTGTGGACCACCTTTCCCTCATCTATAGCCTTGGTAACTGTCACAAAGAAGTCCACCAGGTTTAGGAGGCATGATCTGCACTTAACAAAGCCGAACTGGGTAGGGTGCAGTGTTTGGAGGTTTCCAATGTCTCTGTTAATGAGATCCATGATGATACACTCCATAGCTTTGCAGACCAAGCCAGTCAGGCTTATAGGGTGATAGTTCCCATGGTCCGGTATGGCTCCACCTTTGTGGAGCGGAATAACCATTGCTGAGCACCACTCTGTGGGCATGTAGCCTGTGGGGAGGCTGAGTTTAAACAGTGTGTTTAGGTGAGGGGTTAGTTCATCTTTGAGCTCATGTAGGACACAGCCTGGGACACCGTACGGTCCCATTGATGCTGTGTTTTTGGCTTTGGAGAGGGCTGTTTTAACCTGAGTGTCTGTGATTTCAGGGGCACTACATTCTTCTGGTATAGTTATGGGCCCTTTTGGGGGTGAGAGTGGGGTGAAGTTTTTACTGAACCTGTCTGCCAGGATGTTGGCTATATCGGTAGGTTCAGTGTATTTTGTGTCATTCTGCACTAACTCCAGGCAGATCTGAGAATTGCCACTTAGATTCTTGACATAGCTAAAGAATGCCTTGTGGTTATCTTTGGAGTCCATGGCAATTTTTCTTTCAAAGCTAGCCTTGGGTGATTTTATGAGGGAACATAGTTTCTTGCTGATACTGATCAGGGATGTCTTCCCTTCTTGGGATTTAACTCTTTTCTGTACTAGTTTCCTCCTTCTATTGTATAGCTTGTTTATGGCAGGGGTCCACCAGACTGGTTTCCTTTTCTTGGAGGAGTGAGTCTTGGTTTTGTTTTGTATAGCACGATCCATGCATTCTTATAGGTGCCCGTAGAGTGCATTAGTAAAGGAATTTGCAGCTAGGATAACGTTACCCTTTAGCATGGGGGCTTTGAAACTTCCCACCTCGGTCTTAAGTAACGTGAAGTTTGCTTTTGAAAAGTTTTTCACGGTGGTTTCTTTGACCAGGGGTGGTGGTGGAATGTGGATATCCAGAGTGATTAGTTTATGGTCAGATCTAACCAGAGAGGGGTTGACCTACGGTGTGGAACACCGGTCACCCATGTTGGTGATAACCAGGTCCAATATGTTGTCGCCTCTGATGGGGGTGTTGACCAGTTGATCCAGGGCATTTAAGTTTATAAATTCAAGGAAATGTTGGGCAAGGGAGTTTGTACTTGAGTAGTTTTTATTTTATTTATTTTACATTTGTTATCTGAGAAAGTCCAACTGGACACAGGTCCATTTTCAGCGGAGGCCTGAGGAGAAAAGCTCCACATGTGGATAGATATATAAGAGTTAAACAGTAGCAGTTTTATACAGTCACATATAGATACCAGTACAGAATTACAGGATTATATGCATACTTGGAATACATACATACTTAAACTTAACATTGTAGTTTTCTTGTTCGAACTTAGACATTTTAGTGGTACAAGGCTGAAAAAGGTAGCATGTCATTCAGTAGTACAATACATATGAGAATGAGACTAAGTCTGAAACATTGACTATTTTACAGATAGCCAGGTAGTGAAGAGAGTGGTAAGCTGTTTAGTCAGGGTTGGTAAAGGGGCACATCCATTGACTTTTTAGGAATTTTTTGAGAGATGTTTTAAATTGGTTAATAGTCTGGTTTGCTGTAAGTTCGGCAGGGTGTCGATTCCAGATTGTTCCAACACAGTTGCAAAACAATAAGTTACCTGCTAAGTTTTTAGATTTAACAGATTGTGCCAGTATTTTGTCAGAAGACTGGAGAGTTTTTAGGTTACTGTAAGGGGTAATTATATTTTTGAGTATGGGTGTGCTTTCGGGCTGATGGAAGACTTTGTGGGCTATTATTAATTGATTATACTGGATCTGAGAGGGAAACTCTAGCCAGCCTAGAGATCGTAGGTTAATACAGTGGTGGGTTCTATATGCTGAGCCTGTGGCAAATCTGGCTATGGTATTGTAGCAGCTTTTGAGTTTATTGAGGTCAGATTTACTCAGGTTTGTATAGATTGGGGAGGCATAAAGAAGGGTTAAAAGTAAATGTGTTCGGGCAATAACTGTCCGAGCAGTTGGGGTTAGAAATCCCTTAATTCTATATAGAGATCCTAGCTTTTTGTTGACTATTTTAATGGTTTTGTCGATGTGAGCGTCAAACTTAAGGTTATTATCAACAATTACACCTAATAGTTTTGCATTACTTTCTGGGGAAATTATTGTGCCATTATTAGATGTTATGGTATATGATGGGAGTGTAACTTTCTGGGTGGGGGTGAAGAGTAGCAGTTTTGTTTTATTTGGATTCAATAGAAGACGCCTGTCAGTGAGCCAGTTTTCTACTACATTGAAAGTATTTTGGATTAAGGTCTGCAGGTCTAATGGGGAGGTGGCAGAACATATTAGGGTGGAGTCATCTGCATATTGAATGCAGGTTACTTTGGGGATGACTGTATGAAGATCATTAATGAAGATGGAAAATAGGAGAGGGCCTAGTAAGGATCCTTGAGGAACCCCAAGGGTGACTGGCAGTAGGGAAGAAAGGCTATCCTTCCATAGCATGGCTTGTTGTCTGCTACTTAGGTAGGACTGAAACCAGCATATTGCTAGGCAAGAGGTTTTAGTGTTTGAATGAGTAGCTGGTGGTTTACCATATCAAATGCCTTAGATAGGTCAAGAAAGACAGCAGAGGAGGGAGTATTATTATTACGGATTTGATTTATTGTCTGAGAGAAGGATAGAAGGGCTGTGGTGGTACTATGGTGGGGTCTAAATCCATGCTGGGAGGGAGCTAGGAGATTGTGCAAATTGAGGTAATGAAGGAGTTGCTTGTGGATACATTTTTCCATAATTTTAGCCAGAGAGGACAGAATGGCAATGGGCTGGTAATTTGATAGATCAGTGGAGTTACCCCCTTTATGAAGAGGAATTACATGGGAAATTTTCCAGATGGAGGGGATATATGCTTCAGAGATGGTTCTGATAATTAATAAGATCTAATCTGATAATTAATATTGAGATGGGATACGCTATTGCATTTGCAGCCTTTTGAAGATATTCAGCCGGGACTAGGGTGGTGGGTTTCAGTTTCTTGATTAAGGATTGGATAAATGCAGTTGGTACAGGTTGAAAGTTAAGGGATGGGTGGGTATTGGATATGGGGTTAATAGGGTCTAGGTTGTTGGGGTCTAGTTGGTTGACAAGAGATTGTATAGTTTCCGTAAAGAAGGTCTTGAAGGTGTTGGCAATATTTTCTGGAGGCTTTTGGAGGGTAGATGCAGGGGTAGGGGTAGTAGTATTACCTGGATGGAGAAGATTGTTTAAGCTGGACCAAAGTTTTTGTGGTCGATTTTGATGTTTATGTTGCTGGTTACAGTAATAGTCTTTTTTGTCTAACATTATAGACTTCTTAGTATCATTTCTTAGCTGTTTATATACTAGTTGATCCTTAGGGTTTTTATTGGTTTTCCAATATGACCAGGCTTTATTTCTATTCATGATTTTTTGTCTAGTTTCTTTGGACAGCCACGGTGCTACTTTTTTCTTTGTTCTGATGGTCCGGGTGGGTGCATGATTGTTAAGGATTGTAAGAAATGTAGAGTGTGATACTGCCTCATCTAGTGGGAGTAGTTTTAGTCTATTCCAGTTACATGTTTGAAGTTCTAATTGGAATTTGGTATGATTGAAGCTCTTATTGTTCCTGATAGGTCTGAAGCTAGGTATTTGAGGGATATAATTATTTTGTATATATGTTAGGAGGTGATCACTTATTTCCTCAGGTTGGTTGCCTGCCTTATATATTTGGGGATGGTTATTAATGAGAATCCAATCTAGTATGCTTTCTTTGTTATTGGGCTTACTAGTTCTGGTGGTGGAGGTTATGACTTGGGAGATACATATAGAGTTATGTGGGTAGTAGGGAAGTCTGAGGAGCAGGTGCTCCAGTCTATATTAAAGTCACCTAAAAAAATAGTTTCTTGTGGGGAGTTTATGGGCAGCCACTGTAGAATGTCTTCAAGGATATTGGTGTTGTTGCCAGGTGGGATATAAATGCAGCCAATGTTTATAGATTTATGCTGGTTAATTTGCAGTTTTGTAAAGAGTATTTCAGCTTCATCAGCTTGAGGAACTTGTGGAGAGTTGGAAATAGTTACATTAATTGAAAATTTATATAAGACAGCTACCCCACCTCCCTTCTTTGAGGTGCGGTCCAGTCGTATTATAGTGTAACCTGGAGGAGTAACTTCATTGTCAGTGGTGGATGGCTTAAGCCAGGTTTCGGTAAGACATAGTATATCTGGGGAGGGTACTGAATAGAAATCACGAAAACAACTTACAACGTAAAGTCACAAACTATCCAATAAGTGCCACGGCTCTTTTGTAACCTTGCGCTGTCGAAATAACAACAAAAACTGCAAGGTAAATCCAAATGGAATTCAGCAACAAGTACCAAAAATTAAGAATTCAGCAACAAGTACCAAAAATGAGGAATCCTGGTGGAATAGCACACTAAAGAATAAACTCCAAGCTGATGCGAACTGAACAAGTAAATCAATGTCCTTTATTCCAAGAAAGAACAACGATACAAAACGGTAAATGCACTTAAATAAAATAACAAAAATCAATCCAATAAGGTTAAGCACTTTCACCCACTGCAACCCGTGGGCTTCATCAGAACCTTTTGAGTAAAATAACAGAGTCCTTTTAAGAGAAAAAAGGCACCAAAATGAAGCGGAAACTGATGTAACATCCTGTATAGCAAATACCGCCCCCCTGCACTTATACACCAATCATTAAATTTAAAATTGGTGCCAACAGGAAGCTAAAAATGCATCATTTCCTGAATTGTATCCTTTATTGGTAAAGGGATTTGAATCCAGACATATGATTAAAGATGATAAAGGAGATGGAAGTCAGTCTAACGGTCATCACAGATCCTTAATATTATTATATAGCCCGGTAGTTGACAAAGTTATTTACATTGTAAACAAATTTTGGTACCTGGTTTCTCAGGATCCTAAATTGATACAAATAATGGGGAAAAAAATGAGAATTACATACAAAATGGGCAAAAATATTAAAAATGTATTGATTCCCAGGAAAAAGCAAAGGGATAGGATGTCCAATGATTTAATCCATACCTATAAATGCGGTTCTTGTAACCAGTGTAAGTATATTCTAGAAGACAAAAACTGATAATCCAAAATGAGACTCGTACAATCATTAAACCCGAATATGGAAATTGTAGGACTAAGATGATAATTTATATTGCTAAATGTAGTGGGTTTTTATGTAGGTAAAACTGAGCGTTGTTTTCGACAACGCATTTATGAACATATTTATAGTATTCACAAAAAAGATGTAACAAATGCCCTATATCGGCATATAATTTCCACTGATGAAACACTTAATTTTAAGTTTGCTATTCTTGAAACCATCACTGTTGATTCTATAGGTGGTGATTACAAAACAGTGTTGAGTTTTAAAGAGGTTTGGTGGCAACTTTTATTAGATGCCACCACATACCCTGGCCTCAACAATTTTATTTCTTGTAAACCAATTTTAGAATATTGTATATGATTGTTTATTATTTATTAACTATTAACTATTTTATATGTACATTTATTGTGGATTTTTTACATATATTAATTCCATGTTATTGTATTATGTATAGGTATATATTGGTAACACAATACTTACAAATTCGTCAGGTAGTATAGGTAATGAGATTGTTAGGCATCTTTTGAGATATTGTTTTATTATAGGAATATTGTAAATATTTTATTATCATTAGACAATGTGTTTATTTTAAATATTTTAATCAATTTGATATGGATGCTTGAGTATGGTTATTAGTGATGAATTTTATTGTTGAATTTTTTGCATGAACTACACTGATAGATTTTGTACAAATTGAAGTATTAGTAAGTGTAGTGAGGCCTTTAAGGGGAGGAGTATAGCATAGGATAGAATTCAGGAAATGATGCATTTTTTAGCTTCCTGTTGGCACCAATTTTAAATTTAATGATTGGTGTATAAGTGCAGGGGGCGGTATTTGCTATACAGGATGTTACATCAGTTTCTGCTTCCTTTTGGCACCTTTTTTCTCTTAAAAGGACTGTTATTTTACTCAAAAGGTTCTGATGAAGCCCACGAGTTGCAATGGGTGAAAGCGCTTAACCTTATTGGATTGATTTTTGTTATTTTATTTAAGTGCATTTACCGTTTTGTATCATTGTTCTTTCTTGGAATAAAGGACATTGATTTATTTGTTCAGTTCGCATCAGCTTGGAGTTTATTCTTTAGTGTGCTATTCCACCAGGATTCCTCATTTTTGGTATTTGTTGCTGAATTCCTCATTTTTGGTACTTGTTGCTGAATTCCATTTGGATTTACCTTGCGGTTTTTGTGGTTATTTTGACAGCGCAAGGTTACAAAAGAGCCATGGCACTTATTGGATAGTTTGTGACTTTACATTGTGGGGAGTGTACTGCTAAGAGGGCATGCAGGTAGTAGATTTTATTATTTAGGCCTCTGATGTTTAGGTGGCAGATGAGGAGAGAATTAGAGGAGATGTTTAAGTTTTGCAGGCTAGAGGGGATATTATATATTGGGTTGGATGCTTCTGATAGGGTTGGTCTTGGATTGGGGTGGATGTCCCCATCCATTGCAAGGTTAATTTGAGAATAGATTATTAGTTTTTGAAGTCTGAATAATAGTTTGTAGTAGTGTTTAATTCTAGGGTTAACATAACTGACTCGGATGAGCTGCTGAGTTATTGTAATATGGGAGTTGGAAGGGAGGGGGAGTAGTGGCTGATTAAAGTTATGTGAAAGAGCATGAGTATTGGTCTGTGATCTGGGGTAGTGGGAGCCTGGAAAGGAGAGATGTTCATAAGCTGTGATAAAATACGTAATTATCAGCATGGGTAAAAGGTAGTAGGAGCGCTTTGAATTGAAAGGAGGGGCTGAGGCTTGTAGAGGCAGTGAAAAGGTTTTGCAACTTACACTTGTTTAAGAATGGGGGTGGGAAGGTAGCAGATGAGGGTAGAGTAGAGAAATAGGGAGGGTGTTGTGGTTAGGGTGGGTCTAACAATTGCTGATTGGTTCTATTATTAAGGGAGTGGCAGTTGTGGCTATAAATTTAGCACATCTAGGGGCGGTAGGAATTTGGGGGCAGGGTGGGATGCGGAGCGAGCCCGAGTGGAGTGAGGGTGAGTGTAGCAGGGCTAATGCAAAGAAACCAGCCAAACCAGAGAGGCTAGCAGTGGGAAACTATCAACACATTAAGTACAATGAGGCTTTTTTTATTTGTTTGTTTTAAATACATTCTTACCCTTGTTTTTGCCTTCAGTATACAATTGTGGAGTGAGGGCGAGTGTAGCGGGACTAATGCAAAGAAACCAGCCAAATCAGAGAGGCTAGCAGTGGGAAACTATCAACACATTAGGTACAATGAGGCTTTTTTATTTGTCTGTTTTAAATACTTTCTTACTCTTGTTTTTGCTTTCGGTATGCAGTTTTTACGTAGTATACTGTTAGTAATCACTTTTTGCAGCCTTTTCTCACATTAAGCTTTCTTCTGCCAGTTGTCTGCTATTTTTGTACAGAGCTCAATAGTTTAAACCCCTGCTTCAGGTTTATGCTATGTAATTTCTAGTTTTATATGTTTTATGCAGGGAGCTCAATTGTTTTTCCTTAGTTAGTATGATTAAGCTCAGTTTCTGAGTGCTAAAATCTAAGGCAGACAGTTGGACTACAGAGCTTACAGTAAAAAGGAGCTTTGTTCTGTGTGTCTGAATTAATTTATGCTATTAATATACCTAGAAACTTAGATATGTTCACTAGGTAATGCTTAGATATAGGAGTAACCCAGTTTAGTGTTTTAGGGTTGATTGTAGGGCTTTGAGAGATTACTGGTAGTGCTGTAGACCCAGTATGGCTAATCAATATAGTACATACAGGCAGGATAAGATAATATTAACTTTGGCAGAACTTTTCAGAGTCGAGGGACAGTGCAGGAAAGTTTCCAGTTAGGTTTCAGCAGGGGAGGTGTCCTTCTGGCATTCAAGCCTTTCAGGGATCTAGCAGATAGAGGGGATATAACCTTGGCAGATCTTTTCAGAGTCGAGGAACAGTGCAGGAAAGTTTCCAGTTAGGCTTCAGCAGGGGAGGTGTCCTTCTGGCATTCAAGCCTTTCAGGGATCTAGCAGATAGAGGGGGATAGAACCTTGGCAGATCTTTTCAGAGTCGAGCAACAGTGCAGGAAAGTTTCCAGTTAGGTTTCAGCAGGGGAGGTGTCCTTCTGTCGTTCAAGCCTTTCAGGGATCTAGCAGATAGAGGGGGCTAGAACCTTGGCAGATCTTTTCAGAGTTGAGGGACATTGCAGGAAAGTTTCCAGTTAGGTTTCAGCAGGGGAGGTGTCCTTCTGGCATTCAGGCTTTTCTGGGATCTAGCAGACAGAGGGGGATAGAACCAGTGAGCACAATTCAACTGCTGTTGAGCACTTGTGTCCTGATGGTAGCCTAGTAATTTAAAGAAGGTTCTCTCAGTTAATGTTTGGGTAATTGAAATCACCCAATATCAGAGTGTTTGGTAGAACCTTTATGTTTCCCAGTGTTTCCAGGAATGCGAAGTGGAGGTCCTGTGCCATGGTGGGTGATCTGTAGCAAGCTATAATTTGAATAGCAGTTTTGCCCATTGTTAGTTGCACGTGGATGATCTCTGAAGCATCATGCTGTGCCACTAACCTGGAGGTGTGGGTATCCTCGATGAATATGGATACTCCCCTGCCTTTTGTATTTCAGTCTGGGTTTTGTGGCTGAAATGTATGGTATGAGTTGTAGCCTGGCAATGCTGGGGTGCTCTCTGGAGCCTTAAACCAGGTTTCTGTAACTGCACATATATCGATTTCCTCCATACTGAGGAGTGCCTCGAGTGTGTGCATTTTGAGGGTTAGACTTCTGGCATTGAGTAGCATTACCCTCAGTTTTTTTGTTACTTGTGCTATTTACAGCGGTGGGTTTGTCTTTTGAGCCTTGCCTAAAAAAGGAACTGTGGTGATGCTAGTCTTATATTGTATGGAATCCAGACATCCCCACCAGGGGCATCAATATCCTAGACCTGGTCATTACCAACATGGGCGACCAGTGTTCCACACCAGAGGTCAATTCCTTATTGGTCAGATCCAACCACAAGCTAATCATCCTAGACTTCCACATCCCGCCCCCATCCCCCATTAGGGAAACCACCGTAAAAAATGCTCCAAAGCCAACTTCACACTTCTTAAGACAGAACTGGCAAATTTCATGACACCCATGCAGACTGACAATAGAGGTATGACTGCTGAATCCTACACAAATGCACTTTATAAGCACTTTCATGAGTGCATGGATCATGCTACCCCTAACAGAACAAGAACCAGAAGATGCTATCCTCCAAAAAAAAAAAAAAAGAAGCTAATCTGGTGGTCCTCTGCCATAAACAAACTCTACAACAGAAGAAAGAAACTGTTGCAAAAAAGAGTAAAATCCCATGACTGGAGAAACTCCCTGGTCAGCCTCAGTAAGAAGCTGAGATCCCTCATAAAATCCTTCAAAGCTAGTTATGAAAACAAAATTGCCACGGACTCTAATGACAACCACAAAGCATTCTATAGCTATGTCAAGAATCTAAATGGGAACACTCAGATCTGCTCTGAGTTACAGCATAATGGCACTAAATATACAGAACCAACTGATATAGACAACATCCTGGCAAATAGGTTCAGTGCTAATTCCCCCCCCCTCACCCCCTAAAGGGGCCATCTATATACCGGAAGAATGCAAAGTTCCTGTAATCATGGCTGCACAGGTAAAAAACACACTCTCCAAAGCCAAGAACACAGCATCCAAGGGACCTGACAATATCCCAGGCTGTGTTCTACATGAACTATAGAATGAACTGGCACCCCACCTAAGTACCATGTTCAATCATAGCCTCACCTCAGGCTTTGTGCCCACTGAATGGTGCACTATGACAGTTATCCCACTCCACAAAGGGGAAGCCATGACAGAGCCCGGGAACTACCGCCCCATTAGCATGAAGAGCCACGTATCATCATGGAACTCATAAAATAGACATTGGTAATCTCCAAACTCTGGACCCCATCCATTTTGGGTTTGTTAAAGGCAGATAGTGTCTCCTAAACCTGATAGACTTCTTTGAAGCAGTCACCAAAGCCATAGATGAGGGTAAGGTGGTTCACACAGCCTATCTAGATCTCGCCAAGGCATTCAACACCATCCCCCACTCTGGAATTATAGATAAACTCACTAAACTAGGTATAAATCCCTATGTCACAAGATGGGTTGCCAACTGGCTGATGGACAGAACCCACACCTTGAAAGTAGCAGACTCCAAATCCGACTTCACACCAGTGACAAGTGGAGTACCACAGGGTTCAGTCCTGGGTCCTCTCCTGTTTGGTATCTACTTCTCTGAAGTACAGGCTAACACAGAAGGTCTTTGGCTAACGAAGTTTGCAGATGACTGCAAACTAGGAGCCATAATCGCAACTCCTAATGATGTGGACATCCAACAAGAGGGCCTCAGTGAGACAGATGCCTGGTGTCAAAGCCATGGCCTGAAGCTCAATGCCAAAAAGTGCATGGTCATCCCCTTTGGCAAAAACTATGTACATATGAATTACCATGTAGGTGGTAGTCTACCTAACACCGAAAGTGTGATAAGAGACCTTGCGACACAGGTGGACAGTAGTCTCTCCTTTGATAATCACATCGCCACAGTGGTCAGGAAATCCTTCTACATGGCACACCTCATCACAAAATATTCTCATCAAGAAAAAAAGAGGTCATTGTTTCCCTTTACTCATCACTTATTAGACCCATTATAGAGTACAATTCCCCTTTTGGTATGTACCTCACAAGACATTTACAACAACTGGAAAGGCCACAGAAATATCTCCCAAAGAGGATTACTGGCCTCAAACAGATGTCCTACATAGACCGTCTCAAAAAACTCCAGTTTACTCCATCGCATATCGCCTACTCAGAGGCGATCTCTGCCTAACATACAAAGCTATGTCAAACCTAGAGTTGTTGGACATGCTCCACTTAAAGAAATCCCAATCCCTCCGAGCTACACGGTGTAGGTACCTAAACCTTGTCACCACAATAAACAGAACATTCTGGAGGGATAGATTCCTGTCCCAGAGACTTCCCATACTCTGGAACAGACTACCTATCTATGTCAAACAGAGCTCCTCATTAGCACTCTTCAAGAAAAATCTTGATGATTGGATAGGAAATAGGAAATTCACCACGTGAATCGCTTCTGTGGCTCTGCTCGACAGGGGCACAGGAAAATAATTTTCTTGGGTGGTGAAAGCCAGGGTACCTTTTTGGCTAGGCTTATATAGGTGCTAGGGCCAATAGCCTAGTACCTAGCTATGAACCTATGAAATATCTATTAGGTGTGGCACTTTAAACCCAACTTGCAATATCTATGTGATAGAAGATAGTAGAGGTATGTGCATATGTCTGCATGTGTTTGATTTTATTACAGACTGTCTCTGTCCATATGTGACTTGTGCACCACCCCATGATAGAATTGGCAATCATACATCCAGTGGTCTGGAGATGGCTTGCAGAGGGTCATAGAGGGGCTCTGATTCACGGTGTGTGTATATGCATGTTTGAGATGATGAAATCCTCAGTGTTCCAAAGAAAGGATGTTATATAAACAGAGTGAAAAAGGGGATGCAGGATTCATGGGGCTATGTAAAAGTCTCTTCTGAGTGGAAGTCAAATAAAAAGAGAATCAGAGAAAGATACCGTGGCGATAATATGCCATCATCCGCACACCAGTTATCTGAGGTGAGATTCAAACACCCACCTAAGTAGATATTCAAACTGGATTCCATACAATATAAGTCTAGCACCACCACTAATGTCTGACTTTAACATTGTCAGAGTGTACTTTATAGAGGATGGCATCATCAGTGTATGCTGATGAGAAGATGTTTGTGAGGTGTGTCTGACATAGATGTGCACTCACATCCAGCTGTAAAATTGTCTCCAGATTGATAGTTGAATGAACATGCTCATGCTGACTGCTGTGAGATTAGAACCCACTACCTATCTAGTTACACAAGCTGTGAAAAAAGCACTTGGCGCTAGTACCATCACACAGGTTTGCCTTTAATATTGTCAGTGCACACTTTATAGAGGATGATGTCAATAGTATGTATGTATGAAAACATGTATGAAACATTTGGAGGATTATGAAAGATATAAAAAGGTAGAGCTGTCCATGTACCAACAAGCTTTAGTAGAATATGGCATATTATTACAGAAGGGGAAGAGATTGGGCTATTTCTCAGAAGAAGATGTAAAAAGGAAATTTAAACCAGATGGATGTAGAATGGCCCATTTTTATTGTCTCCCTAAAATACATAAAAATGTATTTAATCCACCTGGGAGACCTATAGTTTCAGGTTGTGAATATTTTACACATAAACTGGGTTCCTTTTTACATAGTTATCTAGCTCCTGCAGTATTTGTTTTACCATCTTATATACGTGATGTATTTGATTTTCTGACCAAAATAAGTAATGTAAGATGGAATGAAAATATGTACATTTTTACTATTGATGTTAAGAGTTTATATACAAATCTTAGCCATGATTTTGGCATGGAAGCCATAAGATTCTTTCTGGGGAATTCTCCAGTGACGGAGTATGTAGTTAAGTTGGTTCATTTTTGTCTAACTCATAATTTTTTTGAATTTAACAATGATTTGTATAGACAGAAAAAAGGTACAGCTATGGGGGCTGTTTTTGCCCCTATGTACACCAACTTACGTATGGGTCTTTTTGAAAATGAATACATATATAGAAATACATTCTTCCGTAATCATGTCATTAGATATTTTCGTTATATCGATGATTTAATTTTTATAGCTGAAGGTGGTTCAGAAAAGGTAACTTATTTTGTTGAGACGTTACATAACAATAGATTTGGTTTACAATTTGATGGTCTTATGTTAGGTACTAGTATACCCTTTTTGGATGTGGTGTTGATTGTTAAGAATGGTACTGAACTTCTTACTTCTGTGCATAGAAAGTTTGACACTGGCACTCAGTATGTACATGGCGATAGTTGCCATTCTTTTCATACTATTACATCTCTCCCATTTGGGGAAATGCTTAGGATCTCCAGACTATGTAATAATCTTGGAGATTTTAGACTTGAACTTCAAATGACTGTTAGAATGTTTAGTAATAGAGGCTATAGTTATAGTTTATTAGAAAAAAATTTGGAATAAATTATGTAATATTGTAAACAAGAGGCACCATAAGCAGGATAGACAATCTTGTTCACTATTTAAATCTGGTAAAAAAAGTGACAAGGATATAATTTATTTTGTTACTACTTATGGGTGCTTTAGTGATATAGTAATAGAGCAGGTTAAATATTATTGGAAATATCTATGTTCATTAAAAAATGTCTCTTCTTGGTTAAAAGCCAATCTTAGCATTTCATATAGAAGAGGAAGGAGTATTTATAATTTTTTAGTGAAGGGCAAATTTTGTTTGCCATCTATAAATATACCTGGTAGCTTGTGTTCTACAGGTACTATTTGTTGTAAAATATGTAAAGCTTGCAAATACATAGTTTCTAGTTTTACTAGTATTAATAATATTTTATTCCAGACTTGGAATAAATTTTCTTGTGATACTACAGGAGTGATATATGCACTTAGATGCCCCTGCAATTTATACTATATTGGGGTAACAAAACGGGCTTTTAAAGTAAGATTGTTGGAGCATGCAAGAGATATTCACAATCAGAAAATGGAAAGCTCTGTTGCAACTCATTTTAAACAGTTCCATAATAGTAATAATATAGGTTTACAAGGTACTATTTTGGAAGAAATAAATGTTTCAGTATATGATATGAATAATTTAAAAAAATGCTTCTGTTTAAAGAAGTATTATATATTTTGAAGTTTAATACTTTGTGTCCTCCTGGTTTAAATGAAGAGCTAAATTGGAGATTATTAATTTGAATTGCTTGATTGTTTAATTGCTTAATTGTGTTATAACTACTAGTATTTAAGCATACTTGTTTGTAATGTTTTTTCTCCTTGAAGGCTTTTTTCAGCCGAGACGTCAGAGTAATAAATTTCTTTTGTACTTTGGTATCCGTGGTCAGTTGTATTTTCCTTTTTGCCTTGGTTTTGTGGTGAAACACGATGATGTCAACAGTGTCTGCTGAGAAGAAGATGTTGGGAGGAGTGTCTCACATAGATGTACACTCATATTCTACTATAAAATTGTCTTTAGACTAAACACACACACACACACACACACACACACACACACACACACACACACACACACACACACACACACACACACACACACACACACACACACACACACACTGAACTTGACCGCAGTGAGATTAGAACCCCCACCTAACTAGACAAGCTGCAGAACACAGTACTTAATGCCAGCACCACCCCATGAGTCTGCATTTATCACTGTTAAAGTGCACTTTATAGAGGATGGCATCAGCAGTGTATGCTGAGAAGATGATGTTGGGAGGAGTGTGTGACATAGATGTGCACTCACATCCCACTGTAAAATTATCACACACACACACGCGCGCGCACACACACACACACACACACACATACATGAGTCTACATTTAAGAGTGTCAGAGTGAATGTTATAGAGGATGACATCAACAGTGTTTGCTGAGAATATGATTTTGGAAGGAGTGTTTTACATAGATGTAGACTCACATCCTACTGTAAAATGGTCTACAGACTGATAGCTGGTCGAAGACATATACACACATAAGTTGACAGCAGGCAGGTTATAACCCGTACTTATCTAGATACACTAGCTGCAGAAGAAAGTATTTAATGCTACTGCTATTGCACAAGTCTGTTTCCAACACTGCCAGAGTTCACTTTATAGAGGATGGCATCAACAGTGTCTGTATAGAAGAGGATGTTGGAAGGAGTGTCTGACACAGATGTGGACTCACATTCTGCTGTAAAATTATCTCCAAACTGATATTTGAATTAACAAACACGCCCACTAAAGTTGAGATGGTGATGGGATGCCTACACTACTCCCCAGTGTGTTGTATGCCAATTGCACTAAGTACAGCTTGGCTAGGCTGTTCCAAGCCTCAGCCTTGTATTGAGACCTGGTATAGTCCCTGTGTAGGTACCTACTGCTGTAGTGCTTCATGAAGAGTGCAAAAATATTTTTGACTCCTCCATATCTCACCTCTGGGCCCTGAATTTGGCAACATCCTTCCCATCTCCTGCCATGTCCCCAAAGGTTTTAAGTTCATAGGTTCATAGGATGATACTAGGCTATTGCCCTGGAGACCCTTATAAGCCTAGCAAAGAGTTTGGCCCATGCTCCCTTAGTCAGCGCCTGCTTCCCCTGTCCAGCAGGAACACAGGCGGGATCCCAGGGGTGTATTTTCTGTTTCCCACAGTCATCCAGGTTACACTTAAAGAGGGCTAGAGAGGTACTCTGCTTGACATGGAGAGGGAGTCTATTTTACAGATGACGGAGTCTTTGGGACACAAATCTATCCTGCCAACAAGTTCTATTAATGTCACAGACAAGGTTAATTCCTTGCGTGTGGATTGCATGAGTGGAGTTTGACTTACGGATATGCAGCAACTCCATTAAGGCTAGGTCTGAGATGGATTTATATGCCAGATGCAGGTCACCTCTGAGCAGTCTGTATGAGACTGAGTAGAGGGACAAGACTTTTAGCCTATCTGTATAGGATAGGTGTTTGAGACCCAGGATTTTTCTGGTCAGGAACCTCAGTGGTCTCTCCAGCTGCTGCATGTGCTTGGCAGGGTACATGCTGAAGGGGGCATTGTACTTGATAATGGGTCTGATAAGGGAGTAGTAAGGGATGTTATGACCTCCTTGTTCCTGGATGAAATGCCCTTATTTATGAGGTGGGCCTTGTAGAATGCCTTCCGTACAATGGAGGCAATGTTGTGGTCAAACGTCAGGTTACTATCAACCTGGGTACCCAAGTCCCTCATGAATGATTGCGTGCTTAGTACATTGTTATTATTGTGATAATTAGTGGAGATTCCATTTTCTCCAAAGCGGATAATGATGCATTTCTTTGCATTCAGTTTGAGGCCATGTTTCTGGCACCAGTCATTACCTTGGTTAAGGCCCTCTTGGAGGATTTTCACATCACTAGGGGAATTTAAGACAGTACCCAGCTTGCACTCATCTGCAAACTTGGTCATCCACAGACCACTGGGTTTGGCTTGCATGTCAGAAAAGTCCCAAACAGTAGAGGCCCCAAGACCAATTCTTGGGGAACACCACTCATTACATGTCTACTACTAGAGGTGGCTTCCCCTATTTTGACTGAGTGGGTTATATTAGTGAGCCAGTTAGCTACCCACCTGGTAACATATAGGTTGATGCTTAGCTGGGAGAGTTTATCTATTATGTCCAAGTGGGGAATAGTGTTGTATTCTTTGGCTAGGTCAAGGTAGGCAGTGTGTACCGAAGAAGTTGACCAAGTTTAACAGGCATGATCTCCCTTTGAGAAAACCAAACTGTGTGGGGTCAAGTGTTTGGAGGTTGCCAATGTCCTGGTTTATAAGGTCCATGATAATGCATTCCATGGCCTTGCAGGTCAGGCTAGTTAGGCAATTACCTGGGTCAGTGGACGCTCCACCTTTTTGTAGAGGGGTGACAGTGGCTGTCGTCTATTCAGCTGGGACAAAGCCAGTGCTCAGGTTTTGGTTGAATAGGGTGCCTAATGGAGGTGAGAGTTCATGCCTGAGTTCATGTAGGATACAGCCAGGGATGTTATTGGGTCCCACAGAGACTGTATTTTTGCCTTTGAGAGGCATTTAAGACTTGCTCCCTGGTGTTGAGGGGAGGTGTGCAGGTGCTGGAGATGTCCTGGTTTACTGATATGGGGACAGGGGGATGAACTTTTCACTGAACCTGTCTGCCAGCAGGTTAGTTATATCAGTGGCTTTTGTGTATGTGGTGTTATTGACCACCAGTTCAGAGCAGATTTGGCTGTTACCTTTGAGACTGCAGACATATGTGAACAAGGCCTTGTGATTGCCCTTAGTGGATGTGGCAAATTTTGACTCGAGGTTAGCCTTAGAGGATTTCACCAGTGACCTTATTTGCTTGTTCAGACAAAGGAGAGATTGTTTCCAATTTAGCACCTGTTCCTTCTTTGTCCTGGACAGAAATGTTTTCCTTTTATTGCAAAGTTTATTTATTGCTGCTGTCCACCAAACAGGTTTACTCTTCCTTGAGGAAGGTGATTTGGTCCTGTCAGGTATTGCCGAGTCCATACATCTATGTAGGTACTCATATAGATTTTTGGTGTAAGCTTGGATATTATTAGTGCTAGTTCCAATTGAAAGGAAGGTGGCTGTGAAGCTGCTTATACCTGCTCTGAGGAGACCGTAGTCAGTTTTGGAAAGGTTTTTTGATTGATCCTGACAAGGGGAGGTCAGGGAGATGGTGGCTTCAAAAGTGATTGCTTTATTGTTGGATTTTACCAAGGTGGATGACACTGCAGGGGTGCTACAGTGGCTACTCATGTTGATTAGGACCAAGTCCAGGATATTTTCACCTCTCATAGGGGTGTTGATCCAATGCATTGGCATTGACGAAGTTGAGGAATCTCTGGCCATTCATATTTGGGCTAGAATACATCTTCCACTCTATGGTTGGGTAGTTGAAGTCACCCAGGATCAGGGTAGATGGTTGAATCTTGTTGGATTCAAGTACGTCCAGCTAGTTGGAATGGCCATCCTGAGTCATGGTTGGGGTTCTGTAGCTAGGTATGATTTGAATAGATGGTTTGTCAACAGTTAACTGCATTTGGAGTGTCTCCTGTGCATCATACTGTTTGACCAACCTGGAGGTGTGTATGTCTTTGATAAATATTGAAACTCCACTGCCTTTGGCTTGATAGCCCTCCATTTGGGGTCTGAAACTATGGTAGGATGAGTAACCTGGTAAGGCTGGGATGCTCTCCACAGCTTTGAACTAGGATCCAGTGACTACACAAATGTTAGCAACCTCTAAGGCAAGAAATGCTTGCAATGAGTGTAGTTTCATGCTAAGACTCCTAGCATTTAGCAGCATGACCTTTAAATTTTGTTTAGAAGAATTTTTCATGTTGGTAATTTTGCCCTCATGACTTCATCTAAAAAGGACACTATGGGGGAGTCAAGAGCCTTTGCAAGAAGCCTGAAGCCCAGGCGAGACAGATGAACGCCATCTCTGGCAAAACATTATGGTCCGTCAATCATGTCCTAATAGGCTGTCAGGTACTGGATCCCCCTTGGAATGACTCCAGGAACTAAGCCAATTGTTAAAGTCAATCATTTTCTGTTTGTACTGAAGCATCATTCTGGGTAAAAAATGCCCCCCCCCCCCAATAAGGACACTGGACTAAACTTAAGGGTCACTAAACCCCAATACAATGGGAAAATATTTGCAATGATTTCCTTCCACTTTGTGATATAATGTTTTATGACCACTGTGCAAACACACACAACCATGCCAACCATATTTGTGGCTGGATGCGAAGAGAAACACTGACAAACAGAGGAAGGGAGTTTATGAAGCAGCAATAATGTTGATATCAGATTTGGCATTGATTTATGATACATGTGCTGCAATACCTGGTCAAACTTTGTCCAGTGGTCAACAGTGGCATGTTAAGTGACTTGGCTTTTAAGCCATGACTTTGAAGGGATCAATGGGATAACATGACCCATATTTTATATGGACTGACTCGCTGTTAAAAGTAATTTGAACAACGTAGGATTCAAACCAATGTAAAAGGGAATGTGTTAAATAAATTTGTTAGAGTCAGACTGTAAAAATCATTGAGTTATTCAGAAACAATGTCAATCAATAACAAACAATAATGCAGGAGAACTTGAGTATCTTAAACTCTAATGTACATTAGGAGCCAAAAAACCATACACAAGTTTGTACAGAATTTTGTCTGATTTTATTCAGAAAAGGGCACCAACTATATACATGTCATTATCAGTTTTGCCCACCTCACTGGCGTGGTCAGTGACAGGGTCTTTACATCATAAAAAGTGCTGAATTTGTGTTTTTCAAAAAGTCTTTTCCCATGTGAATGTTACAGCCTTGCAAACACCTGGTCAGTCACGATGACCTCCTGAGGATGTAGCCAATTCAAGGTTCTCTGATTAGTTCGAATACAATAGATGTATGTCTTCTTTAATGCCTCTCTTTGTCTTCTCGTTCCAGCTGTGCACTATCAGAGATAGTGCACAAGGCTGCTCTCCTGGTGGAGGCAGGAAAGAGGACACATGTGAACAGATTTATTATTTTCTAACTTTGCAAAATAATCTTTACTTGAAAGACATGAGCCAGGCTGTGTTTGCAAGCTGCCAAGGTCAAATTTCTGATTACACTGCAGCTTGTGCTTCAAGCAATAATATGCAGGTTTATTTCTACTATTATTCTAGTAAGACAGAATTAAATGCATTATATACTACTTTTCAAACTTTGTTCTCTATTATGGGTTTAAGTACATTTATTCCTAACTAAAGCACACATTTCTCTATATATTTGATCACACAACTTATATATGTTTGAATGTTTAAATACACATCTTCCTAAGCAGCACACATTGTAAATATATTTTCTAGGCAGCATGTATGTAAATATATTTTCTAAGCAGCATGTATAGATTTTTCTAACATTCTCCCTCCTGTTAATGCATTTAATGCTATTTGAAACATAAACAGTATTATTTAATTTCTTAGCCTTTTCCTTTCAAGGACTCTCAGCTAAGTAAGTCATTTGTTTTATATTTCAGATAGACTTTCACTTGGTATCAACAAATTCAATTCCATATCTTGGTACATAGTTTCAGTCACTGATACATCAACTAAGTCTTTAACTAATTTTTTCACACAGGGTATCCCAGCAGACACATGCTCCAATTATGAGCAGTACCACACAAATTGCAATCAGAATGTTCATAAGGACCGACCCCCACCCCCCAAACAGATTCTGGAAAAAGTTCATCAGTGGGTTTGGGCCTGGTTCTGCCATTGCTGACACCTGCTGTATTACCTCCAGGTGATCATTAATTTCATGCTGGTTGTCTGGAATGTACGCACAGCATTCTTCTTTGATAAGCGCAAGACGTACCACCTCTCGCTAGGGTGAAGTCGAGCCATTCGGTTTTGTAATACAACTGTTCTCATTGCATTCATTTCATCAGTCACAAGTTCAAGAGCGGAAAAAGTCGCATTGCTCATTACTTGAGGAGTTTTGACAATTTCCTCAGTTCCCAAATTGATTTGACTGCTCCGTAGGTTGGGAATATCCCAGCCCAGGATATAACACTGTCACCCAAGTCCATATGGGTCAATTTTTCTTTGTCCTTCACAGACGAATGATCCTTCCAGCTTGCTTCAATCTTACCCACTGGATTAGTAGGTTTTCTGACTGTATTTTCGGCTTGCTGAGCTACGCTCTCACATTACGTATTTTACCCAGGGCAATTCTGCAGTATGTCTTATGGCTGGAACCAGATAACCCAAAAACAACTGCCGGACCAATTCTCAGGTAACCATTTATAGGCCTTTTTCCCACAAACAAAATAACAGTTTTCTACTTTTGTACTGATGCGGTTAACCCTGAATGAAACATTTTCTTATCTATAACAGATAATTGTCTATATATTTCAGGAGTTTTTTGCACATCTCTCAATGTTGTTTTCATCAAGCTTAAGTATGAACCATAATTCGTGCTACAACTAGTACCTTGGTCTATAGGTTTTATATAACATTTGTAAGACACAGTTATGTTACAGTTACTCCAACCAACCTGGAGTGTATCATTTTAACAAAACAAACAATTCCTTTCTGAGTAACAGGCAAATATAATGCCACTTTGTCTTGTGATCTCACAGTGCCTGTGTCAAATAACAGGTTTTCCCAAGTTTCATTTATTCCCAAGGGGACAGCAGACATCAAAAGTCCTCCATATGCTGTGGGTATTGCAGTACAAACCCAGCAATTTGAAACGTTCATAGTCTCTACATAAACTCGTTTCATAGCCAGGTATGTGTTAAAGTTTGGGTGCCAGTCTATAGCCAGTCCTTCATCACGTTTTATTAATTTCACATCTGTAGTTATATGCAAGAAAAACCATAACAACAAAAGGTTACTACAAACATAGTTATTAAGTGTATGATCAGTAGGCCAGTGAACCAATGTCTCTGGGGTTGTTTCACATTTTTATTCATTCTGCCTCTGGCCATCCTGTTCCTGTGGTATGTCCAAACTAAATTTCTTAACAGGTTTGCAGTGGGTTAAATGAACCCAAGATGATCTCTCAGCAATTTTCACTGCAGTGGGTGTTGCCAATAGTACCTGGTACGGACCTTCCCACTTTGGACTCGCCCAGTTCTTTCTCTTTATGATTTTCAGCCAAATCCAGGACCCCGGGTCAGCACGGCCTCTGGTTTTGCTTCTTGTTTATCTGAAAAGAGTTCAACTGCAAAACAGTCTTATTTGTTAATAACTTCTTCATATAACTAGCTAATGAGCCATCGGCCTCCAGCTCTGCAGGCATGAGGGCCTTCCATTGTGGCACACAATATGCCCTTCCAAACACTATCTCAAAAGGGGTCAAGCCCTTTACATTTGGGACAGTTCTCATGCTCAGCAGTGCTAAAGGCAGACAGCAAATCCAAGTTTTCTGAGTCTCACTCATTAATTTTCTCAACTTGTTTTTCAAGATTCCATTGTACCTTTCCACCAGCCCTGCTGACTGAGGGTGATAAGCACAATGGTTTTCAAAGAAATCCCAAAAATCTCCCAAGCTGTTGTACTGTCTGGTTTACAAAATGTGTTCCATTGTCACTATAAATTCTTTCCGGTATGCCAAATCTAGGAATAATTTCTTTTACTAGGGCTTTGCTACTGTTGCTGCATCCGGATTTCTAGTTGGAAAAGCTTCTACCCATTTTGAAAACATATCTATGATCACTAAACAGTATTTTTTCCCTTCACATTTATTCAGTTCTATGAAATCCATACAAATAGTATGGAACGGGTAGGGTGGTGTTGGAAAGCTCCCTCGCTTTGGTTTAAATGCTCCCTGTGCATGATGCTTGCTACAAATATGACATGTTGCGCAAAATTTTTGTGTATAATTCTTAAATCCGTATGTTTGGAATGTTTTGTTAACTAACTGTACCATCCCCCCTGTTGAGACATGGCTCTGCCCATGACTCAACAAAGCTACATATCTAAATAAATTAGATGGCAATATGGGCTTTTTCTTTGGAGATGTACAGTCCCTCTTTAAGGATTGCTCCTCGTTTTATCCACTTTTGCTTTTCTGCTTTTGTAGCTAATGTCTGCATTGTTTTCAACATGTCTAAATCAAGAGTCTCAGAAGGTTGTAGTTCTTCATTTAAAAGCACAGTTTCTGGTCTGAGGCAGCTTGCTCGCAGCTGCATCAGCCCCAGCATTCCCTTTGAAATTCTATCTTGTTGTTTGGTATGGGCTGCACATTTACAGATAGCTATTCTAGTGGGTAACTGAATAGAATCTAGCAGGTTCAAAATCAATTGTGCATGATTAATCGGCTTGCCAGTAGATGTTATCATTCCCTGTTTTTCCATTGTTGTGCAAAGACATGCACTGTGGAGAAAGCATACTGACTGTCAGTATATATGTTAACACATTTGTCTTTTGCCAGAGTGCAAGCACGTGTCAAAGCTATCAATTCTGCTGCTTGAGCTGACAGGTTATGTTGCAGGGGTTGTGCTTCTATGATTTCGTCAGTTACTACTGCATAACCCACTAGGTTTTTCCTGTAGGACCTCGTCTACAGGACCCATCTACAAAAATGTCACCTCTAAGGCCAGCTAAAGGTACATCAGTAAGATCTTGTCTGGGTGTGGTTATTTGTTCCACTTCCTGTAGGCAGCTGTGCGGTGTGCCATCCACAGGAATCGGAAGTAATGTCGATGGATTTAATGTTGTACAACGCTCAATTGTCATATGGGGTTGACTCAATAGTATGGTCATGCAAGAAAGATGTCTGGCAGGGGATAAAAATGCTATTTTTTCTTGCAATAAAATTATTGCAACTGCATGAGGTACTCTCAACGTGAGAGGATGAAATAATACCACTGAGGCTGAAGCTTGCACTGCCATAGCTGCTGCGACCACTGCTTGCACGCAGGGTGGTAATGATCGTGCCACCGGATCTAACTGTGATGAATACTAAGCTATGGGGCGTTGCTTGCCGCCATGTTGTTGCGCCAGTACTGACGCCATATATCCCTGCCTACAACCTACAGTTTGGAAAAATCTCTTATGGTAATTGGAAGCCCTAAAACTAATGATGAAGCTATCAGTTGTTTTAGTCTACAAAGCTGCTTCTGCTTCTGGAGTCCAGTGCAGTGTTTCTTGTGCTGCCATTGGTGTTTTAAATATTAAATCAGCCAATGGAGCCGTTTCTAAAGCATAATGGTATCCAACTTCGACAAAATTAGTCGCTCCCAAGAAGGACATCATTTCCTTTTTGGTAGTTGGTCTAGGTGCTTGTAAGATAGCTGTTTTCCGATCTTCATCTAATGTTCTACCTTCTTTGGATATCACATATCCCAGGTATTTAACCTGTTCTTTCCAAAGTTGCAATTTATGTTTGTTCACTTTATGCCCCTGCTCAGCTAAGAATTTCAACAATGCTATTGTATCTTCCCTACACTGCTGCTGGGTAGGGGCTGCAAGCAGGATGTCATCTACATAAAGTAGTACTTGGCTGCCCCCTGGTGGAGAAAACCCTGCCAGGTTGCTAGCCATCTCTTGTGCGAATATTGTTGGACTTTCACTATATCCCTGTGGTAGTCGGGTGTACGTATACCTTTTGCCCTGAAATGTAAATGCAAACCAATGCTGGCTGTCAGGGTGGATAGGTATTGAGAAAAATGCATTGCTAATATCTACCACGGTGAAATATTTTTGTTGCGGCTTCAAATCATTTAACAAGGTATGTGGGTCTGGCACCGTAGGTGCTCTTGGTATTACTGCATCATTTACAGCTTGTAAATCTTGTACCATCCGCCATTCTCTGTTTGCTTTTTTTACAGGAAATAGAGGAGTATTACATGGTGAATCTAAAGATTCCACCAGTATCCCTTTCTTAAGTAATGCCATTATGATAGGTTTGATTCCCTGTTCCGCATCCTTGCTCAAAGGATATTGTCTTTTCTTGGTCTAAAGGCTGATTTTGGTGTAATAACTACTGGCCCTGCTGTTCGAATAAGTCCTACATCTGATTTTCCTGTTGACCAAAGAACATTTGGTATTTCACTCAAAGCTTTTTCTTCTTCTATCAAGAACGCCAGTCAGCTGTCTTCACTCTGTTGTAAGTGTACAGCTGGCGTGCTTATGCTAACCACTTCAGTTTCTGTTTCTGTACTCCTAAGTCCGATAATTCTGAGTCAGTTAGTCTCTCCCATCCTGTCACTTTGTCACCCAAGTCTACCCACCTAACATTTTTGTTTTGGTTAGGCTAACGTGGTAGTTTATTGGATTTGTACAATTCCAAAAACTCCTGAGGTAATGAACAGCTCACTACACTGTTGCCCTCAGTGTCCCAGTATAGGGTCCATAGTATCAGTCTATTTGCAGGATTCCTGAACAACTTTTGTTCGTATTCTTTATCAGGTCCTGGTGTGCTACAATAATATAGGGTACAATGTAATAAATGCTGCTGGTCAACATCGAGGAGAGGCACCTTGCTGGTGGCTACATTCATCAGTTCCTTGGTCACTGCCCTGGACCGGTTGTAACCAGATCCTGGCTGTACCAATAATAAGCCTCACCCTCCGACCGTACAAAAGTATCAGTTTGTCTCTGTGCCTCCATACCGTTCATGGTAGGGACTACTGCTATGCCAAAAGTTGCATAAGATCTCTTCCTAATAAGTTCATGGGGCATTTGGCAGAAAGTACTATTTTACTTCTTTGGGTCATGCCCGAGACGGGGTCAGTTATTGCTATATCATGGGAAAGTGGTTCCCTGTACAGCTGTCCGTTTGCTGCTTTCACTAATATGTAATCAGGTGACTCAGAATGTTCCGATAACTTTGAAGGATGTATCAAAGTTCGTGATGCTCCTGAATCACACAGAAATTTGACTTATCTCCCTTCCACCAGAAGTGTAACTTCCGGTTTCGTGTCTGCTAAATAGAGCTCTAAGCTCAGTAATGCCAGATCTAAAACTTCACTTTCCCCAACTTCTACATCCGGTTGCATGTCATTTGTTTCTTCTAAGGTATTTACATCATTCCCCTGCTCATTAGTCTCTCCTGGTGACTGCTGAGCAGCATAACTGTCATATAGTCAATCCTCATCTTCCTTATTCTTTTTTCCAGGTGCCTTGCTCCTGCAATCCCTTGCCAAATGTCCCTTCTACCGCAATTGAAGCACTCACCTTTTTCTTTCTGCTCTCATAAATTTCTGAGTTTCTGTCAGAGCGTTTGTTACCCTGAGTATTTTGCTTACCCTTTTGGCTGCTTGTACTACAAAAACTTCCGCACCGCCTTCAGCTGTGAAGACCATGCTTTTTTTTTTTACTGTTAAAATGTTTTTCGCATGTCTAGCATATTCTAACAAGGCTTGAAGCCTACTTGTTCGGTGATCTATCATGTGCTTCGTGATGAAGCTATTGATAGGGCAATACAACCTTTCAAAAATGCATTCTTCAATTGTTGTTCATATGAGCTATCATTCTTTTGATTTTCAGGAACAGGCATGCCACTATGGTTATTAAAACATTCTAATAATCTACCATAGTATGCATCCACTGTTTCATTGTCTTGTTGTACGCATTGATTAATGCAAGTCCAGTCTGCCCTAGGTTTCCATTTTTCAGTAATGCGGTCTGTAAGACCCTTCAATCTAGTATCTAGTTCTGCGCCATTATGTGGGAGTGGCCTGTGTTATGCGTCACGGGCATTCCAGGCGCCACAAATCATGTGCCAGTCTGGACCTAAAATTTGTCTAACTACTCTTTCTACCTCTTCCCCATTTAAGTGGTAACTCAATCTCATACCCTGTAAATCCTGTAGAAATTTCTCAAAGTTAATTTTTGGATGGGGAATTCCTTCTGTAGCTTTTCGGATGTCTTCCGTGTCCATGGTCTATACACTAAGAGAGTTGAGGCCTGGCCCTCCTGTCCTGCCTGTGGGTTTGGTACTTCTATTAATGGACAGATTTCCTCACTCTCATCTAATAAACTTCCGCTTGGTTGAACATCTATAAGCTTGACGTGTTCGGGATCTAGTCCCGATAGGTTCTCTTACAAATGGTTGTCTTAATATCCCTGTTGTCTCTGGGTAACGTGGGGGTTCAGCCCGCCTCCCGCTTCATATTCTGAGTAAGGCATCGTGGACGTGGTAGGGAGGGACCGATGCTACTATTATGTTATTATCCTCTTTGTCTAAAAATAATGCCTTTGCATTTTATTTTTCTGTTCCTTCGTTCGCTTCCTCAATCCACCTATGTGCTTGAGGAACACCCAACTGTCGTTGTTTTTGCCTGACCTTCTGCCAGATTTTAACTGTCTCAAAAGTTTTACTAATGACATTTTATCCAATTTACCATCAAAGTCATACTTGTTAACCCATTTTGCAAAATATCTCACATTATCTGCTCTCTGTAATTGCATATATTTTGCATCTTCTGTTAGGGCGGTCACGTGACCCTTTAGTGCATTCATTTCCCATGTCTCTGAAAGAGAAAAAGAGAGAGAGAGAGAAAAAAAAGAACAGAACTGTTACGTAACCCTTTCTCTTGTACCACGTGGTATCTTATTCCCGTATTCACAGTAGTGTCTAGAATGACTGCTTACTTTGCTTTGTTTTATTTCCTGATCTATGACTCAAGATACAATACTTGACTACCTCTCCCTGCTATCACAAACCTTAGCAATAGCACAGTGTAACCTGGTCCCCGATCTAAAACAAAACAAAGAGAGGAATTCTGCTTACCCGAGCCTCCTGCTTATGTTTGATATGCTTTTAGGACCCAGTTTTCCGCTTCGCCACAGATCAGACAAGTGGACAGCCTCTTTGGGCACGACAATTCAGTCGGAGGTCTTTCCTTCTTCTGCAGATTTCGTACCACCTATATATTCTGACCTGTAGCTTACCAAGGGAATTCGCACGATTAGGACCAAGATGTTAAATAAATTTGTTAGAGTCAGACTGTAAAAATCATTGAGTTATTCAGAAACAATGTCAATCAATAACAAACAATAATGCAGGAGAACTTGAGTATCTTAAACTCTAATGTACATTAGGAGCCAAAACCATACACAAGTTTGTACAGAATTTTGTCTGATTTTATTCAGAAAAGGGCACCAACTATATACATGTCATTATCAGTTTTGCCCACCTCACTGGCGTGGTCAGTGACAGGGTCTTTACATCATAAAAGTGCTGAATTTGTGTTTTCAAAAGTCTTTTTCCCATGTGAATGTTACAGCCTTGCAAACACCTGGTCAGTCACGATGACCTCCTGAGGATGTAGCCAATTCAAGGTTCTCTGATTAGTTCGAATACAATAGATGTATGTCTTCTTTAATGCCTCTCTTTGTCTTTCTCGTTCCCAGCTGTGCACTATCAGAGATAGTGCACAAGGCTGCTCTCCTGGTGGAGGCAGGAAAGAGGACACACATGTGAACAGATTTATTATTTTCTAACTTTGCAAAATAATCTTTACTTGAAAGACATGAGCCAGGCTGTGTTTGCAAGCTGCCAAGGTCAAATTTCTGATTACACTGCAGCTTGTGCTTCAAGCAATAATATGCAGGTTTATTTCTACTATTATTCTAGTAAGACAGAATTAAATGCATTATATACTACTTTTCAAACTTTGTTCTCTATTATGGGTTTAAGTACATTTATTCCTAACTAAAGCACACATTTCTCTATATATTTGATCACACAACTTATATATGTTTGAATGTTTAAATACACATCTTCCTAAGCAGCACACATTGTAAATATATTTTTCTAGGCAGCATGTATGTAAATATATTTTCTAAGCAGCATGTATAGATTTTTCTAACATTCTCCCTCCTGTTAATGCATTTAATGCTATTTGAAACATAAACAGTATTATTTAATTTCTTAGCCTTTTCCTTTCAAGGACTCTCAGCTAAGTAAGTCATTTGTTTTATATTTCAGATAGACTTTCACTTGGTATCAACAAATTCAATTCCATATCTTGGTACATAGTTTCAGTCACTGATACATCAACTAAGTCTTTAACTAATTTTTTCACACAGGGTATCCCAGCAGACACATGCTCCAATTATGAGCAGTACCACACAAATTGCAATCAGAATGTTCATAAGGACCGACCCCCACCCCCAAACAGATTCTGGAAAAGTTCATCAGTGGGTTTGGGCCTGGTTCTGCCATTGCTGACACCTGCTGTATTACCTCCAGGTGATCATTAATTTCATGCTGGTTGTCTGGAATGTACGCACAGCATTCTTCTTTGATAAGCTGCTACGCACCACCTCTCGCCGCTAGGGTGAAGTCGAGAGCCATTCGGTTTTGTAATACAACTGTTCTCATTGCATTCATTTCATCAGTCACAAGTTCAAGAGCGGAAAAAGTCGCATTGCTCATTACTGAGGAGTTTTGACAATTTCCTCAGTTCCCAAATTGATTTGACTGAGGTTGGGAATATCCCAGCCCAGGATATAACACTGTCACCCAAGTCCATATGGGTCAATTTTTCTTTGTCCTTCACAGACGAATGATCCTTCCAGCTTGCTTCAATCTTACCCACTGGATTAGTAGGTTTTCTGAGTGTATTTTCGGCTTGCTGAGCTACGCCTCTCACATTACGATTTTACCCAGGGGCAATTCTGCAGTATGTCTTATGGCTGGAACCAGATAACCCAAAAACAACTGCCGGACCAATTCTCAGGTAACCATTTATAGGCCTTTTTCCCACAAACAAAATAACAGTTTTCTACTTTTGTACTGATGGGTTAACCCTGAATGAAACATTTTCTTATCTATAACCGGTAATTGGCTATATATTTCAGGAGTTTTTTGCACATCTCTGAATGTTGTTTTCATCAAGCTGAAGTATGAACCATAATGCTGTACAACTAGTACCTTGGTCTATAGGTTTTATATAACATTTGTAAGACACAGTTATGTTACAGTTACTCCAACCAACCTGGAGTGTATCATTTTAACAAAACAAACAATTCCTTTCTGAGTAACAGGCAAATATAATGCCACTTTGTCTTGTGATCTCACAGTGCCTGTGTCAAATAACAGGTTTTCCCAAGTTTCATTTATTCCCAAGGGGACAGCAGACATCAAAAGTCCTCCATATGCTGTGGGTATTGCAGTACAAACCCAGCAATTTGAAACGTTCATAGTCTCTACATAAACTCGCTTCATAGCCAGGTATGTGTTAAAGTTTGGGTGCCAGTCTATAGCCAGTCCTTCATCACGCTTTTATTAATTTCACATCTGTAGTTATATGCAAGAAAAACCATAACAACAAAAGGTTACTACAAACATAGTTATTAAGTGTATGATCAGTAGGCCAGTGAACCAATGTCTCTGGGGTTGTTTCACATTTTTATTCATTCTGCCTCTGGCCATCCTGTTCCTGTGGTATGTCCAAACTAAATTTCTTAACAGGTTTGCAGTGGGTTAAATGAACCCAAGATGATCTCTCAGCAATTTTCACTGCAGTGGTGTTGCCAATAGTACCTGGTACGGACCTTCCCACTTTGGACTCGCCCAGTTCTTTCTCTTTATGATTTTCAGCCAAATCCAGGACCCCGGGGTCAGCACGGCCTCTGGTTTTGCTTCTTGTTTATCTGAAAAGAGTTCAACTGCAAAACAGTCTTATTTGTTAATAACTTCTTCATATAACTAGCTAATGAGCCATCGGCCTCCAGCTCTGCAGGCATGAGGGCCTTCCATTGTGGCACACAATATGCCCTTCCAAACACTATCTCAAAAGGGACAAGCCCTTTACATTTGGGACAGTTCTCATGCTCAGCAGTGCTAAAGGCAGACAGCAAATCCAAGTTTTCTGAGTCTCACTCATTAATTTTCTCAACTTGTTTTTCAAGATTCCATTGTACCTTTCCACCAGCCCTGCTGACTGAGGGTGATAAGCACAATGGTTTTTCAAAGAAATCCCAAAAAATCTCCCAAGCTGTTGTACTGTCTGGTTTACAAAATGTGTTCCATTGTCACTATAAATTCTTTCCGGTATGCCAAATCTAGGAATAATTTCTTTTACTAGGGCTTTTGCTACTGTTGCTGCATCCGGATTTCTAGTTGGAAAAGCTTCTACCCATTTTGAAAACATATCTATGATCACTAAACAGTATTTTTCCCTTCACATTTATTCAGTTCTATGAAATCCATACAAATAGTATGGAACGGATAGGGTGGTGTTGGAAAGCTCCTCGCTTTGGTTTAAATGCTCCTGTGCATGATGTTTGCTACAAATATGACATGTTGCACAAAATTTTTGTGTATAATTTAAATCCGTATGTTTGGAATGTTTTGTTAACTAACTGTACCATCCCCCCTGTTGAGACATGGCTCTGCCCATGACTCAACAAAGCTACATATCTAAATAAATTAGATGGCAATATGGGCTTTTTCTCTTTGGAGATGTACAGTCCCTCTTTAAGGATTGCTCCTCGTTTTATCCACTTTTGCTTTTCTGCTTTTGTAGCTAATGTCTGCATTGTTTTCAACATTTCTAAATCAAGAGTCTCAGAAGGTTGTAGTTCTTCATTTAAAAGCACAGTTTCTGGTCTGAGGCAGCTTGCTCGCAGCTGCATCAGCCCGAGCATTCCCTTTTGAAATTCTATCTTGTTGTTTGGTATGGGCTGCACATTTACAGATAGCTATTCTAGTGGGTAACTGAATAGAATCTAGCAGGTTCAAAATCAATTGTGCATGATTAATCGGCTTGCCAGTAGATGTTATCATTCCCTGTTTTTCCATTGTTGTGCAAAGACATGCACTGTGGAGAAAGCATACTGACTGTCAGTATATATGTTAACACATTTGTCTTTTGCCAGAGTGCAAGCACGTGTCAAAGCTATCAATTCTGCTGCTTGAGCTGACAGGTTATGTTGCAGGGGTTGTGCTTCTATGATTTCGTTATCAGTTACTACTGCATAACCCACTAGGTTTTTTCCTGTAGGACCTCGCCTACAGGACCCATCCAAAAATGTCACCTCAAGGCCAGCTAAAGGTACATCAGTAAGATCTTGTCTGGGTGTGGTTATTTGTTCCACTTCCTGTAGGCAGCTGTGCGGTGTGCCATCCACAGGAATCGGAAGTAATGTCGATGGATTTAATGTTGTACAACGTTCAATTGTCATATGGGGTTGACTCAATAGTATGGTCATGCAAGAAAGATGTCTGGCAGGGGATAAAATGCTATTTTTCTTGCAATAAAATTATTGCAACTGCATGAGGTACTCTCAACGTGAGAGGATGAAACAATACCACTGAGGCTGAAGCTTGCACTGCCATAGCTGCTGCGACTACTGCTTGTACGCAGGGTGGTAATGATCGTGCCACGGATCTAACTGTGATGAATAGTAAGCTATGGGCGTTTGCCGCCATGTTGTTGCGCCAGTACTGACGCCATATATCCCCGCCTACAATCTATAGTTTGGAAAAATCTCTTATGGTAATTTGGAAGCCCTAAAACTAATGATGAAGCTATCAGTTGTTTTAGTCTACAAAAGGCTGCTTTTGCTTCTGGAGTCCAGTGTAGTGTTTTTGTGCTGCCATTGGTGTTTTAAATATTAAATCAGCCAATGGAGCCGTTTCTAAAGCATAATTGGTATCCAACTGACAAAAATTAGTCGCTCCCAAGAAGGACATCATTTCCTTTTGGTAGTTGGTCTAGGTGCTTGTAAGATAGCTGTTTTCCCGATCTTCATCTAATGTTCTACCTTCTTTGGATATCACATATCCCAGGTATTTAACCTGTTCTTTCCAAAGTTGCAATTTATGTTTGTTCACTTTATGCCCCTGCTCAGCTAAGAATTTCAACAATGCTATTGTATCTTCCCTACACTGCTGCTGGGTAGGCTGCAAGCAGGATGTCATCTACATAAAGTAGTACTTGGCTGCCCCTGGTGGAGAAAACCCTGCCAGGTTGCTAGCCATCTCTTGTGCGAATATTGTTGGACTTTCACTATATCCCTGTGGTAGTCGGTGTACGTATACCTTTTGCCCTGAAATGTAAATGCAAACCAATGCTGGCTGTCAGGGTGGATAGGTATTGAGAAAATGCATTGCTAATATCTACCACGGTGAAATATTTTTGTTGCGGCTTCAAATCATTTAACAAGGTATGTGGGTCTGGCACCGTAGGTGCTCTTGGTATTACTGCATCATTTACAGCTTGTAAATCTTGTACCATCCGCCATTCTCTGTTTGCTTTTTTTACAGGAAATAGAGGAGTATTACATGGTGAATCTAAAGATTCCACCAGTATCCCTTTCTTAAGTAATGCCATTATGATAGGTTTGATTCCCTGTTCCGCATCCTTGCTCAAAGGATATTGTCTTTTTCTTGGTCTAAAGGCTGATTTTGGTGTAATAACTACTGGCCCTGCTGTTCGAATAAGTCCTACATCTGATTTTCCTGTTGACCAAAGAACATTTGGTATTTCACTCAAAGCTTTTTCTTCTTCTTCTATCAAGAACGCCAGTCAGCTGTCTTCACTCTGTTGTAAGTGTACAGCTGGGCGTGCTTGCGTTAACCACTTCAGTTTCTGTTTCTGTACTCCTAAGTCCGATAATTCTGAGTCAGTTAGTCTCTCCCATCCTGTCACTTTGTCACCCAAGTCTACCCACCTAACATTTTTGTTTTTGGTTAGGCTAACGTGTGGTAGTTTATTGGATTTGTACAATTCCAAAAACTCCTGAGGTAATGAACAGCTCACTACACTGTTGCCCTCAGTGTCCCAGTATAGGGTCCATAGTATCAGTCTATTTGCAGGATTCCTGAACAACTTTTGTTCGTATTCTTTATCAGGTCCTGGTGTGCTACAATAATATAGGGTACAATGTAATAAATGCTGCTGGTCAACATCGAGGAGAGGCACCTTGCTGGTGGCTACATTCATCAGTTCCTTGGTCACTGCCCTGGACCGTTGTAACCAGATCCTGGCTGTACCAATAATAAGCCTCACCCTCCGACCGTATTACAAAAGTATCAGTTTGTCTCTGTGCCTCCATACCGCTCATGGTAGGGACTACTGCTATGCCAAAAGTTGCATAAGATCTCTTCCTAATAAGTTCATGGGGCATTTGGCAGAAAGTACTATTTTACTTCTTTGGGTCATGCCCGACGGGTCAGTTATTGCTATATCATGGGAAAGTGGTTCCCTGTACAGCTGTCCGCTTGCTGCTTTCACTAATATGTAATCAGGTGACTCAGAATGTTCCGGTAACTTTGAAGGATGTATCAAAGTTCGTGATGCTCCTGAATCACACAGAAATTTGACTTATCTCCCTTCCACCAGAAGTGTAACTTCCGGTTTCGTGTCTGCTAAATAGAGCTCTAAGCTCAGTAATGCCAGATCTAAAACTTCACTTTCCCCAACTTCTACATCCGGTTGCATGTCATTTGTTTCTTCTAAGGTATTTACATCATTCCCCTGCTCATTAGTCTCTCCTGGTGACTGCTGAGCAGCATAACTGTCATATAGTCAATCCTCATCTTCCTTATTCTTTTTCCGCAGGTGCCTTGCTCCTGCAATCCCTTGCCAAATGTCCCTTCTACCGCAATTGAAGCACTCACCTTTTTCTTTCTGCTCTCATAAATTTCTGAGTTTCTGTCAGAGCGTTTGTTACCCTGAGTATTTTGCTTACCCTTTTGGCTGCTTGTACTACAAAACTTCCGCACCGCCTTCAGCTGTGAAGACCATGCTTTTTCTTTTACTGTTAAAATGTTTTTCGGCATGTCTAGCATATTCTAACAAGGCTTGAAGCCTACTTGTTCGGTGATCTATCATGTGCTTCGTGATGAAGCTATTGATAGGGCAATACAACCTTTCAAAAATGCATTCTTCAATTGTTGTTCATATGAGCTATCATTCTTTTGATTTTCAGGAACAGGCATGCCACTATGGTTATTAAAACATTCTAATAATCTACCATAGTATGCATCCACTGTTTCATTGTCTTGTTGTACGCATTGATTAATGCAAGTCCAGTCTGCCCTAGGTTTCCATTTTTCAGTAATGCGGTCTGTAAGACCCTTCAATCTAGTATCTAGTTCTGCGCCATTATGTGGGAGTGGCCTGTGTTAAGGCGCCACGGGCATTCCAGGCCACAAATCATGTGCCAGTCTGGACCTAAAATTTGTCTAACTACTCTTTCTACCTCTTCCCCATTTAAGTGGTAACTCAATCTCATACCCTGTAAATCCTGTAGAAATTTCTCAAAGTTAATTTTGGATGGGGAATTCCTTCTGTAGCTTTTCGATGTCTTCCGTGTCCATGGTCTATACACTAAGAGAGTTGAGGCCTGGCCCTCCTGTCCTGCCTGTGGGTTTGGTACTTCTATTAATGGACAGATTTCCTCACTCTCATCTAATAAACTTCCGCTTGGTTGAACATCTATGTTGCTGACGTGTTCGGGATCTAGTCCCGATAGGTTCTCTTACAAATGGTTGTCTTAATATCCCTGTTGTCTCTGGGTAACGTGGGGTTCAGCCCGCCTCCCGCTTCATATTCTGAGTAAGGCATCGGTGGACGTGGTGAGGGACCGATGCTACTATTATGTTATTATCCTCTTTGTCTAAAAATAATGCCTTTGCATTTTTATTTTTCTGTTCCTTCGGTTCGCCTCAATCCACCTATGTGCTTGAGGAACACCCAACTGTCGTTGTTTTTGCCTGACCTTCTGCGTCAGATTTTAACTGTCTCAAAAGTTTTACTAATGACATTTTATCCAATTTACCATCAAAGTCATACTTGTTAACCCATTTTGCAAAATATCTCACATTATCTGCTCTCTGTAATTGCATATATTTTGCATCTTCTGTTAGGGGCGGGTCACGTGACCCTTTAGTGCATTCATTTCCCATGTCTCTGAAAGAGAAAAAAGAAGAGAGAGAGAGAGAAAAAAAACAGAACTGTTACGTAACCCTTTCTCTTGTACCACGTGGTATCTTATTCCCCGTATTCACAGTAGTGTCTAGAATGACTGCTTACTTTGCTTTGTTTTATTTCCTGATCTATGACTCAAGATACAATACTTCGACTACCTCTCTCCCTGCTATCACAAACCTTAGCAATAGCACAGTGTAACCTGGTCCCCGATCTAAAACAAAAACAAAGAGAGGAATTCTGCTTACCCGAGCCTCCTGCTTATGTTTGATATGCTTTTTAGGACCCAGTTTTCCGCCGCCACAGATCAGACAAGTGGACAGCCTCTTTGGGCACGACAATTCAGTCGGAGGTCTTTCCTTCTTCTGCGCAGATTTCGGTACCACCTATATATTCTGACCTGTAGCTTACCAAGGGAATTCCACGATTAGGACCAAGATGTTAAATAAATTTGTTAGAGTCAGACTGTAAAAATCATTGAGTTATTCAGAAACAATGTCAATCAATAACAAACAATAATGCAGGAGAACTTGAGTATCTTAAACTCTAATGTACATTAGGAGCCAAAAAACCATACACAAATTTGTACAGAATTTTGTCTGATTTTATTCAGAAAAGGGCACCAACTATATACATGTCATTATCAGTTTTGCCCACCTCACTGGCGTGGTCAGTGACAGGGTCTTTACATCATAAAAGTGCTGAATTTGTGTTTTTCAAAAGTCTTTTCCCATGTGAATGTTACAGCCTTGCAAACACCTGGTCAGTCACGATGACCTCCTGAGGATGTAGCCAATTCAAGGTTCTCTGATTAGTTCAATACAATAGATGTATGTCTTCTTTAATGCCTCTCTTTGTCTTCTCGTTTCCCAGCTGTGCACTATCAGAGATAGTGCACAAGGCTGCTCTCCTGGTGGAGGCAGGAAAGAGGACACACATGTGAACAGATTTATTATTTTCTAACTTTGCAAAATAATCTTTACTTGAAAGACATGAGCCAGGCTGTGTTTGCAAGCTGCCAAGGTCAAATTTCTGATTACACTGCAGCTTGTGCTTCAAGCAATAATATGCAGGTTTATTTCTACTATTATTCTAGTAAGACAGAATTAAATGCATTATATACTACTTTTCAAACTTTGTTCTCTATTATGGGTTTAAGTACATTTATTCCTAACTAAAGCACACATTTCTCTATATATTTGATCACACAACTTATATATGTTTGAATGTTTAAATACACATCTTCCTAAGCAGCACACATTGTAAATATATTTTTCTAGGCAGCATGTATGTAAATATATTTTCTAAGCAGCATGTATAGATTTTTCTAACAGAATGCATACATTCCTACATATGTGATTATTCCTAATTGCTACAGAGGAAGTGTTTGCTAAACATGGTCATTACAGATATACAGTTTAAAGAGTGACTGGTGCTATTCTTTGAAAAAGCCCTTATGTGCGTGTGTGTGACATAGAAAGGTCCTCATTTATGCATTCTCAGGTATGATGCAGGCCTAATCCCTGACAATATATTGGAAATGGATAGACTTGCATGACTTTAGTAATAGAGTTTAGAGTTGTGTTACATACCTCTCAATATGTTCTGTTTTACAGTTACACTCAGGTTATGGGAGGGCTGTAGCTGATTGCCAATAAAGTAATGTCTTCATCAAATATATGGAACTGCGTTTTTTATTACATAATCATCGTTGTCATTCTGAACTACAAATGCATATGTATATAAGAAGTAATGATACCTTTCTGTCACTCTGCTATACACAGCTATTGGTATGTAGTATTATCTTTATAATCAAAGTTCTGTGAAAATGACAGTAGGACAGTCATACTTACAAAGTGGAGTGTGCTTGATTTGAACCCTGCTTCATTTCTGTTCTGGCTATGAACTCAGGTTCATAGGTCTATACTAGGCTAATGGCCCTGGAGCCTTAAGAAGCCTAGCCCATAGGATTACCCTGGCATCGTGCCACCCAACCTTAGTTCCCAGTGCCTCTGTCGAGTAGAGCCACTGGAGTGATCCCCAGGGTGAATTTTCTATTTCCCATCCACTCATCAAAATTTCTCTTGAAGAGGGCCAGTGAGGTGCTCTGTTTGACATGTATGGGAAGTCTATTCCATAGCAAGGGCAGTCTCTGGGTTATGAACCTGTCCCTCCAGCATGTTCTGTTGGTTGTGGTAATGAGGTTGAGGTCTCTGGAGTGTGTGGTGTGGAGGGAATGGAGTTTCTTTAGATGTAGCATTTCTAACAGAGCTGGGTCAGACATAGTTTTGTAAGTCAAGCAGAGATCACCTCTAAGTATGCGACATGAGACAGAGAATAGTTGGAGTTTTTTTAGTCTGTCCATATAGGACAAGTGTTTAAGCCCTGGGATCCTCTTTGTGAGGTACTTTTGTGGCCTTTTCAGTTGTTGCAGGTGTTTAGTGAGGCACATGCCAATTGAGGCATTGTACTCGATGACTGGCCTAATGAGGGAAGAGTAGAGGGAGATAATTACCTCATTCTTCCTGGATGCAAAACCTATGAGATGTGCCACATAGAAGGACTTTCTGACCACAGTGGCAATTTGGTGGTCAAAAGAGAGGTTGCTGTCAACCTGTGTTTCCAGATTTCTTATAATGCCTTCTGTGTTCAGTGAACTACCATTGATGTGGTAATTCATGGGAACCTGTTTTTTTCCCAAAGGGGATGATGACACATTTTTTGGCACTGAGCTTAAGGCCATGGTTCTGACACAAGTTGTTGGTCTCAGTGAGGTCTTTCTGTAAGATGTCAACATCACTTGGGGAGTTAATAATAGCTCCCATCTTGCAAATGTATCTGAACTTTGTAAGTCAGAGTCCCTTCGTGTTGGCCTGGACTTCAGAGAAGTAGATACCAAACAGGACAGGATCCAGGACCGAACCCTGTGGGACTCCACTCATGACTGGTCGACCAGTCTGACTTGAAGTCAGCTACTTTCACATTGTGGGTTCTATCTGTGAGCCAGTTTGCAACCCATCTAGCGATTTAGGGGTTGATGCTTAGCTTAGTGAGTTTTTCTATGATTCCTGAGAGGGGAATGGTATCAAAGGCCTTGGCCAGATCAAGGTAGGCTGTATGAACCACCTTGCCTTCATCCACAGCTCTGGTGACTGACTCAAAGAAGTCAACCAAGTTGAGCAGGCATGATCTACCCTTCACAAAACCAAACTGTGTGGGATCCAGAGTTTGGAGATTCCCTACATCCTTGTTTATTATGTCCATTATGATGCATTCCATAGCTTTGCATATTAGACTCGTCAGGCTATGGGGCGATAGTTTCCAGGGTCTGTAGTCACTCCTCCTTTGTGGAGAGGGATGTAGCAGTGTGCCATTTGGTTGGGACAAAGCCTGAGGTTAGGCTGTGATTGAACAGGGCACACAGGTGAGGTGCCAATTCACTCTGTAGTTCATGTAGAACACAGCAAGGGATATTATCAGGTCCCATAGAAGCTGTATTCTTGGCTTTGGCAGTGCTGTTTTAACCTGTGCAGCAGTAATACTGGATGCTTGGCAATCTACTCATGTTGTGATTGGTCCTTTGGGGGGGAGGTGTAAAGTTGGTACTGAATCTGTCGGCCAGTATATTGGCAATATCTGTTGGCTCGGTATAGTAGGTACCATTGTGCAGTAGCTCAGAGAAAATCTGGGTATAGTAATGGATATTCTTTACATAACTATAGAAGGCCTTGTGGTTGTCTGCTGCAATTCTGTTTTCATAGCGAGCTTTAGAGGATTTGATAAGGGATCTCAACTTATTGTTGAGGCTGATAAAGGAGTTTTTCCAGTCTTGGGACTTCACCTTTTTCCGCATCAGTTGCCTCCTTCTGTTGTAGAGTTTGTTTATGGCAGGGGACCACCAGATTGACTTCCTTTTTTTGAGGAGAGCCTCTTGGTTCTACTGGGTATGGTGAGATCCATGCATTTGTGTATGTGTCCGTACAGTGCACTGATGTATGATTCAGCAGTCATGCAACTATTTTCCATTTGCATGGGTGCCATGAAGTTAGTCATCTCTGTTTTTAGGATCCCAAAGTTAGCTTTGGATAAGTTTTTCATGGTGGTTACCTTTGCAAGGGGTTTTGAGGGATGTGGATTTCCAAGGTGATTAGTCTGTGGTCGGATCTAACCAGGGAGGAGTTGACTATTGGTGTAGAGCAACGCTCACCCATGTTAGCAATGACCAAGTCAAGGATGTTGCTACCTCTAGTGGGGGGTAAGAACAAGCTGGTCCCAGGCAGTGGAATTAATGAATTCCAAGAAACATTGGGCAAGTGTATTGGTACATGAGTAGTTTTCCCAGTTAATGGAGGGGGTAGTTGAAGTCACCCAATATGAGAGTGTTAGGTTGGACCATAATATTCTCCAGGGTGCTTACAAACATGGAGTTTGAGCCTTTGGACATGGTTGGGAACCTAAAGTAGCTACAACCTGAATTGCTGTCTTACCCAGTGTTAGCTGCACCTGAATTATCTCTGTTGTGTTATGCTGGGCTACCAGTCTGGAAGTGTGCGAATCTTTATGAATATGGAAATACCACCATCTTTGGAGCTTCAGTCCAAATTCTGGGGTCAAAAGGTGTGGAATGAGTTACAGCCTGGTTGTGCAGGGGTGCTTTCTGCTGCCTTGAACTAGGTCTCTGTTACAGCACAAATGTCAATTTTCTCCATTTTAAGATGAGCTTCGAGCGAGTGCATTCTGAGATTTAGACTTCAAGCATTGAACAGCATGACCCTCAAATTGCATTTGTTTGTAGCTGTTACTGTTCTAATTTGGTCTTTGGAACACCACCTAAAAAAGGCACTATAGGGGTGGCAAGAGCCTTGGCCAGTATCCAGAAACCCAGGGATGATAAATGCAGGCTATCTCTGCAAAGCATCGATGTGTGTCAGTCATGTCCTCCCAGTCAGACAGATACTGAATCCCCTTAGAATGACACCAGAAACTTAGACAATTGTTGAAATCAATAATTTTCTGCTGTGATATCATTCTGGGTGATGGTAGGATGCTGCTCAGGGCTAGGGTTGTACCCGCTTGGCTACATAATCCAAGAGCTCCTCCATGTCTCTTTTCATGCAGTCCAGGGAGGTATATCTCAGGTCATTCAGACCCACATGTATAATGACAGAGCCATATTTGTACCTATTGTTGAGGGACCTGAGTGAGTGCATTATGTGGCGGATTCTGGCACCTGACAGGCAGCTGACTATTACTTTCTCCTTATTCAACCTAGTGAGTGGGGCATCAGTGTGCCTCACTATACCTATGACTAGTGTATTGGGCATGTTATTTTGCCTTAGGTTGAGTGCCATACTGTTTAGGAGAGTTATGTGTCTCATGATTAGTGTTGTGTCGGTGTGGTCGAGTGCGTTTCTGCATTGGAGGTCTCTGCTGTTTGGCTATATTTTTATTGAGAGCCTCCACAAAGGTGGGTGTTGTGTTTTTATGTATAGGCAGTACTAGTGTGTGTTCTGGAGGGCTATGTGCTCCATGTGGTGTGGTGCAAGTGCTGACCTTCTCCTCTTGACCAGCTATTCCTATCTTGGCTGGAGAGTGCGTGACTTCCAATTGGATATATAACTGCACCTCTCGAAAGCCTGAGTGTTTAGAGGTAAGATAAGAGGGTTGTCAGTGCAGTTGCTACATTGCCTCAGGATGCCCAAGTTCACCAGATTAATAGGAGAAAGCACAGGGAACTGACCTTTAGACATGTCTGCAGGGGTGGGCATTAATAATAAGTACTGGAGCTGTTTCCTTGTAGAACGTTTAGTGCTGGTAGCACTTTTGTGTGCTACAATAATTGCTACAAGAAGTCTGGTAAAGTTATAGACTAATAAGCTAGTAAAAGTGCAGGAGAGGAGAGAACTAGCTGATCTTAGGGAAAAATTTAAGAGCAGACTTTGGCACCACTTAAAAGCTTACAAACAGTCCTCGATACAGCAAATCTGTATCTGGACTAGACTAGTTACAGGAAAGGTGGGAAAAAGTGCAAGCATGGGCTTTTAAACCAAAAAGTTGACAGAGATGGAACAACTGCCCAAACAGCCAATAAAATACAATTTCTGGACCAGAAACCGCTCCTCTTGTGGTAGAAACTCATACTTGGTACCAAAGTGAGGATAGACAATAGATGTATTTTCCACACTCAGTAATCTCTAGGCTGCTGATGGCCATGCATCACCTCTAAACCTGTTTCCATGAAGGTGAATCAAATTCAGTTTTTCACTTCTTTCCTTATGCAGTGAACCCTATTTGCACAAAGGTAGGCAACATGCAAATATAAAAGGCAAGAATGAGCATATATTACTTGTGAAAATATTCATTGTGACCCTTCCCCAGTAAAAATAATTACTGTGGACTTCAACCCTACTTTACCTGTGTTCTCTCTCTTTTTAGCTCAACATATTTACACCTTGTGCCACAGAGACAATCGGGTAACAGGAAGAATTTCTGCGGTCATTTCCATCCATGTTGCTGACCACTTTGCAATGCCACTAAGCATGTTTGTACTTTGTAAGGCAATGGATATTCAATTTTGAATTTTCAAGCATCTGACCATGTTTGCACAATGTCATGCACTGCACACATGGTTAAAAAAGGATAAATAAAAAAGGGAAACAGTTATTAAACAATCAGACAACTCTGAATTTGAGCCATCATACTATTGCATGTAGATCACATAGCTGTGGTGCATTATCGCTCTTGGACACAGAGACAGCTTTGCAATACCAAATAAATCATGTGCAAACAAGCAATTCACATTTCATATCCAGTATTAAGTTGGACATTCTCAGTTGATTCTAAATTTGTAGGTAACATGTTTAGTGGAATGAGTGACCATACAATATTTATGAATATGTTGGCAAAATTGCAGCTCTGCCTTCTCTTTGTATTCTGGAAACCATTCCCTTATCTCTGCTTTACTATCACCCATGCAAGCTCAAGTGCATATCCTCAGATTTTTCTTTCAAAGTGTGATACAAATACATGACAGTCAACAACAGTTTTCAGCTAAGGCAGGAAACTGCTATTATGCCAAGGAAATATACATGTGAGCTGCTTGGTTTTGTTTAAAAGCTCACTCCAGTTAGTTCCACACTTGGTAAGTGTATCCTCACTGACACACCCACTGCAATGAAGAGTGTCTGTGCATTACTGTGTTTTGCTTCAGTCAGATTAATCATTCACAGATGCAAGCCATTAGCACATAACAGTCCTGCAGAGGCTACGCTATATTTACATCTGCTACATGCAGTCAAATGTTTGGTATTCAGCAATTTTAAGAAGTTCACACTTCATTTGCATCTTCAGAGTGCTTAGAGGGATGAATTTACATTGAAAGTAACTATGTAGCTAGGAAACTTCAAGGGGAGGAGAGTATTTTCAATCATCCTTATTGCTTCAGTTGTGGGAGTATAGGGATAAGTACACTTTTTGACTACTTCTTCTATAGTAGGTATTTCAGTTACATGGTCCAGGTTATTTGGTAAACTGCACAAGCATATATTACAAATGTCAGTCATTTAAGATATTGATGGCATTGCTAGACAACTCACACATTCTATTTAGCTACATTTGCAAGAACCTGTTAGGGAGGTACAGTATTCATTCAAATTCTTACACATTTATTTTTATATTACAAGTTCAACACTTACCTTGATAGTCCTGCAGTTACAACTGCTATCATTCGGGGCTGACTCTGTCTGATGCTAACAGTACACAGCCATTACATGAGGAAGTAAATTTTGTGTGCATTGCCTAGCATCAGTTTTACTGTATGTATGTGTATAGGATGAAAGGTGCACCCCTTTGGTGGTGAACATGCATGCTATCTGTTTAATTCTTGGCCAGGATGAAAGCATATTGTGCATGCCTATATCTACCTATGCCCACAGCATCTCAGAGTTCCTTCCTGAGTCTGACTCTTCACCTACGTGTGGATGTGATGACTTTGCCAGTAGTGGTGGAACATTTGCTCCTAGCCCTTGCTGTTTCTGCTGCAGTTATTTTCATAGGATGATATTGTGTAGGATAACACAGACTGTGATAATTTTGGCACAAGTACTGGAATCATACTGCAGAGCCCTGATGTATCTAGGCACCAAAACCATGACTATGACAGCCTAAACACACATGCTATGGTATTTCTTGTTTGAGCTTGTGCCTCATTATAGCATTCTTCTTCTTGAGTGCATACCCCAGTAAATGGCCTTGTGGGACATTGCCCTTGGAAATCTCTGGTACAGCTGTGAGGTGTGCCAGATATAGAAGTTGTGATAACTGCTGGAGTTGCCAGCAGATATATTCAAAATGATTCCTACAGCACTACACATGAACTGGCAGTTAATGGAGTGTGGTGTTGATGTAGACCCTTCCCTATTCCCCAGGTGGTAATTTGATTTAAATGTTCATGCAGTGTATGGCACCCTAGACTTCAGCAAAATGTGCTATGGGGTATAACTCCTGCATAGTTCCAGCTCTGTCCACTGGGGTGGTGTATAGTCACTAGCATGCTGTAGCATAACATTCAGGAATTGGCATGGGATCCTGGATGCTGATACCTTTGACACCCACAGCATGTCCCCTGTGGATCACTGAAAGGTTCCTGTAGTTAATATTCTAAGTGCTACATATTCCTTGATGTCCACAAGTACTGGATCCCCTTGATTTGCCCTTGTTCTCAGGTGAGGATGACAGAGGTTGCATAGTTCCTGGAGTGTGTCTCTATCCACCCTGTAGCACTCTACTATTTTCACCTCATGCAAACCATAAAAAGTTAAACAGGGTCCTTCTCGACCAAGGTCTGTCAGCAGCAGCACAGACGTGAGTCTGTTGCACATACATATGCAGAAGAGCAGCAGCAGCCCCTAACATTATGTCCCACCAGTGTAGTTTGTGTGGCTGTATTCCAATAGGATTTGGAAAACAAGGCAGAGGGCTTTACTAATTATACAAGATTGCTTTGCCGCTTATTGAATTCCTGCACCATCTTGGATTTGTTCATTAGCATACAGTTCAGTTGCTTATGATCTAATTAACATGCCATGATGTTTACTGTGTTTGTGCAGGTTTACACATCATGTAGGGCTGCTTACTGAATACAAAGTTTTAGCAAGCCTTGTAGGGTTTATTGAATCCTGCTCATTGTTTAGTAAGTTGTTATTGTACTGACACAGTTCAGTGTTTATAAAGTGCTGCAGTAATATAAAAACATAGTAAGTAGTTAGTAGTAAGGTGCTGGTATACTGACATTACTTAGTGTTTTAGCAAGGAACTGCAGTAGTTTAATAACTCAGTGCTTAATATGGTGCTACAGTAGCGTAATTCCTCAGTGTTTAGTAAGGTGGTGCTATGCTGTAATAACTATGTTTAGTAGTGTTGTTCAGTAGTGTAAACATTTTGTGTTTATTAAGGTATTACATTGGTGTGATAACTCAGTGTTTAGTAAGGTTGTACTGTACTGTAATAGCTCAGTGCTCAGTAAGGTTATACATAAGTCTAATAAACCAGTTTCAGTAAAATGCTAGTTTACTGTAATAACTCATTGCCTAGTAAGGTGTCACACTGCTGTAATAACTCATTATTTAGTTAGTAACTTCTTACTCTACTGCAATAACTCAGTGTATTGTTATGTGCTACAGAAGTGTAATAACTCAGTATTTAGTAAACTGCTATAATACTGTAATAATTCAGTGTTTCTAAAGTGTTAGTAACTCAGCATTTATTAAATTACTAGTATGTCTAAAAACTCAGTGTTTCATAAGGTGTGATAGTAATGTAATAACTCAGTGCTTAATAAGTTGATGCAGAAGTATAGCTCAGTGTTTAGTAAGGGCCTAGTATAGTGTAGTGACTCAGTGTTTAGTAAGGTGCTACTGTACTGTGATAACTCGGTGTTATTAGGGTGATAGGGTACTGTAACATCTCAGTGTTTTAGTAAGGTACTACAGTAGTAATAACTTAATGTTTATTAAGGTGCCATTATACTGTAATATCTCAATGCTTATTATGGTGCCACAGCTGTATAATAACTCTATTTAGTAAGATGCTAATACGGTTACCGGAGCTACTTAATGTTTGCCGACTTTAGCCAGAGGTCTGGAGTACATCTGAAATGAACTCCAAGGCATCCACTGCAAACAACTGAAAAACAAGTATATTTTAAGGCTGTACTGAACTCTGCTAAATGCATTTAATTAAATTGCTGCATCATTTCTGCTGTTTATGTCTGCATTCTTTTCTGCATCTTGAAATTCAGTACTCTTGCCTTAAATTATATGGGCTAGATTCACATATGCTGAATATAGACGGTATTGTATCACTTGAGCACTAAACCAGCCATCTTACATTAGGAAGGTCTCCCTGTACCCTTGTGGCAGAAGTGTGTAGATCAGGTCCTGTCTGAGTTGGGGATTGCTGGGGAAGGCTCATTGTGTGCATTCCCATTGTTAGCTTGACTTAAAAGTGTTTATTTTGGCATATATTTAAGTCTCTTATTTGGGTGGGCTTACACTCCATTTACCAGAGCTGCTCAATGTTTGGAAATTTTAACCAGAGGTCTGGAGTGGATCTGAACTGAAATCCAAGGCATCCACTGAAAATGACTGAAAGATAAGTGCATTTTAAGCCTGCATTGTACTTTGCTAACTGTATTTAATGGAATTGCTGCCTCATTTGTGTTGTTTGTGTCTGCATTTTTTTCTGCACTTTGAAATTCAGTGCTGTTGCCATAAGTAGAACAGACTAGATTCAGATCTGTGGAACCTAGACTGTATTGTATCATTTTGAACACTAAGCCAGCCAGCTTACATTAGGAAGCCCTCCCTGCACCCTTGTGGCAGATGTGTGTAGATCAAGTCCCATCTGATTTGGGGATTGCTGGGGAAGGGGCATTGTGTGCTTCCCCATTTGTAGCTTGACTTAAAAGCATTTATTTTGGCCTGTAGTAAAGCCTTGCATTTGCATGTTGCTGTACTTCAAGCAGTGGTGTTTAGTGGTGTCCTGTATAGTCACAAAGCCTTGAAGGTGTAATTTTTGTTCTTAAAACAACTGCTAGTAAAAGCTCCTAGCTCTTCTGCTGCTCTACAGGTAACATAGTTGCACACTGAGTATTGTTTCCTTATTGGTTAGCCTTGACCTACATAGAGTACTACTCTCTTATTGTCTCTGGGCTAAAAGCAAAGTCCAGTAAAATTAACCAATTCTCTTCCCAAATAAATAACACAGTAAAGACCTATCATGCACTGGCAATTTCCCACTATCTCACTGACCAGCCTGATGGATATGGGCATCCTGAGGAAATATAGCAATTGCCTCATATATACTGACAACCACTTACTCCTGAAACAATTAAGAGATCTAGTTAAACTTTAAAATGGATACAAAACTCTCTCATATGAACAAATGTAATGCCAAACAGGTTGTCAGCACACACACGCAGCACTACTAATACTAAGGACATGACACATAAACCCACATATGCAGAGGTATTCACTAGTAACATCAAATATCAGAGGCCTTCAAAATGGAAACCACCTGCACATACAATAATGCAACAAATCACAATGCATAACACATTCACCAGTGTTTCAACAAAAAAATCCATAAGGTGTAACACCACAAAACCTAATGGGTTGGTCATAGGATTTTCCATAGTGAGACACACAGGTGTTCTCCTCAACAGGCTGGATAAAAAATGGGTCATGGGTAGCTGCTTGTCAGGTGCAAGGATCTGTCAAGTCACCCAAGAACTCAAGTCACTCAACCACAGGTACATGTATGACTGTGTCATACTCCATGTGAGGGTGAATGACTTGAGACATACCTCCTTGGACTATATGAAGAAAAACATGATTGAGCTCTCTGATTATGAGTCGCTGGCAGGGATAAGCCTGGCCTTAAGCTGCATTCTAACATCTTCAAGGATAGTGCCACAATGCAAACAGAAAATGACTGACTTTAACAATTAACTTAGCTTCTGGTGTCAGTCCAGGTGGATCCAATATCTGTCAGCCTGGGATGACATGGTCAATAAACCATGCTTTACCAGAAATGGTCTGCACCTGTCCCCTCTAGGCTTTCAGATACTGGCAAAGGAATTAACAACCCTTAGTGTGCCTTTTTTAGGCAATGTGAAAATAACCAACCTTGAGGTGTAAAAAAAAATCCTCTCTAGATAAACGCAAGGTTGTGCTGTTTAATGCTAGAAGTCTAAAGATGAAACTACACTCCGTGGAAGCTCTCTTCACCTTGGAAGATGCTGATGTCTGTGGAGTCACAGAGACAAAATTCAAAGCTTTGGAAAGCACCCTGGCCATGCAGGGCTACAACTTCCACAAGTTCAGCAACAGATGGATCATGAAAAATTAAAGGAGGAGGTGTATCCATTCATTAAGGACACACACATCTCTTGACTGGTCAGACAGTATGACTACCTTTAACTACTCCATGTCCAATTAACTTTGGGTAAAACTCCCTACCACATCATAGTCAACTATAGGTCCCCCACTGTGAAGCAGGAAAAGCACACTGCATACCTGAATTTACATGAGTCACCTGTCTTACAGCCAAACACCTTGCTGATGGGCAGTTTTAATTATCCTTCCACAGACTGTGAAACATGCACAACCACAAATATGCCAGCTTAGAGGTTGTTGGGCTATGTCAATACAAATGCACTCAGCACTCCCATAAGGGGCTCAAATGTCCTGTACATTGTACTCACTAATATGGGGGAGCACTGCACCCCCTGATGCCCTCCCTGGTATGATCTGATGATAAATCAGTCTTATTTGATTTAATTACAAGGCCAGATACCCCATCAAGTACAAAAATGTTTAAGAACTTCTCCAAGACAAATCACCCCCTACTAAATGATGGTATAAAAAGTTTTATGTCCCCTCTAACACAGATAACATGGACTCTTATGCAGAGGCATACAAAAATGCCCTGTAAAACCACTTAATTAGTTGTATACAAATGGCTGTTCCCAATTGGACTAAACTGAGATATTGCAAAAAAAAAAAAAAAACACCCAGTAGACCCCAAGTAAGAAATCACATGAAAGCAAACTGCAAACCTGCCTAAAAACTTTATAAATAAGAAAGGCTTTACAAACATTTTTTCCTATTAATTCTCTATTCAATATGCAATGTTTTTAGCTTGAATAGTTGTTTTAATATTATGTGTTTTTAGGCTACCCTGCCAGCTTAATTTAATTAAGAATGCAGCAGTTTCTGATTCCAATGCACTTTGTTAAGGAGGAGTACAGAACAACCTTAAGCTTTTATTCTTTAATGCTATGTATGTAACCTTATATACACTACTACTATGCTTACAATATTTAACTGGCACTATGACAAGCATTTTAAATAGATTTGCTGCTGCCTCACGGAAAGTTTTTTTTTCTGAGTATTTACATGAAGATTCTCAGTTTCTGAGATGTCATCCTGCTCCTTTCAACCTCTGGGCTCACTTCACTCCCTACCCTGCCCCAAACTCCACCCACCCCCCACTACCTCTAAATTTAAACCTATCCACACCACACCCCTTCCTCTGTTAGCTCCACCCTCCTCATCCACAATCTCCATCTCTCAACATATTTCTATTAATATCAAATGAGCATCCTACCCCCCATTTAGCATTTTAATTAACAACTTCCATTCCACTCTTACTCAGGGCACTGTCATCCAATATTTTTATTTATTTATTTTATTTTACATTTGTTAACCGGAAGAGTCCAACTGGATATATGTCCATTTTCAGTGGAGGTCCAGGGTGAAAAGCTCCAGAGCAGTAAAATCATTAACAAGAGAAATACATGTTAAACCAAAAGGTTCATTAAACAATCTGCATTCAAACTGGAACCTTAGTTTGAGAGACAGCCTTACAAGACTATCTGCAAATATATAGAGCTGAGTATATTTTTCTGTATTATTCTGTATTATAGAGCTAATTGTTGCTTAGATATCTGTTGTCTTACTTCTCTGCAAATATATAGATATCAGTATATATTTGTTTTGGCTTTAATTTGCACATTCCTCACATCTGTGTTGAAACTGTTTTTCCCCACCCCTCCTCCCTGTTCTTGGTTGTAGTTTAAATTTGGTGGCTTTTGCAGTGCCCGCCCCACTGTAGATTTGATCTAGGACACTCCCCCAGTCCCATCTCTTTACCGCATTCTACCTAATAAACCCTTTCTGCACTTGCTTTTTGTCCTTTTTAATTTAATTACATTTTTTCAAACTGTGTGTGGACTAATATTGCTACATACTCAAGTGTGCCAGCTTGCACTGCATGCAAATTGTTTCTACTACTGCTTTTGCTACTTTTCTGAAAAAAAAATGTATCTGCTTTTATTGTATTTGTGTTTCTTCCTACTTTATTTTGCTTTTGCGTCATCTTAAAAGTACTCAATTGTATTTATTACTGCTTGGTATAACTCATTCTAAGCCTTTTAGTTTAAACACTTGGGCATCAGATCAGTTGTTTTACATTAAGAAGGTTTGTGGTCTGCACTGTAGTGGCAGAACAGGTAGCTTACATCCTTCTAAGTTGGGAACTGCTGATTGAGGGCTCAGTGTCTGTTATTTTAAAAGTGTATTAATTCTGGTTTAAGCACTTGGGCTTTCAGGCCAGTTATTTTACATTAAGAGGGTTTGTGGTCTGCACTCTTGTGGGAGGAGAGGCTGGACTCTGCCCTTCTGAGCTGGGAATTTCTGGTTAAAGGCTTATAGTGCATGCATATCTGAACTGCTTCTTACTGAAATTGGTACACCTTGTTTGCTGTAGCATAGACTAGATTCAGGCCTGCTGAATCTAGCTTTGCTTGTATAACTTGAGCACTACTCCAGGCATTCTTTAAAGTATTCAATTGTATTTATTACTGCTTGGTAGTAACTTGATTAAAGTGTAGCTATCATTCTAAGTCTTTTGGATTAAGCACTTGGGCTTCAGACCTGTTGTTTTACATTAGGAAGGTTTGTGGCATGCACTGTGGTGGCAGGACAGGTAGCTTACATCCTTCTAAGTTGGGAACTGCTGATTAAGAGCTCAGTGTCTGTTATTCTAAAAGTGTATTAGTTCTGGTTTAAGCACTTGGGCTTCAGGCCAGTTATTTTACATTAAGAAGGTTCGTGGTCTGCACTCTTGTGGGAGGAGAGGCTGGACTCTGCCCTTTTGAGCTGGGAATTTCTGGTTAAAGGTTTATAGTGCCTGCATATTTGAACTGTTTCTTACTGAAATTGGTACACCTTGTTTGCTGTAGCATCGACTAGATCCAGGCCTGCTGAATCTAGCTTTGTTTGTATGCTTGTTGTTTGTTTGCTTGTTATTTCCCTGGAACGCTAATTCTACCTAAAATGCGGCTTTTCAGCACTTCTGTGGATCCCTAGTGATATCTGCATTGCTTACTGTACTTATTTCCTTGTTTCACTTGAAAGAAAGTTACTATTTGTCATTTTAGCATTTAAGTTACCTGTAACACATTGCACTTAAGTTACCTGGCACTTGCTCACTAAAGCAGTTATATAAGTCAGCACTAAAAAATTAAAAGCTCTACACCTGCACAAGCTCCTCTTGAGTACCTTGTTCCCCATTGGCCCTTGTTTTCAATTATAAAGGAATTCTCAATACTATTCTAGCATGTCCAAAGGTCAGTTATCAGTCTCCTCTGTGGTCCAGCTGGTGAATTTGGGAATCTTGAGGCAATGTTACAACTGCCTCATGTACACAGACAACCCTCTCCTCCTCCCAACAAATTCCAACACATGTGAGAGATGCAACCATATAGCCAAACTGGAGGCTAAGCTCTCTCAACTCAGTACTGGCATAACCAGTCAGGAGGAGAAGGAAACCACACTCACTACAATTCCAGTCTCACATAGACCTACCATGACAGCAAACCAAACACATAATCACACAAAAACATACTCGGAGGCTCTAAATAAAGATCTGCCTAAGCAGCAGAGACCTCCAAAGCAGACACCCAAGCAACCGCTACCCCAAAACAAAACACGTGCAACACATATCTCACAAAGCCAGTGTGCCGAACAGTCACAGCCCTTAAGGCTAAACAACACACCTGATACACTTGTAATAGGTGACTCTATTGTCAGGCACACTGACGTTCCGCTCACCAGGCTGAACAAGGAGAAGGTCACGGTGAGCAGCTGGTCGGGCGCTAGGATCCGCCACATAACACAAGCACTCAGGTCACTCCAAGGCAAGTACAAATATGACTCAGTCATTGTCCATGCTGGTGTGAATGACCTCAGACGTACCATCCTGGACTACATGAAAAGAGACATAGAGGAGCTCTCTGAGCATGTAGCCCAGGCCGGTATGGCCCTGACCTTGAGTAGCATCTTACCCTCACCAAGAATGATGCCACAATATGAAGACAAGGTGATCAATTTCAACAATTGGTTTAAGTATTGGTGTCATTCAAAGGGGATCCAATGTCTGTCAGCCTGGGATGATATGCTCGACAAGCCACGATGCTTCGCTAGGGACGGCTTGCACCTGTCACCCCTGGGCTTTCGGATATTGGCAAAGGCTCTTGCTACCCCCATAGTGCCTTTTTTAGGCAAGGCTCAAAAGACAAACCCACCGCCATAGGTATCACAAGAGATAAGAAACTAAGAGTAATGCTACTCAACGCCAGAAGTCTAAATGTCAAGATGCATGCACTCGTAACTCTCATTAGCATGGAGAACATCGATATCTGTACAGTAACAGAAACCTGGTTCAAGGCTCCCGAGAGCACCCCAGCACTACCAGGTTTTACCTCATACCATGCTTTTCAGCCGCAAAACTTGGACCGAACCACAAAAGGAGGGGGAGTATCAATATTCGTCAAAGATACCCACACCTCCAGGTTGGTGGCACAGCACGAAGCATCAGAGACTATCCATGTGCAACTAACAGTGGGTAAAACTGCCTTCCAGTTTATAGCCTGCTACAGACCACCCTCCCAAACCCAGGAACCCCACTCGGCATTCCTGAGAACACTGGAAAATATGAAGGTCTCTCCAAACACCATTATATTGGACGACTTCAACTACCCAAACATAGACTGAGAGCATTACTCTAGCTCCAACAACCTAGCCCAAAGGTTCCTAGAATTCATAAACTCAAATGCTATGGAACAACTTGTTACCACTCCCACAAGAGGGGAAAACATACTGGACCTGATCATCACCAACATGGGGACTCTATGCTCCAGACCAGAAGTGTATCCCTCACTGGTAAGATCAGACCATAAACTAATCTCACTGGATATTCACATCCTGACCCCACCCCCTGCCCAGAAAACCACAGTGAAAAACTTCTCTAAAGCAAATTTCACACTCCTCATAACCAAGGTGGAATCCTTCAAAGCCCCCGGGCCTGTGGAAAATACGGCCCAGACCGCAGAATCCTTTATAAATGCATTCTATGAACACCTTCAGGAATGCATGGATCATGCAATCCCAAATAAAACCAAGACCCAATCCTCCAAAGGCAGACATCCTGTCTGGTGGACCCCAGCCATAAACAAACTATACAACAGAAGGAGGAAGCTACTACATGATAGAGCAAAATCCCAAAAAGGGAAGGCATCTCTGATCAGTATTAGCAAAAAACTACGGGCACTCATAAAATCGTCTAAGGCCAGCTTCGAGAGAAAAATTGCACAGGACACTAAGGATAATCTCAAGGCTTTCTTTAGTTATGTTAGGAACCTGGGTGGGAATTCCCAGATATGCTCAGAATTAGTCCAAAATGACAAAAAATACACCAAACCCACAGACATTGCCAACATCCTAGCTGACAGGTTCAGAGCAAACCCCCCCCCCGCCAAAAGGGCAAATATCTATCCCAACAGAGTGCTGCCCCTGACATCTCAGATGCTCAGGTAAGAGCCGCCGTCTCCAAAGCAAAAAACACAGCATCAATGGGACCAGACGGTGTCCTGGGCTGTGTCCTACATGAACTCCAAGAAGAGCTAATATCAAACATAAAACTACTTTTCAGTCACAGCCTTAATACAGGATATGTACCCAAAGAGTGGCGTACAGCAACAGTGGTCCCTCTCCACAAAGGTGGTGCCTCAACGGACCCTGGAAACTATCGCCCCATAAGCCTGACTAGCGTGGTCTGCAAAGCTATGGAAAGGATCATCATGGACCTCATAAATAAAGATATTGGGTACCTACAGACACTGGATCCCACCCAGTTTGGCTTTGTTAAGGGCAGATCCTGCCTCTTAAACCTGGTTGACTTCTTTGAAACAGTCACCAAGGCCATTGGCGAAGGGAAGGTGGTCCACACAGCCTACCTGGACCTCGCAAAAGCCTTCGATACAATACCCCACTCGGGCATTATAGATAAGCTAACCAACTAGATGGGTTGCAACCTGGCTCAAGGACGGAAACCACATGGTTAGAATTGCTGGAGCCATGTAAGACTCCAAGCCAGTTACAAGTGGCATCCCACAAGGCTCAGTCCTGGGACCTCTCTTGTTCGGTATATACTTCTCGGAGGTACAGGCCAACACGGAAGGACTGTGGCTGACCAAGTTCGCAGATGACTGCAAACTGGGCGCCATAATCGACTCTCCAGCTGACACAAGCATCCTCCAAAAGGGCCTCATAGAAACAGACAACTGGTGCCAGAGCCATGGCCTCAAGCTAAATGCCAAAAAGTGTATAGTCATCCCCTTTGGCAAAAACAAAGTTCCCACAAATTACCACATAGGTGGTAATCCTTTAAGTACAGAAGAAGTAATTAGGCACCTGGGGACCCAAGTTGATAGCAATCTCTCATTTGACAACCACGTGGTCAAAGTAGTTAGAAAAACATTTTATACAGCCCACCTAATCATGAAGGGATTCACATCTAGATTATGGGAGGTCATCATGCCTTTTTACTCATCCCTCATCAGGTCCATAATCGAGTACAATGTCCCTTTTGGGATGTACCTTACCAAACACCTGCAGCAATTGAAAGACCCCAAAAGTACCTCACCAAGAGGATCAAAGGGCTCAAACAGATGCCATATGCTGCCCGGTTAAAGAAACTCCAGCTCTACTCAGTGGCATACCACCTCCTCAGAGGCGATCTGTGCCTGACGTATAAAGCCATATCCAACCCGGAATTAAGGGACATGCTGCACCTCAAAAAATCCAAATCCCATCGAGCTACGCGCTCAAGAGACTTGAACCTCAGCACTGAAATAAATAGGACATGCTGGAGGGACAGATTCATAACCCAGAGGCTCCCTTCACTCTGGAATAAAATCCCAGTCCAGGTTAGGCAGAGTCCCTCATTGACTCTCTTCAAGAGGAATCTTGATGAGCGGATGGGAGATCGTAGGTTTACCCTGGGTATCACTTCTGTGTCACTGTTAGACAGAGGCACAGTATACTAACCTCGAAAAAGGGCATAGCAAAATTAATTTAAAATGGGTGGCGAAAGTCAAACATACTCTGGCTAGGCTTATAAATGCCCTAGGGCAGATAGCCTAGTATGAACCTATGAACCTATATAGAGTACACAATCTTTATACTTCTTATAGAAGTATAGTAAATATAAGATAGTGAGTTAGCCAAAGAGTGTATTTGCCAACATTCACAGGCTACATTAATATATACAAGTTAGAGAGGTGTTTAACAGCAAGTATAGCAAGAAGATAGAGTAGATGACTTCCATGACTCATTTCAACACGAGAGACATGCTATGCAGATAATATAATATAATAATGATAATATAATATGCAGATGATTCTACAATTATCTGCACTGCCAAATCCACATCTGCGCTAAAACTCCTTACCCAGCATGCCTTTACATCAACTGAAACTTGGATGTCAAATAACCATCTTGCTCTCAAGCCCTTTGTCAACTAAACTGGCTCAAACTTCTGCACTATCTCACTTATCTACAACTAACTACCATACAAAAATGTGTATATTGATCTTCAGTTTGCCCTTCTATTTCTTTCTTACTGATCATATATCACCCAAACAGACTTCTAAGATCAGAAAACAAACTGCTGCTCAAGGAAGAAAAGCCAAATCTCACAGCTCATCAGATGCTCTATTCTTTTACTGTCTCAGAACTTGAAACTCATTCCCACCTTCAGTCAGAACCACCTGCAATCCTGCTTTCTTTAAGAAATCCCTCAGACAACATGTCTTCCCTCTCTGGCTATATACATGTCCCAATACAACACTCTCAAAAACCTGATTTCCTTCCACTATAACCCCTCACTGTATTCCATCTCTAGACTTCCATTCTTTTCCATCTCTCCATCACTGACTACTTATGCACTTTTCTGTCTGGCTAAATTCCACTGCTCAGACCTATATACCTCCATCAGTTTATTATCATACAACTGACACTATAATAATGCAGTCCTATTAACTGTATTAATGGAATGTTTAATGCAAATAGGCACTGTGTATGTAAATAATCTGTACTCGTGCCCATACTTTTCCTACCATTGTGATTGTATATACTAAGTACTGTGTGTTAATCCATGCATGTTCCCTTTAATCTAGATAACATATTTCCAATGTAAATATGTTCTGTAAATCTGCACTTTGTGTTCATACCATTCTAAGCATCATGACTGTACATAGTGTGTACTGTGTGTTCTTTCATGTATGCAGTATTTAATCTATGTGGAGATTTTCTCCCCGGGCCTCCACTGAAAATAAGCTCATCTAGGCCCAGTGGACCATCCTGGTAAACAAATGCAATAAATAAATAAATCTACATACTACTCCACTTCGTTTACTACTGTCCTCCAGTTATCCACGTAGGTAGATTATCTGATTGCCTCTGTAATAATCCTTAATCTAAAATGATTCAACTCATTCTCCTATCACTAATGCTCTACTCCCTCTCTTCACTTTCATCATATCTAGTCCTTATCCGACCTGTGCTAAGCTCTCCTACAGACACTACCTCTTACAGCAATAACATAAATCGCTACTCCCTACCCATCACTGCTCATCTCTTTCACACAGACAGCTTATTCTTCTTTAAACCTAACCTGTTTCAGACATAGCTATACCTATTTAACATCATAATTACCGACAGTTTCACCAAAATTAAGTCTTACCTTTATTATATCATTTTGTTATTCCTCCAGCTCTGTGGTGACATCCACCCTAACCCTTGTCCCAACATCACTCAGTTCCCATCATCAATCCATATTCCAGGTTTATGAAATATGCTTTAATTTATCTCAATAAGCACACATGGCATGCTTGAATAACTGCACAATCTCCTGACATACTAGTAATCATTGAAACCTGACTTAAACCACACATAAAAGATACCAAAGTACTTCCTCCCAACTTTAATATGTTCAGAGCTAATTGGCTTAAAATAAAAGAAGGTGGTATTGCAGTAATATAGCCTGATTCTATCTCCTTTACCCCGTCACAACCAATCCATACCTTCTTTTGACAAAGCTGAGCTATTGATCACCTACCTTAAATTAAACAATAAAGGTCTCTGCATTATAGCTTTATACATACACCCTATCAATAACATATCAGCGTTGGAAAGTATCCTATCATATGTGTCAAAAATATTTCTCTGGAAACAGCAATATTAGATGATGTCAAGATCGACTGGCAGAAACTTAACTTACAATTTCCCACAGACAGCATAAACCTATCTGGATTTTCTCAATTAATTACTGACCCAACCTTTACCAGTTCTGCATACTAAAATGGCTCAAATATTGATTGAATTTTGGTCACCCACTCTAGCAATTTCTCTTAATCCAAAACACTTCCAGCCTCTATCAGTGATCCCCCAGTCTGCACAAATAGACTTATCTCTCATTCATGCAGACAACATACCTAGAAGATGGTATGAAACCTATCCAACTTTGACCAGCAGGCCTTTACAAATATATTAAACTCTATTAATTGGTCCTTCCTTAAATAATTATGACTAGGTGATGCAGCTGAACAGTTTAATTCTACATTCCTAAACACTTTAGACAGTTTAGCTCACACCAAAAGGAAAAGAGCCAAAGCAACTATACTCCTTGGTTTTCTGTCAATACCAGAGCACTCAGGCAAAAAGACAAGGCCTGGACAACTTACCTAAAACACAATACTTATAATAATTTATAGCATTTCAAAGCACTTCATAACCTTGTAAAGAAACAGGTTAATTTACATAAAAAAAAAAAAAAACAATTCACTAGATCAGCACAAATCTAGTCCAAAAACCTTCTAGCCCACTATCAAAAAATCCTACACCCAGGAAGTCAGTCTTCCCCCTAACCTTCCTATGACAGTAACTCCCATGACATGGCATCTCAATTTAACTGTTACTTCACCGAGAGCATAGCTTCCAACAAATTACCTCCATTACCCTCTACTTTCTCGCAGCCTCCTATTACCTGTCACTCCATATGTTGCCTTCAACCAGTTCCCACTTCTTTCATCAAATCCCTCTTGTGCAAGCTCAAGCCATGTTTCCTCTCTGCACACAATCTCCCTAATGAATTTCTTAAAATGGCTGCTGACTCAATTGCCTAGTCAGTCTCCATAATCATTAACTGAGCTATCAGGTAAGCGTATGTCCCCTCACTGTGGAAAAATACTCCTTCATACTTCCCATCAACAAAGGTGGCACCCCCACAGAAATTTCTAACTTTAGGCCAATGCTATTTTTTCAACACTATTGAAACTTTGAGAAAAGCTGGTTTTAAAATGTTAATTGCATGTGTAATGAGTATTGAATTTAAGTCATATGACTACCTTTTGTTGTTTTCTTTTAATATCTAGCAGATTTTAAGTCTTCAGTTTGCTATGTTACCTGTATATAAGACTAAGTATCCTAACTGCACTCATTGTACACAATGTCACTACCTCTAGTATTGTAAGAACTGCCTTCTAGAAGCATTGTTATCTAAGATTATCGGTCTTGTCTTCCACTTGACAAATTTATTCTGCTTTAGTCTTTTTACCGTTATGAATGTTACTATTTTTACTTCATTGTATTGTACAATTTCTTTCTATTAACAAAATTGTCTAATAACAATGGAGCTTTTCTCTCTGGGCCGCCACTGAAAAAGGGTTTTATGCCCAGTCGGACTCTCCTGGTAAACAAATGTAAAATAAAAAAATAAATACAAAGTGAAATAAAAATGTATCCATAAACAACAGCTTCAAAACCTACTTAACACTAATCTTCTCTCTCCCAACAAACATGGATTCAGACCAGCACACAGCACTATCACTGCTCTACTATCCTTTAATGACACTATCAAGAGAGTTTGTGACTCAGGAAACTTTGTCTCTTCTCTGTTCTTAGATCTATCCAGAGCCTTTGATATTGTATCCCATGCCAAACTCTTATCCCAGCTATCTCTTCTGGGCTTAACTGAAACATCCTTACAATGTTTCACTAGCTATCTCTCTAATAACTATAAATTGTGTCAATTGAAACTCTAACTTCTGTCCTTACTTACCAGTCAGCATTGGGGTACCCCAAGGCTCAATACAAGGTAAGTTCCTCTTCAACATTTTATTCACCATCTGAATACTGCTACCAAACAAGCCACACTAATTCAATATTCTGAAGACTCTACATTAATCTGTTCTGCCAGGAATCGTTCCCATCTACAGTACTTAACTCAAGAAACATTCATTTCCCTTGAATCTTGGCTCACTACCATTTACTACTTAGCAAAAAAAAAAAAAATCTCCAGATACTTCTAACTTTGGTATTATTTCTCTGACCAATACTCCAATGGATGTGGTTTCACACACAAAACTGTTAGGTGCAACTATCAACAACAATCTTAACTTTGACCTGCATATCAGCAACAACATAATAAAAATAAAATTGGACATGATGCATAGGGCTAAGAAATTTATCTCCAACTCCACAACAGTAACCCTTGCCACCACCTATATCTTGCCTTCCCTTCTATATGCTTCACCTATCTTAACCAATCTTCTCTCCTCCCTCAAAGCCAAACATAACCAATGTTATAATAAAATAGCTAAATTTGCCACAGGCCAAGTCTGCTTCTCTCATTATAGGTCTGCTGTCAAGTCCCTAAATTGGCTAGAACTACCCCACCTTCTTATCTTTAATCAACTAACACTAACACACAAAATACTGTACAACTCCTCATTTTCACAAGCTACATTATCACTACTTCAACAATATATTCCATCCCATGACTTAAGCTCTTCTCACAAGTATCTACTATTTACAAACCTCAAAGATCTAACAGTGTTAATCTGTACTTTCACTGTGTTGCCAAATCATGGAATAGGATTCCAGAATCAGACTTATACCCCACTACTATTCTTTCAAGTCTAGGCTCCACACCATCTTAGTGCTCTTTTCCATTCCTTTCTTTTTCTTGATCTATCCTACTTCCCTTCCTGCATTACCTTCTTTCTAGCCTAACCTTTCTATAATTCCTCAACCTTCCTGTTTCTTTTCTATATTCTTACACTAAGTTTTGTTTATCCCAGAAATTATGATTGAAATTTACTGCTTAAGTCAGAGAATTTACCCTGCATTTAAGCTTCTAGACAGTTATTTTTTATAATAGTACTATATTTCACTCTGTATCTCTTCTACATCTTTCCAGTTCCCCTAACTGAAGTTGAACTGAAGCCAATCCCTCCAGAAGCATTTGCCCTGTTTCTATCATGAATGGGTTCTCCTCCACAGCTTGGAGATTTAAATCCTTCGAGAGAATATTTACATTTACAAACTAATGTGCGTATCAGTCTTTCTCTGCTAAATAATTGATAACCACTTTTCTAAATTCCTGTTGTTAAGTACATTGTGAGCATGCTGCTAGAGTTTCTCGGTCCCCTCTAACATTTTAGTTTCTCTCTTCCTGCCTCTACATGCAGGGAATTAGTTTCTATCCCCTTTATTAATAACAAATCTCAAACTACAGTGAGTGTCCTCCACCCCTTGATCCCCACCCCCACTTAGTCTACAGTTAACTTACATTTGACTATTTTAATTTTACTTACCTTTCTCACTAAATTGGAGATTTATTTTAGCTACTTCCGCCTTCACTGGGTCTGGATGCAATCCCACTCCATCCACCCTCCACTTTGCTCTGAGCTCACTCAGCTCCCCTACCCAACCCCCATTCTCACCCACCCCCCACTTCAGTGAGATTTATGCATTTGTTAACCCCTCCCCTTCCTCTCTACCTGCCAATAAAAACCCTTACACTATCACCAGTACCCTCTCATAACTCCATCCCTACTAAACTCCTGTTACATCCCATTACTACACCCTCCCTTTTAACCCCTCCTTTCCACACCCTACCTCACACACCTCCATGACTCTAGGGTACCACTATCATTTCCCAACATGTGCTATTCCTTAAAATGCTGTACTGCTATAAACACCCTTACCACCATTCTTCTCTTGCTATCCTATGCCACCTCCTTCAATACTATATTCAACAGCCCCACCTCCAACATCTCCCTTACTAACCATAACACCCCTCTCTTTAACTAATAGCTTCTCCAACATCTCACCATCCTTATTCAACTGCAATACCTTTCACCTAACACAGTTAAAGTACTCTATCATCATTATCAAACTAAAATTAACATACTATTGCTTCCTTAGGCCACTCTCTCTTCCCCAACATCTGTCCATCATTACACATCATTATCTGGCCTTCTCCTAATGTGGTGACATTCACCCCAATGCAAGTCCAGCTAACTGCTCAACCTGCAACCTTTCTTCTAGTACCAAAATCCTTTTCATAACAACAATCAACGTATGTAGTATCTGTAATAAAAACACAGAATTCCATGTCTGGCTCTCTCAGTACTCCCCATCTATTTTAGCACTTACAAAAACCTGATTAATAATCCCCCCTGGATATAATATTCTTAGAAATGACTGGCTCCACAAAAAAGGTGGAGGTGTTGTATTAATCTATCGTGATATTTTAGTTATTACTCCATTTTCCAAACCCATTCCAAGTTTTGGAAATATGGAATTACTATGAGTAAATCTACACATAAACAGTAGAAAACAATTATGCATTGCTATACTTTAGATTCCCCCAGGTCAAAATATACCTACCCTAGAAAACCTACTATCGTGGTTAAACCTCAACATACCAAACAAAACTATCAGTCTTGGCGATACCAATATAAACAGGAAATCTCTCATCTCCAGCTCCCCATCTATTAGTATAAATTTGCATAAGTTTACTCAACTCATCACAGACCCTAGACATATCCCAAATAAACATACTGAGTCAACCCTAGATTGGATACTCGTCTCGCACCCTCAAAAGTATGCCAAAGCCAGAACCCTTCTTAATACCTTTAGTGACCATCTCCCTGCTTATACCCAGAGAACCCAAGTGCAAGTAGGTAGACTGCAGTCCCTAAGAACCTCTAGAAATCTCAAACATTTCAATCAGCAGATATTTTTAGATACTCTGAAAATCCACAACTGGTACCCAACCAAAATACTCCCACTAGACAATGCAGTTAACTACTTTAACAAAGTCTTTCTTGATACTCTAAATAGCCTTGTCCCATACAAAAAGAACAAACCTTAACCATGCTCCCTGGCTAACCATACAGACTAAGCATTATTTACTTCTAGGGATAAAGCCTGGAAAAAATGGCACAGAAATAAAACCCCACAAAATGAAATCAAACATAAGCAACTTTGCAACTCTGCCAAAATGCATGTCATCTATGAGAAAAAAAATATTTCTCCTCAAAACGTTCTACCCAACAAAACAACCTCAGAATGTTCTAGAAATCATTTTCCTCTCTTGTCAACCCTGGAACCCAACATAACCCTACACCATCTCCTGACAAAGACCCATAAGAAATTGCCCAAGCTGTTAACTCTCATTTTATTGATATGATCCAAAAGGTTGTCAACGTCTTCTCTCTACAAACTTGCAAGTGTAAAAACTTCAATAAAAGGAAGACATTTTCCTATCCACTGTCAAATATTGACTCCCCTTGTAATAACTGTAACTCCAACAATACCTCATCCACTCTGCCTTTTACCATTCAACCTGTATCCACCTCTCTAGTGCACAAAGTACTCTCTAAATTAAAGCCATGCTCTCCTTCTTCTGATGCCCTTCCATCTGAATACCTAAAACTAGCAGCAGATTCCATAGCTCTCCCTGTCAGCATTCTCATAAATCAATCTATCTTATCTCAGAATCATATGTCCCACAACTCTGGAAAAACTTGATTTTTACTCCCCTACATAAAGGTGGTAATACCAGTAACCTCTCTAACTATCTGCCCATCTCCATACATTCGTCTCTATCTAAAATCCTAGAAAAGTGTATTAATTTACAATTGCTTAAACATCTCATTGACAATCATCTGCTAGTACCCACTCAACACGGTCTTCGGCCAGCACACAGCACAACTGCAGCCTTACTTTCATTTACTAACACTGTATACAAAGCCCATGACGGTGGTCTAGTAACTTCAGTTACATTACTACAGCTATCAAAAGCTTTTGATACAGTGTTCCACCCTAAACTACTATCACAACTTGGGGTCATAAACTGCACGACACACTCTAACCTGATTCCACAACTATCTTCAACAAAACAGACTGGCAAAATGTAAAACTCAGTGTCAAAAATGGCTGCTGTCTGCAAAATATTCCTCAGAAGAGTATTTATTTAAAACAAGCACAATAAAGTAAGCACTTTTGTCTTACTTTAGTAAGTAAAACTTCATCAGACCAAGAGTTACAGTGGATACACCCCTTTAATACACAATTAACAGATCACATGTTAAACCATTTGAAAATTAAAGCCCCAATTGTCTAAAATCTAAATGGATAAAAAACAATCAAAATACCTCTAAGATGTCTCTAAGAAAATATCTGGGAAAAAGTGCAAAAAGTGGCAAAAGCAACCACAAACAACATTCCATGTCTTTATACATTTGTAAAAACAATACTGGCACGAATTTAATATAATCTAGAATAATTACCCTTATATTTTTACTTCAAATCCCATATTTACAATAGTTCTAAGGAGGTCCAGTCACCTTTGACTGCTCTTAAATTTGAATATACAGGCTAATGAACTCAAATTGTTCAAGCCTGATGCGCTGTATGCATGCAATCTTACTTGCCACAAATATTAACGGATTTCTAACATTAGACCCAGTGGGCCCCCTCTGAGGCTATGATCTATCTGGTCTATGATCCGGAAAACAAAACTGCGTTGTGGGCATTCATGAACATGCTTTTCCAAAGCATTTTCCATCTTAAATTTCCTAATACTATATAGATGTTCGTATATTCTGTCCTTGAATTTACGGTCCATTTTACCAATGTAAAAACAAGGACAGCGTTTACAAGTTGCCAAATACACCACTCCCTTAGATAGGCAGTTGAACCTTTTGTTAATACAAAACGTCCTACCCCTTATGATAAAAACCTTACCTACTTCCATATGCCTACAATATGTGCACCTTTCGCACTTGTACATACCCACATGTCTTGCTACAGTGGTCTTGATCCTCTCTAACATGTTTTTAAGGTTAGGCCCTCTTCTGTACATTACCCTAGGGGTTGGCTCAATGATAGTAGCTAAATCCACATCCAACCTTAGTAGATTCCAATTTTTGCTTATAATCTGCCTTATAAGGGGAGCATCCAGGCTAAAAGATGTAATGAATGTGAGTCTAAGTGGGTCTTCTCTATTAACATGTAGGGAATACTCTAACTATTGGTGATTTATTAGGATGCACATGCGATGTTAGAATGGGATTGTACTCTACTCTAGACCTTTTATGTCGGACTTCAAAAATTAATTCATGGAGTAATTGGGTGGGGTAACCACGTTTTGAGAACATGTCATGCAGCAATTGGCACTCAAGTCTGAACTCTTTTTCCTCGGATACCATCCGGGTTGCTCTAACCAGTCGGCCCTTTACCACTGATCTTTTCAGCTGGTAAGAGTGACAACTGGTGAAGTGTAGGAATGAGTTTGAGTATGTTGTTTTCCTATGTATCTTGGCTTTAAAGGATTTTACCTCCTTATCTTTCTATAACTCGACATCTAGGTAGGCTATTCTCTCCAACCCTATAATAGGGGTAAATCTTAAGAAAGTAGTTGTTTCGTTCAGATAAGTCAGAAAGTTCAGGATGCCATCAATCATGCTTTCAAACATGATAAATACATCATCCAAAAATCTCGTATAATAATAGATATTTTTTCTAAATGGATTATCGTTGAAGACATGGTGGAGCTCCCAGTGGGCCATCATTAAATTAGCAAAACTTGTCCCACATGGGGATCCCATAGTGACACCCATTTTCTGGAAATAATAACTGCCATTAAACATGAAATAGTTATTGGTTAAGATCACATCAAGCAATTCTCCAAACAACTCAGTTTCTCTTTCTTGACCACCTTTTGTTCGAATTAAACTGACTACCATTCAATACCAATATCAATAGGTCTTTAACATCAATGGTCAAAAAGGGGTTGGAGTCCTGGGACCTCTCTTGTTTGGCATCTACTGCTCTGAAGTACAGGCCAACACTAAGGAATTCTGGCTAAAAAAGTTTGCAGATGACTGCAAACTGTGAGCCATTACTGAATCCCCAAATGATGAGGATACACTACAAAATGGCCTTACAGAAACAGATGCTTGGTGCCAGAGCCATGGGCTCAAGCTCAATGCGAAGAAATGTATAGTTATCCACTTTGGGAAAAAACATGTATCCGTGAATTGCCACATAGGTGGCAGTACACTAAATACTGAAAGTTTGATAAGAGACTTAGGGACACAGGTGGACAGTGGTCTCACCTTCAATAACCACATTGCCACAACAGTCAGGAAATCCTTCTATGTAGCACACCTCATCACTAAGGGCTTTTCATCCAGAATAAAGGAGGTCATTGTCCCACTGTACTCATCCCTCTTTAGACCCATTATAGAATACAATACCCCATTTGGTTTGTACATCTCAAGACATCTGCAACAACTGGAAAGGCCGCAGAAATACCTCACTAAAAGAATCACAGGCCTAAAGCAGATGCCCTATGCTGACCACCTTAAAAAACTCCAGCTGTACTCTGTCACATATCGTCTACTCAGAGGCGATCTCTGCTTAACATACAAGGCAATGTCAAACCCAGAGCTTTTGGACATGCTACACTTAAAGAAATCCCAATCCCTCAGAGCCACATGCTCCAGGGATCTAAACATTGTCATCACAATAAACAAAACATGCTGGAGGGATAGGTTCCTGACCCAGAGACTCCCCAGACTCTGGAATAGACTGCCCATACATGTCAAGCAGGGTGCCTCTTTGGCCCTCTTCAAAAGGAACCTTGATGATTGGATGGGAGAAAGGAAATTCACCGCGGGGATCATGTCTGTCACCCTGCTAGACAGGGGTCCAGGGATGTAAATAGTCTGAGAAGAAATAGCCAGGGAATTGTTATTGCTAGGCTTGTATAGGGCCTAGGGCCCATGGCCTAGTACCAACCTATGAACCTATAACCCAACCCTGCATGCAGGGGTCTTGCATGGTCATGCTCCACTGCACTCCAGCCACCTGTACCCTGTGTTATTTACTTAATCCCACTGTGCATGCAGGGGTCTTACATGATCACGCTCCACTGCACTCCAGCCACCTGTACCCTGTGCTATTTACTTAACATTGTTGTACACAATTCACAAAGGCTCCAGCAATGTTGTCTGATCTGGTTCCTGTAGAGTAAACTATGGGACTCCAACATCATACTCTTATCTTTTGTAATGACTATGGCTGTAGCAATCCACCTCATCTACCAGGACATTACACAGCAGACAAAGGTGAGCAATACAGTAGGGCAATGGAAACAAAAGCCCCCAAAACTCCAGTGCACAGTAATAAAATCCCTACGAGTAATGGAAGTTACCTTAAACTAATTTGTCTTGACCAGTCATGTGATGCTGGTAGTCTTCCACCAAGGGAAGGTTTCATGGCACGAGTTTGTCCTATTACCATTATAAGGTAATGAACACAGTACCCTCTCCCACTGTAAATCACTGACATTTATGCTGTGGTTGTTCAGAACCACAGTACCATTTTGGTAACTCATACTCTATGGTATCAAACTGCTTAATTCAGCAGTGCTGTGAGGCTACACAATCATACCTCCCAGTCCTGCTAAGACATATCAGACTCTACTGAGCACTATGTCTCTGTACAAGATGAAAGCATTCATAGAAAAACAATAATAAACATCTCATAAAAGGGGAAAAGGCAGAGTATCTTAATTATCTGTTTATTTACTTACTTACATGTTTATATTTTACACAAGAAGTTATTACCGTATTGCAACTAACAGTAAAGACAATACTTAGTTTTAACATTAGCAAGGGCCAAAGAGAGGGAATCCAAAAAAGGGAAGCTTAAATAATTTCAAAGGATAATAATAATAATAATAATGATAATAACAATAATAATAATAATAATAATAATAATAACAATAACAATAATAATAATAACAATATATGGATCATCGGTAGGAGTTGTACAAAAGGAATGCTTTCTAGACCTGAGTGAAGTAGTGTACTTGCATCCAAGTAACTAAAATAACTGTGAGTCAGTGTTGCAGCAGTCTGGTTTATCTACCTAGAAATAATAACCTGTTCAACAAAACTGGACTGAGCTTTGCTCCCTGCCTCCCCCCATGGCTGAATCGAAGTAGACCCTTGTGACAAAGTGCACAGAGTGTGTTTACACATTTGAGCAACACTGTGTGAGTATGAAGGGCCTCTGTTAGTAGTCTGTTACTTCATGTAACAGTGTTTTAAAGACGATTCCTGCACTATATAAATTCAGTGTTTATTAAGGTTGTACTGTACTGTAATTGCTCAGTGTTTATTACGGTTCTAATTTTCTGCATAGCTCAGAGTTCGGTAAGCTATTACGAAACTGTAATAATTCAGTATTTATGAGGGATGTACTGTGATACAAAAAAAAACACCACCTCAAGCAAAGACAGTCTGGAGTGCAGCACCCCCCTTATGTTACATCTCAGGGACAGCAATACATCAACCTGGTGTGGTAATAGAACCCAAAGCCTTCTGCAACAAAGACAAGTGTGGTTAGCACATCATCAAGATATAAATCAAGTACTTTTAAAAGCACATAATGCCAAACTCCATTTTGTAAGTTATTCTTATTTAACTTCTGAAGATGATTTGCTTTTTTTCAGCAAACTGGCAGAAATGGCAGAATATTTCCAGCAAAGGTTCGTCTTCAGAAGTTGATTGAGGCATTGTACTGAAAATTAAAATTTCAAGCAACTTGCTAAAAGGCTTAATAGTTTATTTCTGGCTGATAAATTGATGAAAAGTTTGATGGTTGCTGCCCATGCCTAGATGTCTGTAAAGTATGCTCAGATTGGCTATGTTGCTTTATTGAGTAGTTCTCATTGTATGAATTTTGAACACATGCATAATAGTAAATGACTGTAGAGTAATAAGCTTAAACTATGTTGATTTACTGAATGGTTTTCACTGAATGGATTTGAATGTATTTCACCGCTGTTCAAAATGTATAATTGAATTTCATTACAATCTCATTATAGTCTGTTTAATGAATTTGTCTCCATAATGTACTTATAGTGTAGGTAAGACAAGCTATATTTTACTTCTGGCAATAATATGCTCATAGTATATACAATAAGGTGCTTAAAAATCTGATTTTATCTATAGTAAGGTGTTCTTGCTTTCACTTTATTGTCAGCATTTTCCCTGCCTTGACTAAGTCTCTTACATTTCTATATTAACAATCAGTGCAGCTAGAATCTCACACTTAATGCTTCCCTGGCAATCATCCCTAAGTTGTCCTAATTGCAATCGTCTAGGGTGCAACACTGAAGTATTGGTAGAGCTTTATTTTCAAATTCTGAATGGAACTCCGTTCAACTCATTTACAATAAAGCTACAGTAGACGCTGAGCTTTCACTGTTAATAACTTCCATTCCAGTTTCTCTATTTTTTTTTCATTTCTATTTACTCAGTCCCATGGTATAATGGGAATAAAAGAAAATATCTTATAAACTGTGCCACTCTGCCCAAGGATACATTTTCTCAAGGAACTTCTTTCTGCACGTCCCCTGGCAGTCCTCACCAAAGTGACAAAAAGCAGTCTCAGGACTCTCAAAATAAGTAGGCAATATGGCTCTACAACTTGTGATATTCTTCTGTTTGTAGAATCCAACTATACTAAAGGAACTGTTTTTGCCTTATATTTTTTCAGAGTCAAGTGTGCACACCTAGTTGGAGCCCTTCCCTCTAAAACTCACTAGATATCCTCATTATTTACTTTGATTGATTTTAGAAGCATTATTACACTTATATTTCCCATATGTAATTCAATATACATTCTTGTCCATTTTTCCTATTCTCTGTGTCCTCTCACTCTTATCTAAGCTATCTACAGCATACTCTATGTTAATTTGTTTGAGGTCTTTTCAAGAGGCAACAAGTTTTGATTACTTGGTCTAAATCCTCAAGATTTTTTGTACCTTCTGGTCATCTCATACAATGTTTTGTTTTTTTTAACTGAAAAACTCCACTCTGGGTGTGGGACCCACTCCGTTCAGTGTTTGCTATGCTTGGGCTTCACGCCGATCCACTACCCTTCCCCCAATTTCCACCCACCCTCACATACTCTAAACTTATGCTTCTCTTTGTTCCACCTCCACCACTTCCCCCACCACTTGCCAGTACAGCCCAATCTTTCTATTAAATATCCCCACCTACACCTCATGTCCATCATGAGAACAGCACTTCTTTTCTATTCTGCTACCCCTCACTGTATATATTTATATTCTACCCCACAGAGCTTTTACATTTGCACACATCTCTTTATCGTCCCCTATCCTTATTTCTGCTCTCTTCACTATATATTTTTTTATTTTCCATAACTCAAATCATGCTGTTTTACTCACACCTTTCATTACTCTTCCTTCTTCTTTCTAGCCTAACGTCTCCACCGGTAAAACTACTAAAAAACATACCTCAACTATTACCTCATCCTCCTGACTCAATCCCTCTACTACAAGCTTCTCTCTAGTATCCCCAACTCTAATCTCTATACCTATCTTCTTCTATCCCTACCCCAAAACATTCAACACTGACTGTTCCAACCTAAAATTGATAGCTATACCCCAAATCTCCAAAACTCTCAGACTGATTAGACATTATTTCGCTATCATACATTTATGTGGAGAAATTCATCCCAACCTAAGGCCCAACCACAGTACATAGCCAAAAAATTTTTAAAGTTATCACTTTAATCTTAGGAAAATAAGCAAGTAAATCATAGACTTTCATGCTTGGTTAACACAGTTTAACTCAGATATACTTACTACTACTGAGACCTGACTAAATCCTGAAATACAAGATACTGAAATTACACACCCTGGTTATAGCATTATCAGAGTAGACAGAGCACATAAAAAGCAGGCAGAATAGCCCTAGTCTTCCCTAATACTTTAACAGTTCCCCTTCTCCTTATTGTTTTCCTTAAACTTAATTTCACAGACTAGCATTTGCATTGTTTTAGATCTCCCTCCTGACCAAAACACTCACATTCTTGAAAATATTTCATCCTGGATTTCTGAAACAAAACAAAATTAAACTATTACCCTAGGGGATGTTAAAATCAACTGGCAGACCCTATCTTCACAACACTCAACTAACAGTATAAACATTTTTGTATTTACTCAGTTAATAAATACTCTGACCAGATATAACAAAAATAATACACAAAAATCCACCCTGGATCAGATATTAGTTTCTAACCCATCTAATTTTATATCCTCGGGTACATTCCCTGACTACTTATGTGACCACCTACCAGCCTTTGCTCATTGGACTATCACTCAACCAATAAAGCAGCTCAAGTTCAAAACTATATTTAACCTACAAACATTCAACAAAGGGTTATTCATTGACTCTAAAAAGACTTCCCTTTAATGAAGCAGATGAATATTTCAACAGGACATTTTTAAGTATTCTTAACACACTAGCTCCACAATGTACAAAAAGAATAACACATAGACATCTGCCATGGCTCACCAAATCATGTAAAAGCTTAATAAAGGATACAGGCAAAAGTTGGACAACCTGGCCAAATAATAAAAATGACATACATTTTCAGTTACTTAGGCAACTATGCAATCAGACAAAAAAGAAAATCTCCCACAATAAAAAAAAATCATACTATACCCAAATTCAAGATAACCATAAAAACAACCCCAGGAAAATATGGTTTTCTATATCATCGCTCCTCAACCCAGGAAATAAAACTGATTCCAATCCATGCCCAAAAATGCCTCCTCATCAAACTTCTACCAAATTCAATAATACTTTATAAAGTCCATAGCCATCTTAACTACAAACACAACTACTCCATCCAAACTCACTACATCTACTAATTCCCAAACACTAACCCACACATCCCACCCATTGCACACATACAACCATCCCCGTTCTAATATCCTTACACCCAACCATCCCTACTTTACCCTTCATCACATCTCTTTATCTATAATAAAAAAAAAATAACAAAATCTAAAAATGTGCTCAAACTCAACAGATAACCTCCCACCAGTATACCTAAAGCTTGCTGTAGATGTAATAGCATTTGTTGTTAGCATCTTGATTAACAGATCCATAGCTGTATCATATGTTCTTAACTTATAGAAATTGTCACATATTATCCCTGTACATAAGGAACCAACTCCAGTGATATCACAAATTGTCATCCCATTGCAATCCTGCTTCTCTAAGATTTTAGAAAAAATGTGTATACCAACAACTTCTTCACAATCTCACACACAATAATCTTCTTAGTCACACTCAACATGGCTTTAGACCTGCCCAAAGTAGCTCTACAGCCCTAAGGTATTTTACGGACACAGTCAACAAATCCCACAACTCTGACAAAGTAGTATCTGCAGTATTCCTGAATTTGTCAAAAGCTTTTGAAATGATCTCTCACTGCAGACTCCTTAAACAACTTTCCAATAACGGTCTATCTCCCCCCCTGAGTTCATTAGTTTTCTAGCTACCTAGCAGAGAGGCAGCAAGTAGTAAAATGGCAAGACTCCATCTCCCCATGTCACATCACCTCCAAAGGTGTACAACAGAGATCCATTCTTGGCTCACTATTTAATGTCTTTATCAACACCCTACATACATTCTCTTGTGAAGGCACCCACCCTAATGCAATATGCAGCTGATTCCACTATAATCTGCATAGTAAACACATTAACACACTTACAACAAATAATAAAATAAGATTTCTCATCCATTGAAACCTCTCTCCAATTCTCAATACCTACTGAACCAAAAAAAGCTCCTTCTTTTCACCCACAAACCTCATAGCTCCAACAAAACACATTTCAAGATATTTTCCACAAACAATACTGAAACTGAATTGGCTCAGTATACCAAACTACTAGGAGTCATAATTAATGATAATCACAAGTTCGACATCCACATCCAAAGCAGTGCTATAAATATTATGTCTCATGATTAATCTTCACTAAACACATATTAGCTTGTAGTTTCTTCACAAATGAGTCAAATTAAATGCTTCTAATATGTTTATGTCAAAGGAAAACTGAAACATAGATGCTTGATTATGCAAGATATATTTTCATATAAGCAGACTGCATTCTCTCTATTAGCAAACTTTAGTGTACTGACAGATAACTGAAGCCAAAGTGCTGAAAGAGTTAAGGGATTTTATGTTATGTTATCTTCTTAAGTTATGTTATGCCTGAAGAGTCTAGTTTCACAAAGTTAATAAATTGCGCTGGGTATCTGTGGAAACCAGATTACTTATCAGTATGCTTTGGTCTTCACAGGCGGGGGGATGAGTCTTTGCAAGGGTGGTGCAGTAATGCAGTGGTGCAGCAGTAGTTTTGCTGCCTCACAGCAAGAAGTTTTCTGGTTTGATTCTCAGCTAGGGTGCCTTCTGTGCAGAGTCTGCATGTCCTCCCTGCTTTCATGTGGGTTTTCCTCTGGGTGCTCCAGTTTCCTCCCATGTTACAAAGACATGTATCTGGAGCATTTCTCCCCAGGCCTCCACTGAAAATTTGCTTCATTCCAAGTCAGACTTTCCCGGTAAACAAATGGTAATAAATTAAAAAAAATGTCTGTGAGATAGTGTATACTGGTACTAAATGTTATAAGGTTGAAAGATAAATTCTTAGACCACTTGGTCTTTGTTTTAAAATACTATTTGCAAAGTGTTCATGTGAAACTCTAAGTGAGGAACACGAGGGATGAGGGACTATTAATATACACTGATTTGTTAAAAACAATGTCAAATCAAATTTCTGCATGCATGAAACTGATAAGAAAAAAAGTATATCAATGACATTTTCTTTTGCTTTATTCTCTGGGACTGATCTTGGCAGGCAGTCTCCCAGTGCTGTTTATGGAATAAACCAGCACTTTGCACATACTGAAGTGTCTTTCTTGACTGAGTTAAAATGTACAATGTCTTTGTTATTTAATTTTGTAATTTAACAGTTGGTGCTTTAAGACTCAGACTTTCAACATTGGTATTGCTGCAGGGCAACATGAAATAAATTTCAAGATCTTAGCACAGAAGGTTATTCTGTGAATTCCACACTGTTTTGTATGAAATAGTCAGACATTCAGATAATAGGAGGTTACTAGGCTATCGACTTGGAGGTCATTTCAAGCCTAGCCATTTCTTCCCACTGTAATATCATAGATACTCTAGTCAATACCCAGGAACGTATTTAGTAATGAATGCCCATGTCCAGGAGGGTAGTGGGTGCTATTCCCAGTAAGAATTTATGGTGCCCCATCCACTCTTTCAGGTTTATTTTGAACAGTGCCATAGAAGTGCTCTGCTTTGCATGTACTGGTAGCTTGCTCCAAAGATGTGTCACTCACTGGGAAACAAATTTGTCCCTCCAGAATGTCGTGTTCCAGTCGCAGACCATATTTTTGTCCCTGGAATGGGTAGCTCTGGTTCAGTTTGATTTAAGGATGTGCAGCAAATTCATTAGGTTTGGGTCAAAGATTGCTCTGTAAGGCAGGCATAAGTTACCCTTAAGAAGTCTATATGATACAGAGTATAGTGACAGGGACTTTAGTTGGTCTGTGTAAGGCAAGTGGTGGAGTCCCTTTATCTTCTTTGTTAGAAACCTCTGAGGTCTCTGTAATTGCTGCAGGTGCTTTGTATGGTTCATGCCAAAAGGGGCATTATGCTAAATTATGGGTCTGATCAGTGATGAGTATAGAGGGGTTATAAACTCCTTTGCTCTAGAGCTGATGCCTTTACTAATCAAGTTTGCTATGTTAAAACCCTTCCTTACTATATTAGACACGCGGTGGTCAAAATGTAGGTTACAGTCAACTTGAGATCTCAGGTGCCTTACCACTGTGTGGATACTTAGGGTATTGTTGTTAATTTGATAGTGTGAAGGGACATTGTTTTTCCCAATGGGAATTATGCATTTCTTGGCATTCAGTTTGAGACGTTGACTATGTCACCAGTCATTGATCTATGAAAGAACCTCCTGAAGTATACTAACATAATTTGGGGATTCAATACATGCACCTAGTTTGTAGTCATCTGCAAACATGGTCAGCCATAGCCCCATAGTTTTGGTTTGAGCATATGAGACGTATATACAAAACAGTAGGAGGCCAAGCATTGACCTTTGTGACACTCACTGGTGACTGGTCTGCTGGTTGAGGTGGAGTGACCAACTCTGATAGTGTGTCTGGTTTGTGAACCACTTTACTACCCATCTTACAACAGAGGGGTTTACATACAGTTTGCTAAGTTTATCGGTAATGCACAAATGAGGAATTGTGTCAAAGGGCTTTGCCAAGTCGAGGTATGTTGTGTGCACAGATTTGCCCTCAACAATGGCCTAGTCACATGTTAAAAAAAATACACCAAGTTTAACAGGATCTGCCCTTGACAATGCAGAATTGGGTTGGATCCAGGATTTGTTGGTCACCTATGTCGTTATTGATGAGGCCCATGATGATACATTCCATGGCTTATAGATGAGACTAGTCAGACTTATGGGTCTATAATTACCCGGGTCAGTTGCCAAGCCTCCTTTGCGGAGGGAAATAAATGTTATTTTTCTCCATTCCATAGGAACAAAACCTGTGTTAGGCTATGATTGAACACGGTACTTAATGGTGATGCTAGTTCATGTTTTACTATGTGCCTTGGGTACTGTGGGAGCTGTGTTAGTTGTAGCCAAGTTATGTTTTGGAGGTCTCTGGTGTTTTGTTAAGTTTTTTGAGAGGACCTCAGCATATGTTGATGTATGTTTCTGATGCATACTATGTGCACAAGTGTTGGTACTATGTGCTTGACTAATGGTTCTTGTATTGACAACCTGTTCATAGCTACTGTTTTGAGTGTGAGAGAGCAGGGGTTCAAGATTTTTGGTGTAGATACATCTCTCACTGTACTAGAGTTATTAGCAGAGGGTTGTCACTGTACATGAGGTAGTTGCTACACTGACTCAGGAGGTCAAGGTCAACAAGGTTGGCAGGAGAAACAAGGGTGGTCCAACTGTCCATAATGCTAAGTTTGAAGACTGTTATTACACTGGGGATGCTTTCACAGCTTCAGTAGTAATGCTTCTTTGACCCAAAATGTGCTAAAAATGAGGACTACACTAATGGGATACATGTCGAAATTATCAGTTTGGCTGATCCTGTGCTTCAGGACCCTGCTTGTGCTCTTAAGCATTTTTGAGAGCTGCACTTTGCACAGTATTGCTCAGGTTAAGGTAATTCTTCGGAACTTGGCTCACTCCTTTAAGGGTAGGGATGAGGAATTCCTTCTTTATGTGGGCAGGCGTATGCTATGGACGATGTTGCCTTCTTCTGGTGATGTTGTTGGTACTAAGGTATTTTGCAGGAAGTTAACTCTTATTTGTGTTCCTTGTATGGCATTAAGGTTTCTCCTGCTAAGTCATAGCCTATTTCCAGTGATGCCAGCTACTTTTATGGTTGCTCTCGATGCCCCTATCACTTTATTTGAGGTTTTTACAGGCTATTTCATCTTTTAAGGTTGATTATGCCCCTAGGATGGGCTTTCATACCACATTTACCATTCCCTTTCTAATGTTTAGTTATCAGTACTAGTTCAGTTGCTTAAAGAGTGGTTTGTAATGGCTTTTCCCATCTTGACTTTTTATGCATTGCCCTTAAATTCCTCTGGAAGAAGGGTGACCACAGGGTCTAATCCAATTGGCAACCAATTTCCTTGTGTAACACTGATTAGAAGTTGTTTTGTAAATTGTGCCTCTAGTTTAAGATGCATTTTCTTTTGGATCCCAGGGGCAGTGGTATCAAAGGCAGGCCTAGGCAGGATTTGTTGCTTTTGCTGGTCTGTTACTTCTTATGTTCACTGTACACATTCAGCTTTGCTGTTTTTTGTGACCTTACTAAGATATTTGATAATGTCAGCCATGGGGCCCTGTTGGCTAATTTGAAATTCTTTGGGTCTGTCCCTCTTTTTCTTCAGTACATTTTTTTCTATCTAATCTGCTTCAGTTATTGTTTCTGTAGTGAATGGATGGTTACGTGCAGAGGTTGCTATGGAGAATGCTGTATTTCAGAGCTGTCTTTGAGCAGTTACCTCTTCACCTTGGTAGTGGGTGCAGTGTTTTTAAGGGGTGTGCCTACTTTTCTTTGGCTCCTTTTTCTTTTTCCTGATCTCGTGTTTCCTAGCCTTGTTTTCTGTCTTATGCAGATGATGTCACAGTGCTTGCTGAGTCTTCTGCTGTTTTGCTGACTTATATGCAGTATTTTTCTTTTCTTTTTCATTGGTGGGTTTCACCCTTAATCTTGTTAAATCTGGTGGTTTTGGTGTAGTCTCTAGTGTTGGGAAAGTTTCTTTTTCTTCTGCAGGCCTCCCCATTTTGGGTGTGCCTTTTGGTACTCCTTACATGCTTGAGTCTTGTGAGCATATTCTTGATAAGGCTTCCCAGTGATTGCTTTTTTGGCATTCCTTTCCACTGTCTTTTCATAAGGATGTTTATTTGTTAAATGGTGCTTTGTTGGGTACTTTGGGGTATGTTTTTTTCTCTATATTTATTCTCTCTTCTAGGTTTACACATTTTTTTGTGTGATGTTTTTCATTTCTTTTGGGGAACTTTTTATATGCCTGTGTGGAGGGGTATTTTGTACTCGCTTACTGCTTCAGGTGGTGTTGGGCAGCTCTACACTATTCTTTTTCTGTATACTTTATTTTTTTTTCCTGTTTTTTGACATTTGCAAGCTGCTGATCTTTCTTTGCTTTGCCACTTGCTCCCTGCTTTGTCTGGCCAGAGGGGACTTCTGGGGATTTGCAGGAAGTCCAGTCTTTGTTGCTTGAATGGCATGTGACCTTGGGTGTCCTTTCTTCTTCTAGCCAAGAGTGGTATACTTCCCTTTTGACCTGTTTCTATGCCATTAATGGGTATCAGGATTATTCCCATGGGACGGTGCAGAGGTTGAGTCAGTGTAGGTGGTATTATGCCTCTTTGCCCCAATTTATTGATTTTTTTTGTGGTTTTGTTCACTTAATAAGTTGCCATTGAGGTCTTCCTATGTTTTTCATTTGGAGGGGGCCCAGTCATGTCCATATGCTGGATGTGGGACATGTTTTCCTCCATTGTAATAGGTTGTCTGGCTTTTAGGAGGATGTTCAATGAAGTTATTCAGTGCCCCATCTGTTTCCCATTATACTTGATAAATGTTTGTATGGAGATTATGGTTGCACCTGGATGCCAGCATTTGCTCATAGGGTCATAGGTTCATAGATAGGTACTAGGTTATTGGCCCTGGGGCCTGTACAAGCCCAGCCAAAAAGGTACCCTGGCTTTTGCCACCCAAGAAAATTATTTTCCTGTGCCACTGTCGAGCAGAGCCACAGAGGTGATCCCCAGGGTGAATTTCCTATTTCCCATCCAATCATCAATATTTTTCTTGAAGACTTCTAATGAGGATCTTTGTTTGATATAGATAGGTAGTTTATTTCAGAGTATGGGAAGTCTCTGGGACAGGAATCTATCCCTCCGGCATGTTCTGTTTATTGTAGTGACAAGGTTTAGGTCCCTAGAGCGTGTAGCTTGGAGTTATTGGGATTTCTTTAAGTGGAGCATGTCCAACAGCTCTGGGTTAGACATAACTTTGTTTGTTAGGCAGAGATCACCTCTGAGTAGGCAATATGTGATGGAGTAAAGCTGGAGTTTTTGAGACGGTCTGCGTAGGGCATCTGTTTGAGGCCTGTAATCCTCTTTGTGAGGTATTTCTGTTGCCTTTCCAGTTGTTGTAGATGTCTTGTGAGGTACATACCAAAAGGGGCGTTGTACTCTATAATGGGTCTAATAAGTGATGAGTAGAGGGGAACAACTACCTCTTTTTTTCTGGATGAGAAACCTTTTGTGATGAGGTGTGCCACGTAGAAGGATTTCTTGACTACTGTGGCGATGTGATTATCAAAGGAGAGACTACTGTCCACCTGGGTCCCTAGGTCTCTTATCACACTTTTGAGGTTAAGTATATTACCACCTATGTTGTAGTTCATGGGTACAGAGTTTTTACCAAAGGGGATAACAATGCACTTTTTGGCATTGAGCTTGAGGCCATGGCTTTGACACCAGGCATCCATCTCAGTGAGGCCCTTTTGTAGGATGTCCACATCATTAGGCGTTTTGATTATGGCTCCTAGTTTGCAGTCATCTGTGAACTTCATTGGCCAAAGACCTACTGTGTTAGCCTGTACTTCAGAAAAGTAGATACCAAACAGGAGAGGACCCAGGACTGAACCCTGTGGTACTCCACTTGTCACTGATCTGAAGTCAGATTTGAAGTCTGCTACTTTCACAGTGTGGGTTCTGTCATTGAGCCACTTGGCAACCCATCTTGTGACATATGGATTTATACCTAGTTTATTGAATTTATCTTTAATTCCAGAGTGGGGGATGGTGTTGAAAACCTTGGCAAGTTCTAGATAGGCTGTGTGAACCACCTTACCCTTGTCTACGGCTTTGGTGACTGCTTCAAAGAAGTTTATAAGGTTTAGGAGACATGATGTGCCTTTTACAAACCTGAACTGGGTGGGATCCAGAGTTTGGAGATTACCAATGTCTTTGCTTATAAGTTCTGTGATGATACGTTACATGGCCTTGCAGACCAGGCTCATTAGGCTAATGGGGCGGTAGTTCCCGAGGTCCGTGGTAGCTGGTAGCTCCCCCCTTGTGGAGTGGGATAACCATTGCTGTGCACCATTCAGCAGGCACAAAGCCTGAGGTGAGGCTATGATTGTACATGGTACTTAGGTGGGGTGCCAGTTCATTCTGTAGTTCATGTAGAACACAGCCTGGGATGTTGTCTGGTCCCATGGATACTGTGTTCTTGGCTTTGGAGAGTGTGGTTTTTACCAGTGCAGCTGTGATTACAGGAACTTTGCATTCTTCCGGTATAGAGATTGGCTCTTTAGGTGGTGAGAGGGGGGTAAAGTTAGCACTAAACCTATCCTCCAGGATGTTGTCAATATCAGTTGGGTCTGTATATTTAATGCCATTGAGCTGTAACTCAGAGCAGATCTGAGTGTTGCCATTAAGATTCTTGACATAGCTACAGAATGCTTTGTGGTTGTCTTTAGAATCAGTGGTGATTTTGTTTTTGTAACTAGCTTTGGAGGATTTTATCAGGGATCGCAGCTTCTTACTGAGGCTGACCAGGGAGCTCCTCCACTCGTGGGATTTTACTCTCTTTTGCAAGAGTTTCTTCCTTCTGTTCTACAGTTTGTTTATGGCAGGGGACCACCAGATTGGCTTCCTTTTTTTGGAGGATAGCGTCTTTGTTCTGTTTGGGATAGCACGATCCATGCACTCATGTAAGTGCTTATAAAGTGCAATTGTGTAGGATTCAGTAGTTGTAACTGTATTGTCCATCTGCATGGGTGTCATGAAGTTCACCACTTCTGTCTTAAGAAGCATGAAGTTAGCTTTGGAGAAATTTTTTTACGATGATTTCCTTAATGGGGAGGGGTGGAGGCAGGATGTGGATATCTAGGGTAATTAGCTTATGGTCTGATCGGACCAATGAGGCGTTGACTTCAGGTGTGGAACAGTGGTCACTCATATTGGTAATGACTAGATCTAGGATATTGTTGCCCCTGGTGGGGGTGTGGATAAGTTGATCTAGGACATTGGAGTTTATGAATTCCAGAAAGTGTTGAGTGAAGCAGTTGGTACATGAGTAGTTAATTGTGGGGTAGTTGAAATCGCCCATTATTAGGGTGTTTGGTTGAACCCTAATATTTTCCAGTACATCAAGAAAAGAGGAGTGGGAATCCTGTGGCATGGTGGGTGATCTGTAGTAAGCTACAATTTGGATTGCAGTTTTGCCCAGAGTTAGTTACACTTGGATAACCTAGGCTTCATTATGCTGAGCAACTAGCCTGGAGGTGTGGATATCCTTAATGAATATAGACACACCTCCGCCTTTGGTGTTCCGGTCCAGGTTACATGGCCAAAAAGTGTTGTATGAGTTATAGCCTGGCAGTGCAGGGTTGCTCTCTGGATCCTTGAACCAGGTCTCAGTCACTGCACAGATATCGATGTTCTCCATTTTAAGGAGTGCCTCGAGTGAGTTCATTTTGAAATTTAGACTTCTAGCATTGAGTGGCATCACCATCAGTTTTTGCTTGCCTGTTAATGTTACGGTGGTGAATTTGTCATTTGAACCTTGCCTAAAAAAGGCACTATAGGGGCAGCAAGAACCTTAACCAGTATCCAGAATCCCAGGGGTGGCAGGTGCAGGCCGTTTCTGCAAAGCATTGTGGTCTGTCGACCATGTCATCCCAGGCAGACAGATACTGGATCCCTTTAGAATGGCACCAGAAGATTAGCTAATTGTTGAAGTCAATCATTTTGTCCTTGTACTGCAGCATCATTCTGGGTGATGGCAGAATGCTACTCAGGGCTAGGGTCATACCTGCCTGGGCTACAAGATCGAAGAGCTCTTCCATGTCTCTTTTCATGTAGTCCAGGGAAGTACATCTCAGGTCATTCACACCAACAAGGACAATGACAGAGTCATATTTGTACTTGTTGTGGAGTGACATGAGTGCGTGGGTTATGTGGCGGATCCTGGCACCCGACAGGCAGCTGACAGTAACCTTCTCCTTGTTTAGCCTGGTGAGTGGGACATCAGTGTACCTGACTATAGAGTCACCTATGACTGGTGTGTTTGGTACGTTGTTTTGCCTTATAGGCTGTGGTTGAGTAGCATACTGAGTCTGGGGGCTATGTGTCATTTGGGTTGTGTTGGGGGGTGGAGGTTGCTTGCATTTCTGCTTTGGATGTCTCTGTTGCTTCAGCATATTATTATTGAGAGCCTCCATGAATATTTTTGTGTTTCTATGTGTGGATTTTGGTGGTGTAGATTTAGTGAGACTATGTGATGAGTGTGTTGTGGTGCAAGTGTTTACCTTCTCCTCTTGAGTGTCAAGTTCAGTCTTGATTGGAGAGAGCTTTACCTCCAGTTTGGCTAGATAAGTGCATCTCTCACAGGTTGTAGTGTTGGGTGGTAGGAGTAGAGGGTTGTCTGTGTACATGAGGCAATTTCTACATTGCCCCAAGATGCCCAGATTCATCAGATAGACAAGAGAGAACACTGGGAGCTGACCTTTGTACATGCCTGAATAAAAAAAAAATCTATTTTCCTCTAGATAAGTGAGGAAAGTGAGTACAAGAGCTGTTTTTCTCTAAGCAAGTGAGGAACGTAAGTACCAAAACTGTTTTCCTCTAGGTAATGAGGAAGGTTGAGTGATGTAGTAATTAGTAGGATATTTAGTGCTTACAAATTCTGAACAAGTGCTGATCACGAATAAGCAAATTCAAGTGCTAAAAGTAAGAATCTATATCTGGACTAAATTAGTTACAGGAAAGGGGGGAAACAAGTGCAAATGTGGGCTTTTAAATCAGAAAGTTGAGAGAGATGAAAAAACTGCCCAAACGGCCAATATCTACAATTTCTGGGCCAGAACTACTCCTTATGTGGTAGATAGGTTACCTAGTGCTTACCACTCCCACTGATAAGCTAGAAGGCTTCCCTCCAACACAGAAAGCTTGGGGGTGGCTCAGAAGCTTACATACAGTCCTGGATACAGCAAATCTGAATCTGCACTACACTAGTTACAGGAAAGGTGTATATATATATATATATATATATATATATATATATATATATATATATATATATTTATTAAAAATCTTCGTGTTTTTATTACTTGGTCGTTGGATTATCCTTTGTTGGAAGTGAACTTTGACTGAAACTAGCACCTTGTCTGCTTCTCTTGGTTTGGGAAAGTTTTTAAATACTACAAAGGCTTTTTGATTCTTGTTTATATATATATATATATATATATATATATATATATATATATATATATATATACATACACAAAAAAGTAGCTAAAACAGCAGTCAGAACAATTCAAATGCAGTGCAAGCTAGCACACTTGAGTATGTAGCAATGTTAGACCAAACAGTTTAAAAAATGCAATTAAATTAAAAATGACTAAAAACAATGCAGAAGGAGTCTATTAGGTAGAATGAGGTAAAGAGATGGGACTGGGGGGAGTGTCCCAGATCAAATCTACAGTGGGGGCGGGCAACTACAAAAACCTCCAAATGTAAACAACAACACAGGAATAGGGAGGGTGGGTATGAGAAACCCAACACCTTCAGCAGAGATCTGAAAAACTATACAGTGAAGCAAAAATAACAGTGCACAACTCTGAAGTCAGCCAGCAAAGATATAAAATTAGTCAAACAACAATTACCAGTACACAACTCTGAAGTGCCAGAAAAATATACTCAGCTATGTATATCTCCAGATAGTTTGAAGAGCACTCTTTCAGGACACAGGAAGGCTGCTTGGGCAGATTACCTCTTTGTATCTGCTCTGAGACTTTGGGTTGCCTGTTGCAGTGAGGTCCCTGCTGGAAAGGTTCTTTCTCTGCTTTCTTTGCTTGCTCAGTTCAGGATGGGGTTGTGGCACAAGGAGTGGAGGGGTTGACCTTGCCTAGCTTACTTGTTTTACTTGCCAACACTTTTTTGTTCTTGCTTTACAGGAGGTATTTCATTTTTGAGAGAGTTTTTTTTTATGTCAGTGCTTTTCTTGTTTAAGTGTTTCTATCTACAGTTTTGCTTGTCAGGACTGTATTTTATAGCTACTGCACTCCTTTTTATGGACTTCCACAGTATTTTTTTACTCCTGCAACCATTTCCTTTTTGCTGGTTTGCTGTATACAGGATTACAGGACTTTATGCATTTGATATGGTCTTTTTTCTTGTTTTTGTCCATTTCTTTTCTTTGGGTTTGTGTCTGGATATTTGCAAGATTTCGTACATGGTAGTTTTGTTTTAGTTATGTAGTACTGTTTGCGGTTTTCTTTCTTTATTATGTTGTTTTTCCTTTGTTAGGGATTTTTCTTGTTAGGGCTTCCTTCTGCTTCCTTTCAGTTAAGTAGGGCTTTGCCTGGTTTTATTTTGATTACGCTTCATCCTTTTTCTTTGGCTGAAGGTGTTGCTTTATGTCAGGGTTTTTTAGTCCTAGATGGTTGTTGTTTCCTTTCACTGTTTGTGCTTTGTTGTCTCTTGCTGTTTTCCCTTTCTTTTTATTGGTTGTTATGACTACAAGCCCTAGACCAAACACCCTTAACCAGACAGCTTACAATCAGCATACTCCTCTCAATACAGCACAGAAGGGCCCTTTCTAATCAAAGATGGCCTGGAAAATGTGCTCAGAGCAAACAGCCACTACAAACAAACAGGCATATATGCAGCATACCTGCATCAGAACTATGCTATACCTACTGAACAAACTATTTTAGGCAGAAAATAGTAAGGAAATGTTTACCACATAGGTTCATAGGTTCATAGGTTTATACTAGGCTATCTGCCCTAAGGCATTTATAAGCCTAGCCCAAAGTTCGCCACCCCTTATATGAAAAAATACTGTGCCCATTAGTTTGTTGTGCCTCTGTCCAGCAGTGACACAGACATGATTCCCGGGGTAAACCTACGATCTCCCATTACAGCAGAAAAACAACTAAATAAATGTTTTAAACAAAAACACAAAAAAAAGAAGGAAAAGAAAAAAAAATAGCAAGAAGACTCTAAATAATGCTTTAAATGGCAAACATATCAGTTATTTAAAACACTGCATGGTGGAAAAATCAGAACAAAACAGATGCTTTACAAACAGTGAAAATTTCCAGTAACTAATTTACAAACAGTAAAAATAGCAAAAAAGGTAAAAACAATAACAGAATATGATTTAGCAGGCCCAGTAAGGCAGACTGTTGCAGTACAACAGTGCAGTTTAGCTAATAGTAATAAAAACAATAAAAAGTAGGTGGCTGACAATAAAACCTTTTTTGGAAACTCAGTAGCCTGTAGTTCTCTGGTTTCTCAGCACAGAGTTGTGGCTGGTAGCCCACCTCAGTTCAGATCAGTTTAAACATGCGGAAACCCACTCAAACATTGGGTTTAAAATACCAGAAGCTTAAAATCTAAAAAAAAAAACATTTAAAACATTTCAAAATAACCAATGAGGTGCTTACTCCAAGCACTAGGAAGTCATTGCTTTCATTTCCCAGAGAAACAAGATGGCGGCCATTTCTGCAGCAGCAGTGTTGGCTCCTGCAGCTGCTTCTATTATTACTGTTTCTACTTTGGCTTCTGATATTGTTTCAGTGTCCTTTTAACCTGTATCTTCTTTGCCTTGTTCTCAGACCTCTGTTAAAGGTTCTACTGTTGTGAAAGATGCTTTGTTTTTATATTTCTATTGCTTCAGTGTCTGCTGTTTTAGCTCCCCGTTAAAGAAGCTGGCTACTTCTACTTGTACTACAGCTTCTTTTGCCTTGTCTGTTGTTTCTAAAACTAAATCCTATGTTGCTGTGATAAAATGGCAGTTTCTGATTCTGGCACTCAAGTTGGGCAGACAAAGATTGTTTCTAAGCTTTTGGTGCATTTAAAACCTGCTTCAGTTTAGCCTTTATCATGTAAGTTTATTTGGCGTTCTTGTTCCACTTCAGTCTTTGTGTGCTATTATTCACTGGGGGAGGGATGCTTTAGCTGATGTTTATTTTCACTCAAGAGGTTGCTTCTGCTTTTGTTTCCAGTTTTTCTAAACACAATTCTCAGAAGCCTTGGTCTGACTATGTGTTTTCTGAAGTGGATAGTCATTATAAGCGTAAGACTATTTTGTATTTTCGTTCTATTTATGTTACTGAGGAACATGTTTGAGAGGTTTTGTTCTCACATTGTGCAGATGTTTTTTTCTCTGAAAAAGTCTTTTGATTCTGATGCTATTGGTGTTTGGGATGGGGCCTGGGAGGCCTGGGTGGCCTTACATGTGCTAGATACTGGAATTTCCCATTTGGCTGGTGATTGTTTATTGGCTGGTCAGAGGAGTATTTTGAGATATGCAGGACAGCCTAAATCATGCTTCCTTTGCAGTGACTTATCACATTTGGTGTCTGCATGTCCTTCTAGGAGATGTACTCATTGTGGGTTGTCTTAGCATTTTGCTAGGACTTGTCCCTAGTGGTGTCATTTTTGTTTATGTTCCCATGGGGACTCTGGTTGTCCTGCAGTGCCCCCTGCAGCCTCTATTTCAACTGATACTTGTACTGTTTTGCCTGCTACTGGCTCTGAGCTAGCTTCTAGTGTTGTGTCTGGTGATTTTTTTTTGCAACAGGGTTTGGATCCCATTCCTAACCCACCACTTCCTTCTTTACCAGCTTCAGTTCTTGTAACTCCTGCTGAGGGTTCTGAGGAGGGCACTTTGCCTATTAGCTCACCAGACCCTGTAGTTACTGGCCTTTGTAGTGGGATTCACCTTTCACCTACTATTTATGTTGTTCCTACTGGGAGTGAAATGTTAGATTCCATTAGGAGGTTACAGGGGTGTCTGATGCTTCTTCTACTAATGCCAGTATTAAGGTGTTGGACTTCTCAGAGGGTGTTGACTGTGTGGCAGATGCTAATCCTGATCTACGTGTGTCCCAGTCAGACATTTCAGGTTCAAAACGGAAGTCTTTAATGCTTAAATGCACTAAAAGGGCTTTGGATGATGATTCTAGTGTGGTTACTATTGGCTGACCTGTCTTTGTTTTTTGTAATATAAATGGTATGGTGTATTTTTATCCTTTATCTAGGCATTTGACTGTGCATTCTTTGGTTTATTCCCTTTTTTCTGATATTATTTGTCTGTTAGATGTGGGCAAAATGTCTTCAGCTTCTTGTTTGCTGTGGGAAATGTTTTTGGTGGGGTGTTTTTTCTTTGGGGGCTGATCACTGGACTGGCATTGTGGTTCTGTATTATAAGTCTCTGGTGTTGGTTATGGATGTTGTTCATGTTTTATCTGGTAGGGGACCGGTGGTGGATTTATTGTGTAGGCATTCTTTTATATGTTTTGTTATTATCTATGCCTTTATTTCTGTAGATTAATGCCATTTGTAGTTTCAGCTCATACAGCCTTATTTTCTTATTGACTGTCCCATTCTCTTTGTAGGGGGCTTTAATTGTGGTGTTATACCACAAGGTTGTAGATCTAAGCAAGATTCTAGTGTTCATTGTTTTTTCTCTGAAAAAGTCTTTTGATTCTGATGCCTGGCCTCTTTTATTGCGTGTAGCCTGATGCACTCACCCGTATTGATTATTGTTTTTTTTCTCCCACCTGTGCTGTAGTTTCTTCTTCTTTGTCTTTTGTTCCTTTTACTGACCACCATGCTTTGTCACCTTCTGTTGATGTTTTCTCTGCTTTATCTAAGGTAAGGGTCTGCCTAGATATACTGCTCCATGGACTTTTAACTCTTGCTTAGCAGGAGATGTTTCTGAATTATGGGGTGATCATTTCACTCTTTTGACTTTCTTTTCTTCTCTGTCCTCATGGTGGTTGGCCTTTAAGGAGATGTTTGCTGCTCATTATAATTGGTTTGTCCAGTGTTATTATTTTTAGTTTAAGCTGTCTTCTGATGCCTCGCATGTTGGTTTTCAGACTGCTGGGCATCAGGACCCTGCTAGTGCTCTTCAGCATTATTGTGAGCTGCATTTACACAATATTGCTCAGGTCAAGGTAGTTCTTTGGGACTTGGATCACTCCTTTAAGGGTAGGGGGAGGAGTTTCTTCCTTATGTGAACAAGCGTATCCTTAGGGCAGACACCTTTACTGATAGTTTGCTAACTTCATCTGGTGATGTTGTTAGTACTAAGGAAGGTATTTTGCATGAGATTAATTCTTATTTGTGTTCCTTATATGGTGGTAAGGTTTCTCCTGCTGAGTCATGTCCCATTCTGGTGAAGCAAGCTGCTTCTAGGGCTGCTCTTGATGCACCTATTACCTTTTTTGAGGTTCATTGGTCTATTTCTTCTTTTAAGGTTGACTCTGCCCCAGGGTGGGATGGGCTTTCATATCATTTTTACTGTTCTCTTTTTGATTTTCAGTTGTCAGTACTAGTTCAGTTGTTTAATGAGTGGTTTTCTGAGTGTTTTTTCCCATCCTGACTTTTTGCGAATTGCCCTTAAGTTTCTCTGGAAGAAGGGTGACTGCAGGGTCTTAAGCAATTGGCACCCTATTACAAGTTGCTTTGTAAAGTTTCACAGTTGCACTTTCATTCTAAGATGCAGTATCTTTTGGATCCTGGGTCTGTGGTATTTCAGGCAGGCCTATGCAGGACTTGTTGCTTTTGCTGAAGTCTGTTACTTCTTATGTTCACTCTTCTCCTGCTTTGCTGCTTTCTTGTGACCTTACTAAGTCATTTGATAATACTGACTATGGGGTCTTGTTAGCCATTTTGAAAGCATCGAGATTTGGTCCTGTTTTTCTCCAGTACATTTCTTCTATTTATTCTGCTTCAGTTATTGTTTCAATGGAGAATGGATGGTTAGGTGTAGATGTTGCTGTGAAGAATAGTGTCCATCAGGGCTACCCTTTCAGCAGTTACCTCTTCACTTTGGTGGTGGTGCAGTGTTTAAGGAGCAGGCCCATTTTTCTTTGTTTCCTTTTTCTTTTTCCTGCTCTGGTGTTTTGGTGCCTTGTTTGTGTCCTGTGCAGGTGGTGTGACAGTACTTGCTGAGTCTTCTGTTGCTTTGCTAACTTATATGCACTATTTTTATTTAATTTTTTTCATTGGTGGGTCTTAATATTGCCAAATTGGGTGGTTTTGGGGAAGTCCCTAGTGGTGGGTGGGCTTCTTTTTCTTTCGCAGGCCTCTCCATTTTGGGTGTGTCTTTTGGTACTCTGTCTTATGTGCTGGGGTCTTGTGAGCATCTTCTTCATAAGGCTTTCCAGTGATTAGTTTTTTGGCATTCCATCACATTGTATTTTTGTAAGAAAGTTTATCTGTTAAATTGTTCTTTGTTATGTACTTGGTATGTTTTTTTTCTGTTTATTTGTTTCCCCATTCATGGTCTACCCATCTTTTGTCTTAAGTTTTTCATTTCTTTTGGGTGACTTCTTATACACCTGTGTGGAGGGGTATTTTGTACTCTCCTTCTGGTTTGGGTGGTGTTGGGCTGCTTCACCCTGTTCTTTTCCTGTACGCTTTATTTAGTTTTCCTGTTTTGCGGCATTTGCAGGCTGCCGATATTTCTTTGCTTGTTCGCTTGCTCCCAGATTTGTCTGACCAGTTTTGGCAGACTTGCTTGTCTTGAAAGCATGCATGGAGAGTCCCCTCTGAAAATCTGTAGGAAGTCCAGTATTTGATGCTTGGGTTGTATGCGACCTTGAGTACCTTGCCTCTTTCCACCCAAGAGTGGTATTCTTCTCTTTTGACCCACTTCTATGCCACTAATGTATATCGGGATTATTCCCCCGAGAGGTTGCAGGGGCTGAGTCAGTGTCGGTGGTGTTATGTCTCTTTGTCACATTGGGGTGATTTTATTTATTTATTTTTTTTGTGGCATTGCTCCCTTGATAAGTTACCAGTGAGGTCTTACTATGTTTTTTTATTCAGTGGCGTCTCAGTCATGCCCCCATGCTGGATTTGAGACTTTAGAGACTGGAGAACATGTTTTTTCACTGTAATAGGCTGTCTGGCTTTTAGGAGTTACAATGTAGCTATTTAGTGCCCCATTTGTTTCCCATTATACTTGATAAATGTTTGCATGGGGATTATAGTTGTGACTGAATGCTAATGGTTGGCTGGGCATATTTCCTCATCGTATCAGCTCTGAGATTTCTTTGGGCTACCCACTGTAGTAAGGTACTTGCTTGAAAGTTTCTATCTATGCCCTCTTTACACGCACAGTTGAGGATGTGGTTATGGCACAAGCTGTGAGGAGTTTGACCTTGTCCAGTTTGCTTGTTTTGTTTGCCAGACCTTTTTTTGCTGTTCTTCCATTACAGGAGGTATTTCTTTTTGTGAAAGTTTTTTTTGTTTTTGGTAATTTTTATAACAGTGCTTCTCTTGTATAGGTATTTATATATCCTGTTTTGCTTCACCAGATTGTGTTTTATGGCTACTGCATTCCTTTTCTATGGACTTCCCCAGCATTTTATTTAATCCTGCAACCATTTCCTTTTGGTGGTTTGCTGTTTACAATATTACAGGACTTTATGCACTTGACGTGGTCTTTTTTTCTTGCTTTTGGCCATTTTTTCTTTGGGTTTTGTATCTGTATATTAGCAAGATTTCACATTTGTTAGTTTTTTTAGTCCTGTAGTACTGTGTTTCTGGTTCTCTTTCTTTGTTAGTTTGTTTCTCCTTTGTTAGGGATTCTTTCTGCTTCTTTTCAATTATGTAGAACATTGCCTGGTTTCATAGTGATTGCCCTTCATTCTTTTTTTTTCCTGGCTGAAGGTTTTGCTTTTTTCTAGGATTTTTTTAGTCCTACATGGTTGTTGTTGTTTTCTTTCACTGTTTGTGTTTTGTTGTTTCTTGCTCTTTTCCTTTTCTTTTTTCTTGGTCGGTATGACAACAAGCCCTAGACAAACCACCCTTGACCAGACAGGTTCCAATCAGCATTTTCTCTCACTAGAGTGCAGAAGGGCCTGGAAAATGTGCTCAGAACAAACAAACTACAAACAAGCCCAGATGAGCAAACCGGTTTCTGCACTTTGCTACAGCTACTAGCTACACTATTTTAGGTGGAAAACACTAAAGAAATGTTTACTATAGCAGAAAATCAGTAGTGAGACACTATTTAAAACAAAGCAAGGAGACTTCTAAAGAATGCTTTAAACAGCAAACAAACCAGTTATTTAACACACTGCTTGGTGGGAAAATCATAACAAACAAAACAGATGTTTTACAAACAGAAAAAACTCTAGGATATACTTTATAAATAGTGAAAATAGCAAAAAAAAAAAAAAAACAAAAACGCAAACAGAGAAAACAGTAACATAATACGATTTAGGGAGACAGTTGCAGTAAAACAGTGCAGTTTAGCTTATAGTAATAAAATACAGAAAAAAGTATATGGCAGACAATAAAAAGTGTAATAGCCCACCTGAGTTCAGCTTGGTTTAAACAAGCAGAAACCCACTCAAATGTGGGGTTTAAATACCAGAAGTTTTTACTTTTCATTTAACAGCTTTATCTGTATCTCAGATTTCTTCACAGGGTTCAGCTGTGTTGCATGACTCTTAATTTGTGCTTGATTGGAGGGATGAAATGGAGCTTGAGGAGGGTTATTTTGGCTTCTGCTGTTTTAACTCCCCCCAACAGCTCTGCTGGTTACTTCTGCTAGTCCCATGTCTTCTACTGCTTCTGTAGTTGTTTCTCAGGTTAACTCTTATGCTGCTGTGGTAAAAATGTCAGTTTCTGCTTCTGGGGGTCATCCTAACTCATTGAGGCAGTCCAGGATTGTTTCTAAGCCTTTTTCATTTAAGTTTACTTGTCATTCTTTATTGAAACCATTGTTTGTATTTGTTCAGTCTTTGTGTGCTATTTTTCATTGGGGAAGGATGCTTTTGCTGATGTTTATTTTGAAGAGCAGGAGGCTGCTTCTACTTTTGTGTCTCGTTTTGCTACACATAAACATCAGCAGCTTTGGTCTGATTATGTGCTTTCTGAAGTAGAAGTTTCTTTCAAGTGTAAACTTATTTTGTATTTTCATTCTATTTTTGTTACAGAACCATGTTAGGGAATATTTAATTTCTTGGTGTGATGATGTTTTTTCTGTTAAGAAATCTTATGATTCTGATGCTGGTAGAGGTCGGGAGGGGATGTAGGAGGCCTGGGTGGCTTTGCATGTCCTTGATACAGGTGTTTCCCATTTGACTTTTGTGTGTTTGTTATCTGGCTAGAGAGGCATTTTGAGGTATTCAGGACAGCTTAAGTCCTACTTTTTTGTGGTGATTTTTCTCACTTGGTGTCTGATAGGAAATGCACTCATTGTGGTTCTACATCTCATTTTGCTGGAGCTAGTTCACAGTGGTGCCGTTTATGTTCTTGTTCTCATGTGGATTCTGTTTGTCCTGCTGTACCTTCTGTGCTACCTGTTTCCACTGAGTATTCTCAGACTTTACTTTCTGATGTCTCTGTTTCTGCTGCTGCTCCTGTGGAGTCTTTCCCAGTGCAGGCTGCTGTCTCTGCCCCTCGCCCCCCCTTCTGTCTCTATTCTTGCTTCTGTTTCCTCTCTGGAGGGGTCTGTTCTGCATTTTTTGCCTTCTAGTCCCCCTAGTCCTGTTTCTGGTTCTCACTCTACTGTGCCTGTTTTTTCTGTTGTTTTTGTTGTCCCTAGTGGTACTGATATGTTAGAGTCAAATAGCAAATTACTTGGTACATCTGCTAGCTTTTCTACTGGTGATAGTATTGCTTCTTAGGTTACTGTTAGTTGTGAGTCTGATCTGTGTACTGATAAAGATGATTCTCAGCAGTGGACCTCAGCTTTCAGGCACAGACATCTTAGAGAAAAGCATCCTAGGAGGTGTTCTGAAGAGGTTTCTCATCCTGGTGCTGATGGCTAGCTTGTCTTTGACTTGTAATATTAATGGTATGATGTCATTGCCACGGCATTTGACTGTCTTTCCTTGGTTTCTGCCTTACAATCTCTGACATTGTTTGTATGTTGGATGTTGATAGGATTTCTCTGATCATTGTTCCCAATGGGAAACTTTGCAGAGGGATGGCGTGGTTTGGTCTTTAAGGACACATCGTCAGTCTGGTACTGGGTCACTATATCATGAAGGGATGTTATTCATGTTTTGCCAGATAAGGGTTTGGTGGTGGATTTGTTGTGTAGGCATTCTTTTGTACATTTAGTCCTTGTTAATGCTTTTTTCAGTGTCTGAGCGTCACTTATTATTTCAGCTTTTGCAACCTCGTTTTTTAATTGACTGTCCTATTCTTTTTTGGTGACTTTAACTGTGGTGTATTACCAGGGTGTTCAAGGGTCAGGCAGGACTCTAGTGTCCATTGTTGTAAGGACATGTTACGTTTGTCTTCTCTTACTCTATGTAGTCCTCCTGCCTTTACTTAATTACATGGGACTGCTTGCACCTGTATTGATTACTTTTTTTCTTCTTCTACCTTTGAAGTGCTTTTTTTCTTTCTTGTCTTTTGTGCCTTTTACTGATCATTGCCCTTTGTCCTTTTCCTTTGAAGTTTCTTCTGCATTGAATAAGGGTAGGGGTATTTCTCATTTTATGGCTCCTTGGACTTTTACTTCTGCCTGGCAAGATATAATGATTGAGTTACGGCATGATCATTTTACTCTGTCACCTTTTTATTCTTCTCTTTCTTCTTGGTCATTGGTCTTTAAAGATGTTTGTTTCTCATTATTCTTGGTTTGTCCAGTCTTATTATTCCCTTTTTAAGGTTTCTTCTAACTCTGCTGCTTTCCCATCTGCTGTGCATCATGTGCCTGCCAGTGCCCTTCAGCACCTCATTGAGTTGCATTTGCATAACCTTGCTAGAGTGAGAGTGGTTCTTTTGAACTTAGCCCACTCTTTAAAAGGGAGGGGTGAGGAGTTTCTGCCTTATGTTGGTAAATGTACTCTTAGAAAGGAGACCTTTATTGACAGTTTGTCCTCTTCAGGTGATGCTGTTACCACTAAGGAAGGTATTCTGCAAGAAGTTAATTCTTATTTGTCCTCATGGTGCAGCGCCTAGTGTTGTTGCCTCACAGCAAGAAGTTCTTCAGTTCGATTCTTGGCTGGAGTTCCATCTGTATGGAGTCTGCATGTCCTCCCCACAGCTGCGTGAACTGTAAAGACATGCAGGTAGGTGCATGTGGGTGTGCCTTCCTTGAAGGTTGGGTGTTGGGCTGGCAACTCAGTACTGTCAAAACTACTACCAATCATTAGTGGATTGGTGATCCACTGTGGCGACCCCTAACCGGGAAAAGCCAAAAGACATTTTTTTTTTTGTATGGTGGTCAACCTTCTTCTGTGGAATCTTGGTCTATACCTGTGATGCCTACCATCTCTTGATGCCCCTATTACTTTGTTTGAAGTCTGAAGAGCTATTGCTTCTTTCAAGGTTGATACTGCCCAAGGGTTAGAAGGTCTTTCTTACTATTGTTACCGCTGTCTCTCTGATGCTCAGCTGACTGTACTGGTGCAATTTTTTAATGAGTGGTTTTCTCATAGTTTTCACATCTGGGTTTGTTACAGATGGCTCTTATGTTCCTTTGGAAAAAGGGTGACTGCAGGGTGCTGTCTAACTGCAGGCCGTTGTCTAACAGGCATCCGATCTCTCTTTGCAATACTGATTATAAGTTATTTTGTAAGATCTTGCAATTACATCTGCAGTCAAAGATGTAATATTTGTTGTGCCCTGGGGTCTCTGGTATTTCTGGTAGGCCTATGCAAGATTTGTTGCTTTTGTTGAAATCTCTTGCCTCCTTTTTTCATGCTTCTGATTCTGCTCTGCTACTCTCTTGTGACCTGACCAAAGCTTCTGACAATGTTAGTCATTCAGCCTTGTTAGACATCTTAAAGGCTTTTGGATTTCGTCATATTTTTTCTTCAATGTATTGCTTCCATTTATTCACCTTCTGTTATTGTTCCTGTGAGTAATGGCTGGATGGGAGCTGAAGTTGCCATGAAGAAAGGTGTGCATCAAGGTTGTCCCTTGAGCAGTTATCATTTTATTCTGGTGATGGGTACTGCAATTTTTTGCAATTTTTAAGGTGAGGGCACACTTTTCCTTGTTTTTCCTTTTAATGTTCTTGAGTTTTGATGCCTTGTTTTCTGTCTTATGCAGATGATGTTACTATTGTTGTAGAGTTTTCTCCTATTATTTTGCTTTATTTGCAGTATTTTTCTTTTGGATTTTCATTACCTGGCCTAAAACATTTGGTTTTGGTGCAGTTCCCTGTGTTGGGAATGTTTCTTTTGCTAGCACTGGTATCTCTATCTTGGGTGTGCCTTTTGGTTGTCCTTCTTATGTTCCTGAGTCTTGTTAAGCCCTTCTTGGTAAAGCTGTTCAGTGCCTGGCTTGCTGGTGTTCTTTTCCTTTGCCTTTCTGAAAAAAGGTCCATTTGTTAAATGGTACTTTTTTGTGCACTTTAGTGTATGTTTTTTCTATCAGTTTATTTCCATGTTCCTAGTCCACCTACCTTTTGTCTGAGTTGTTTTGATTTTGGGGGTCACTTCCTATACACCTGCTAGGAGGGGTATTTTGTAATCTGCTCCTACTTCTGGTGTGTTAGTTTACTGCATCATTTTCTTTTTTTGTACACTTTATTTCTTTTTCCTGTATTGCGGCATTTACAGGCTATAGATCTTTCTTTGGCTGATCGCTTGTTCCCAGCATTGTCTGGTCTGTTTTGGTGGACTTGTTTGGCTGAGAAGCTTGCTTGGAGGGTCCCTTCATTGGAGCTGTGGTGAAGGCCAGTCTTCGCTGCTTGCTTGGCATGTGTCTTTAGACTCCGTCCCATCCTCTGAGAAATAATGGTATTCTTCTCTTTTGGGTATCAGCATTGTTCCCCAGGGAGATTTTTAGGTTTGAGTCGGCAAAGGCAGTGTTATGCTCTGTTTCCTCATTGGCATGATTTTTTTGTAGAGTTGCCTCTTGATTAGCTGCCTGTTAGATCTTCTTAGGTTTTTCACCCTGCTGGGCTGCAATTGTGCCCTCATGATGATGTCAGGTTTTAGAGACAGCAGAGCATGTTCTTCTTCAGTGTCCCAGGGTGGCTGGCTTTTGGGAGGGTGGACGGCATCATTATTCAGTGCCACATGTTTCCTGTCATTATTGATAAATGTTTATATGGGAACTATGGTTGTGCCTGGATGCCAGCTGTTGCTAGGGCAGATTTCCATTTGGTGTCAGCTTTGTCTTCTTTGGCCTGCCTATTGTAGTGAGGTATGTGCTGAGAAGATTGTTTTGGTCCCTGATTTGTTGCAGCAACTGCTAATGTAGTTATGACATAAAAGGGTGGGGGACTGAGTAATTTGCATACCCTTGCTTGTTTCCTCTCTTTTGCACAACAGGAGATGTACTTTATTTGATGAGTGTGTTGCACTGGTGTTTCTGTCAACGCTTACTATGTTTTAGACGTATATCTCTCCTGTTTTGCTTTATGGAGTATATTCCACCAGCTGCTGTACTCCTCTTTGTAGTGGACTTTCCTAACATTTTACCCTCCTTACAGCCTTTTTTTTCTCTTTTCACAGTATTACAGGATTATTTGCTTTTAATTTAGTGCTGTTTTATTATTTTTATCTGTTTGGTTTCTTTGGGGTGTGTGGATATTAGTAAGATGTTGATCTTTGTTAGGTTTTATGTCCTGTAGTACTGTTTGGTGTCTTCTCTCTTTTCAATCTCTTCTTTTTGCCAGGCCTTCTTTAATGTTTTCTTTCTCATTGTCAGCCTTGTAGGTTTTTTCCTCAGTCCTTCTTTCTGGCCTACAGATCATGTTTTTGTTAGGGTTTTCTGGTCCTACACAGCTGTAGTTTCTCTCATTGTCACTTTTTGCGAGGTCTTTTGCTTATTTTTTTCTTTTCCTTGGCAGTATGACTCCAAGCCCTAGACCAATTGCCCTTCATCAGACAGGTTCCAATCAGCACACTCCTCTCACTAGAGTGCAGAAGGGCCTTTCCAATCAAAGATGGCCTGGAAAATGTACTCAGGGCAAACACCCACAACAAAGAAACAGGCCCAGATGCAGCAAACCTATATCTGGTCTATGCTACAGCTACTAGCTACACTATTTTAAGTGGAAAACACTAAAGAAATGTTTACCACAGCAGACAAAAAGCAGTAGTGAGACACTAAATACATGTTTTAAACAGCAAAAAAAAATGTTAACAAAAAAACAGCAAGGAGAATCTAAAGTAAAGAATGCTTTTAAACAGCAGGCAAACAAGTTATTTAAAACACCGCTTAGTGGGAAAATTAGAACAAACAAAACAGATGCTTTACAAAGAAAAATTCCAGTAAATACTTTGCAAAAGAAAAATTTCCAGTAAATACTTTGCAAACAGTGAAAACAGCAAAAAAAGCACAGTAACAAAATATGATTTAACAGGTGCAGTAAGCAGACAGTTGCAGTACAGCAGTGCAGTGCAGTTTATAGTATTCAAGCTGTGCAAAAATTCTAGATTAGGTGGGTAAAATTGATTTCTGGAATTTTTTTTTCTGTCTTAGATAATTGTAGTTAAAAGAGTGGAATGAGTAAATAACCGTTCTGTTGTAGGACTGAGTTTGCTTGTAAGGTATATGTAAAGTAATAGTGGGAGGACCCCACAGGAAATAAGGAAAAGTTTATTAATATGTATGCACATGCAACAAAAAGAGAAATTAACACAGAAGTGCCTTGTGTCGAGGGCACTACACTCAAGAAAAAAGAGTAAAAGGTAAGAGGTATGAGAGTTTTTTTTGTGTTTTGGTTTTGTGTTAATGTATGAGTGAAAAATGTTAAATTGGTGTAGTTATTTTTGCTGAATTACCAGGATCCAAGATCTATGAGATAAGTCTTAATAAGGAAAATGGGAACAAAGTTAAGAAAGCAGGATCAAATCCCTGCAAAGGGGACATCTGCATATCTTATATATATTATAATTATGGGAAGGAAAGTTATAAGCATTTAAGTGAGTGATTTCAGCTTACTAAAACTTGCCCTGGTGTAGTATTTCTATTACATGAAACGTATGATAAGGACAAATTATGTAATTTGACAGTTATTTTGAAAGAAAAGAAAAACAAAGTAAGTGGGGGACAATGGGGAGTATTTTATTCTTGGTATACTGAAGCTCTTAAAAGGGAAAAGGAACTAGCATTATGGGGATTACAGGATGCTAATGAGACGTTGTTTCAACAGGTGAAAGAGGTCAAGAAGACAGTACAGATCAATAAAAAGTGATCCCTTTATCCTGTCTTGGCAGGTTTGGAAGAAACTGTGGATAGCCAAAAAGCAGAAACGTCAGAAGAGGATGGTAATCCTCCAGCAGCTACTGCACCCCCACCCCTTTATGCACTGGTACATGTGTCTCCTGTACAATATTGTATTTTTCAGACTTTTGAATTTCGAACAACTGTCCAGTGGATACCAGGTCAGAATGTACTGTTACATCTCAACCTAGTTCTCCTGTTCAGCCCTCATCTTCAGAATAGACATCTGCAGTCGGAGAGGTTTCTTCTTCTTCTCATTTACAACAAGCCTCTACCTCTCCAACAGGAGCATTAGTATGTGATACACCCATAGCCCACCACACACTCTCAAATGACAGGGTAGGACAAGAGGTTGTAGCCTCTGGAAAGTATCTTTTGGCAGCTCTTAGAGAAATATTGGTGGCTAATAGTAGAGAGCTTGTTCAACAGCCTTGGACCCCTGCTGATTTGCATATGATGTCCAAACATTTTCCAAATATTAGAGAAGATCCTTTAATGTTTAAGGAGGAATTAAAAACTATAATACAATGTTACAACCTTACTTTGACAGATTTAAATCTGCTGCTTTGGGTAGTTACTTCAGATGAAATAAGAAAACAGTTATTTGAAAAAGCTGAAATAACAGCTTTTACTCTCATAGGGAATGTACTAATAGACCAAAGGATAGGGTTGTTAAATAACATTACAAAAAGTGTGTCAAGCCTGACAAAACCTTTAGGGGACAAAGGCCCAAACATTGGGACATATTGTAAATACTGCTCTTATTTAAATATTGCTCTTATAGACTTAGAACGTTTCTAGAGTAACGGTTTGTTTTAACATATCTTTTCTCAGATCATCCCAGTGATGTACCAGAAAACCACAAATGCTATGAGGAACAATCAAAAAATATGAGCCATAAATCTGGGCATTCTGCAAAAAAAAAATGTGGACAGTTGCTACTTGCGAGATATGGCAGATGCCCCCCTCCCCTATTTACATGTTGCTATACTTTTGCAGAAGCAGAGCCAATTATTTTCACAGGAAATGTTTTAACACCAATTTTCATATACAGCATTCTCAGCTACATTGTACTTCTCATTATTTTTAAGAATCTTGGCAGCTGCAGCAGAGGCTTAAGTTGCAAACTGTAGATCTGTGGTCTGGGGTTTATTTACCTCAGCCCTCATTTGCCTACTTTGTAACCTTGAGCAAGTCACTTGACCAGGAATTGCTCCCAGGTCCCCTCTGAAAATGGACTGTTTTCCAGTGCGTCTACCTGGTTAACAAACAGGATTAGTATTATGAAGGATGATTGCCTTTCAAGACTATTTTACCATTTGCATGCCATGTACACTCTATCTCCTTTAGGGTATGCATTTTGGATGGGGGAAGGAATGGGTGTAGTCCAAAACATATCTGCAGTATGTGCTAACCATAATCAATAGAATGATATTAGAACCACTGCATATATCTCTCAGTCTATAAATAAACATAACACCAACCAGCTTAAAAATCATAGCAGCAGAGTCAGTGACAAAAATCTTTGTACAAGCTTAGCTTGTTCATTTAAGTAGGAACTGATAAACGGGTATGACCTTGTGAAGAATGTCACAGGAATAAGAATGATAAATCCACGCCTAAACTCATAAAGTTAGATTAGTACAGAAAAGCAAACACAATATTCCACTTGTCTTCTGATGTAAATACCAACAGTGCTCAAACGTATGGAGCACTATTTTTGCTGTGGGATGGGAAGAACATTTCCCATACTTCTGATTTGTCAGAGAAGTAAATAGTGCCAGTTTGATAAAGTTCACTTACATTTCTTGCTATTTGGGTTAAGTGTTTAAGAAATATTGACCAACCAAGGAAAACAGATTCTTGACACTGACATCATAGGTCAGCGTAGCGTTTGTTCATTGTGGTGAAATAACGACAACAAACAAACCATTTAACTTCTGTGTGTTGATTGATGACAGATGATTTACTTAATAAGTTTGCTGCTTGATACTGTCACCCCATGACTAAATGCATCCAAAATAAAATTGATCAGCTAGAGAAACACATGCTTTTGTCTCCAGAACTGCTTTCATTGCTTACTGAGAGACATAATGCTGCCGTCTGCTTACAGACAGTGAAGAATATTATAGCCAAATGGCTTACTCGGAATTTGATAGCCAAGACTAGAGTTGCTAATGGACTGGAAGACAGCAACTCAGCATTTACATTCACTTCAATGATGGTCTTTTTTTAGGAAGACAGAGGACTTCTTTGAGCCAAGGTAATTGTTAGTTGAACGGAGTGCACGTGGCTCATTAGCTAATAAAAATTATATAGTTAATCCACTTTAGCCTCATGGAAAACTTAGAAATGACACTGTAAAAAAATCATGTCCATTTTCTAAAATAAGAACATTTCAGCCCTGCACAGACCTTGGTAGGAATGCAAGCTTGGACAGCTTGAGATCACCCCCCCCCCCAGTAAATGAGGAAACATCTATGGGTTGAGACATTGAGACATTAGCAGCAAGCAAAACAGAAATCGCAGCTGAATGCTCCCTTTGACAATATTGTTTTTTATGGGGCATATGTATCAAATCTCTAGAGGATTAAAAGTGAAAAAAATCTCACACCATTAGTGACACCAAACATGAACCTACCTATCACAAAATAAACCGACACAAGTAACCACTTGGAAACTAAAGAATGAACACATAATGCACTCTACCAAAGGGAACCACAGCTGAACCATACAACAAATAACAGAGCTGGAAATAAGCACTTTTTTGTTTTCTTTATTTATAAAGAAGTGGTGATATTAAAGAGAATTAATTCCAGTTCTGTTATTATGTGGTTCAACTAAGGTTCCATTTTGGAGAGTGCCTTACATGTTCGCTCTTTACCTACACAAAATCTTTCAAATTGTCTGTTCTATGATGAGACCTCCACATATTATGAAAGTAAGCAATTGAAAAACAAAACCGGACCTCAGGCAAAAAACAGAAATAAGTAATTTTTAAGAGCTTTTGTTCCTTTATTTGACAAAACTTCTTCAGAAAACCTCAAATGCATACAAAACCCATTTAAATAACTGCAGTTCAATGCACAATTATCCAACTAACCAATGAAATGAATTGTCTCATATGAACTACATAAATATAATGTCCAAATTAGTAAAAAAATCTTACCTCTTAACTTAACATACCAAATGAAAAATAATACCGCAATTATACCAGTCCTATCTAGATGTTTTTAAACTTGAGATAACATCTTATATTAATTGTTTTCATTAATATCAGGGATAAAATCTGCTCTTAAAAAAAATCTGGCATTTAAGTTCTAAAAATTCTAAATAAGAATTAAAAGTCCCCACAAACTTTTCCTTATTAACTTTCTCCATAACCATGAATTGAAATTTCTTAAACTCTGTGCATGTCTGTGAATGTCTAACTAGTGGATTCATGTTCTCTTTCTTTTTGATTGCAAATTTATGCTCTTTAATTCTATCAGTTAGTCTATGCGCAGTTTTCCATATATAGAATTGTTTCCACATAGAACAGACTGCAACATAGACCAGACCCTCACTCTGACAAGCAAATCTGTCTTTAGCAATCTATAAAAAATGATTATGTTCAAAATATAAACTACTTGCTACTAAAATCTACATTGAAAACAACCATAACAGGGGAACATTCCTAATTTTTTTACTTGTACCTAAATGTGTTACAACTCTAGAGGAACTTTCTAATATTTGTTTTAAATTTTCAGTTTTCTTGTAAATAAACTTTGGTCTATCCCCTAAGATATTAACAAGCTCCTGATTACCTATCAATATTTTATAATTATTACTAATGATGTTACGTATATCATTTCCTTCCACACTTAAAGGAATTGTGAAGGAGCAATTGAACTCATTATTATCTTCACTTTTACTTATTATCCCTGAATTTTTGGGACACAACTCTGCTTCCAGAATTGGGGGAAACTGTTCATGCCTTTGTTTTCTTATATTGCTAGAGATCATAGAATGTTTCTCTAAGGGATATCCCCTTTCTTGAAACAATCTATTAACTTTGTTCACTTCTTCAAGAAAAACTTCATCACTTATCAAATGATTTACTCTAATTATTTGTCAGCTGAACATATTGTTTCATAAAAGGTGGATGAAAAATTTCAGGTAAATAAGTTAGTAAATGTATTTGTTCTAAAAATATTACTAGAACACTTTTTGTCACAGACATTTAAATTAATTTCCACATCTAGAAAATGAACAGAAGTACCCATATTACTCAATACAAAATCTAACCTTGTCACATTATTTTTAATTTGTTTAAAAAAATCATAAAATGATGCTTTGTCACCTGCCCAAATAAAGAACAAATCATCAATGTATCTCTGATAGAAACATACTTTACAAAAGATGGAGATCTTTGTTAAAAATTCTTGCTCCCACCAACATAAAACTAAATTAGCAAATACTGGAGCTACTTAAGCTTCCATTGCCACTGCACGTTTTTGTTGAAAAATGTTGTTAAACATAAAAAAAATAATACCAATTCTAATGACTGACAAATAATTGTCACATCCTGTTTCAGTTGTCTACAGTATTTGCTCAAATATAGCCTGACAAAATCAAGGCCCTCCTCTTGGTCAATGGAAGTGTATAGAGAGCAAACATCAATAGTGCATAACATAGTTTCCTTACCTGTAAAAACATAATTTTTAAGCTTATCTAAGAACACCCATGAATCTTTCAAATAAAATTTGCTAACTTGAACAACAGGGTTCAAAATCTTATCTAGATATGCAGAAATGTTAACAGTTTTGTTGAAAATGGCTTCCACAATTGGTCAAAAGGGTGGGATGTTCTAAATCTTTATGCATTTTAGGAATCCCAAACAGCATTCCTAATTGTGGCTCTTCGACCATAAGATACTCAAATAAAAAGAGTGATGTATCCCTGATGTAATCAGTGTAATAGACACAAATCAATTTCTTTATAACATTTCCTTACATAACTTTTAGGAACTTTTTTATAACTTGTTTCATCAGAGATCAGTTTTTCAAAAGCGTTGTTATATTTAGTGATTTCCATTATAACAATGCCATACCCCTTATTTGCTTTCAAATACCTTAGGTCTGTGCAACTACCTAATTTCTTAAGCGCCTCAAAATGTTGTTTGTCTAAATTATAAAACTTTTTCCCCAGGATTCATGAACCTTGCGCCAAGCGCACGCATAGCGTAGGTGTTACAACACCAAATATGGCCGCCGAGTGATTCAGGTACGATCCAATTCCACGTGCACTACTGGTGTGCGCCAGATCTGCGCAGCCCCTGGCGTAGGTATGCTAAACATCCCATGTGCAGTGTGTCTCCATGCAAATGAAGGCATATAGTGATTCACGAAGGGGTGCAGGCGTAGCATAAGCCCACGGCAATGTAAACCAAAAAAAAAATGGTTTACATTTTCCCAAACATAACATCGGAGTAATGGAAGAGTGTCAGACCCAGGTATCACACTGTTAACATATGCCAATGGCGAAATACACAGACAATGGCAAAAGAAAACATGCACAACACGTAAATAACAACTTAAATGGCATGTCCACAGTAACTCACATCAGAACCGCAGGACATGTGTGCGGAAGGTGCAACATAATGAAATAATATAACAATATTATAAAGCAGCATTGTAATAGACATCAGGTCCACAGCATAATACACCATGGTATGCATGGAATGCCACAACCACGGTGCAAGGGTTGCCAAGGACTCGCGGCAGTCTTCGGCGTGGTAACTATGAATTAGTAGTCAATGCCATGCAAATGAGGCAGATAATACTGAATCGCAAATTCCCCGCCGGAGTAAGGTTGTACCAAACGGCGCAGCGGTAATACACCGAGGAGTGGCTCAGAGGGAATACATGATATAGCCAACTGGACCTCTGTAGCTCGAGCAGGAAAAGAACAAGGACACTGCGCTGCACAATACCAGTAAATTTCGAAGAATCCACGCACCAGTCAGTAAAAAACACAGGTTTATTTTAACCACACGAATCACAGGTTAAGCGCTTTCATCCACACATAGCAGACTTCCTTAGAACCAATTAATACTGATTGCAAAAACATATATATAGCAGATTTGGCGCCAAAAATCAATCAACATACATTCAATAAAAGTTTTCCTTAACAATTCATTATTCTGAATACCATTCCCTAAAAACTAATAAGATGCATAATTAATGGCAATCATAGTGGAATAAATAATATATAATTACTTATACTAATAAATATTACTAATGATTATGTTAAAATTGCAAGTATACTTTTAAACTTGTTTAAAATTACATAAAAATACATAAAAATACATCCTAATCCAAAACATAAATTAATATAATATAAAATAACCACAAAGAGTCATCCTTTATGACCTCAAAAAATGGTTAACCACGGTCCAAAAGAAGAAAGGGTTTTATACTAATACTTTCGTTTAGACCTGGCCATGAAGTGGCATCACACAATATCTGCCATTTGGTTTCTAAGCAGGACAGTCCTATCTTCCAATTACCCCCATATTCACTCACCCCAATTTGATCAATAATTGTAAATGTAAAACAATGTTGGGGTCCTTTTTCACTAATGTGCTTACTTAGTGCATTTTTCATATCGACTTTTTTAATTTTATACAAATGTTCATATATACGAGTTTTTAACTTCCTTTCAGTCTTTCCTATGTAATATGCTTGACAGAAAGAACAGGAAGCCATGTAAACCAATGTTCTCTATCCTGTGTTCTACTAGACAGGATATGGAAGATCAGATGAGGACTGTCGCAGATATGTTTTTGGTCAGAGGATACCCTGTGACTATGGTGGAGGAAGTGACTAAATATGTGATCAGATTATGGGGGGACAGATTTGTTCCACTTTTGGGTAGTACATTTGTAGATAAGAACACCCAAAAGCAAGTTATAAGCAATAGAAGGAACATGTGTGTTATCATGTTCAACCCTTATTCCAATTTGGTTAAGGAGATTTTAAATAGGCACTGGGATTTATTTTCAAGTTCTGAAGATATTGCTACAGTATTAGGTAACCATCCCATTAGTGTGTTCAAAACTTCAGTTAATCTCAAGAGAATTATTGAAGGTGGAAAGAAAAAGGTATTCAGGAAGAATAAACATGAACATACCAGCAAATGTGGTAGTTGTAGGTATTGCCAGTACATTAATGTGAACAAAACAATCAAATTGTGTAACAAAAATAGAACCATATGCTATGGTAGAAAAGGGAACTGCAATACCATGCGTGTGGTTTACTTGGCTTCCTGTTCTTTCTGTCAAGCATATTACATAGGAAAGACTGAAAGGAAGTTAAAAACTCGTATATATGAACATTTGTATAAAATTAAAAAAGTTGATATGAAAAATGCACTAAGTAAGCACATTAGTGAAAAAGGACCCCAACATTGTTTTACATTTACAATTATTGATCAAATTGGGGTGAGTGAATATGGGGGTAATTGGAAGATAGGACTGTCCTGCTTAGAAACCAAATGGCAGATACTGTGCGATGCCACTTCATGGCAAGGTCTAAACGAAAGTATTAGTATAAAACCCTTTCTTCTTTTGGACCGTGGTTAACCATTTTTTGAGGTCATAAAGGATGACTCTTTGTGGTTATTTTATATTATATTAATTTATGTTTTGGATTAGGATGTATTTTTATGTATTTTTATGTAATTTTAAACAAGTTTAAAAGTATACTTGCAATTTTAACATAATCATTAGTAATATTTATTAGTATAAGTAATTATATATTATTTATTCCACTATGATTCCCATTAATTATGCATCTTATTAGTTTTTAGGGAATGGTATCCAGAATAATGAATTGTTAAGGAAAACTTTTATTGAATGTATGTTGATTTATTTTTGGCGCCAAATCTGCTATATATATGTTTTTGCAATCAGTATTAATTGGTTCTGAGGAAGTCTGCTATGTGTGGATGAAAGCGCTTAACCTGTGATTCGTGTGGTTAAAATAAACCTGTGTTTTTTACTGACTGGTGCGTGGATTCTTCGAAATTTACTGGTATTGTGCAGCGCAGTGTCCTTGTTCTTTTCCTGCTCGAGCTACAGAGGTCCGGTTGGCTATATCGTGTTTTTGGTACTTTGAACGCTACATATTCTTCTTCAGAGGGAATACATGACATCTGCAGAGAGGTGTGCCACCGTAGCAGTAAGAACATTGGAGCACAGCAAACCTGGCTGTACATCGCAAATCAAAGCTGCAGGACCGGGGTGTGGGGTAATAGTTTAGCTGAGAGCACACAATGCGCGCAAAAGTGCATGTGTACGAGGATGACAACATTCCCGGAACCTAGTCATGTGACGCATGCCCCGCAAACAATATCGGAAACAGGAAGGTGATGTGAAGAATATAAGGAAATGCGGAAGAAGTGTAATTGGAGTACTAATGAGCAATCAACACTAATCAACCCACGAAGGCCAATCGGCAGCAACTGACAACTCTGCATGCAGAAACCTGCAAAACGGGATAGGGGAGGCATATGAATGCAAAGAAAGTAGGGGAGGTAGCAGACTGCAAAGATAGAAGACCTGACACAGCAGAGCAAAGCAAACAGGCAGCACAACGGCAGTAGCACACAAAACGCATGACATGCCATGTCCACGAAAGTAGAAATGACAGTGCTCTGCAGGATGCATGCCAGAAAATGGTAGGTGCAACGTGCAGAAATAGTAAGGGAAGGTCGAAAGGTAATCCATGGCAGGCAAGAGTAATGCAACACCAAAGGCAACACCGTTGTAGTTCCATCGGTAAAACACGGAAGATAATCCTTAGATACGGCCGTACAAACACACCCTATGACATCATCGGTGTGCACAGCACAATAGTATAAAGTGTGAATGCACACAACACACAGCCGTGTATTCCCAAACACCGCACCATAGGTGTAAACACACAGGGAACTTTTAAAATGTACATGTTGGGTGCTGCTGTAGCTGTGATCCATCAGCATGTGTTAGAGACAGATGGTGTTGTGGAGGAGGATGCCGACAACCACCGCAGGCCTCGGAGGAGGAGGAGAGTGTTCTGACCAAGGGTAACCTACCAGGGGCTACATGACCAGGAGATAGTGGAGCGTTACAGGGTGGACAGGGACATGTTACAGCAAATAGTGGAGCTGTGCCGGCCACACCTGAAAACAAGAAACAACAGAGGGGAACCCATCCCAGTGGACACAAAGGTATGTTTAAGCTTGCGAATACTGGCCACAGGTACCTTTCAAAGGCCAACTGGAGATATAATGGGCATCTCACAGGCATCAGCATCCAAGGTACTACACCAGTTCCTGGATGCCATGTTACCACATGCCAATGAGCATATATACTTCCCCAGATCTCAGGAGGAGTTGGCTAGCAATATGCGCCACTTCCACCATGTGGAACAATACCCGGAGGTACTGGGTGTGATAGACTGTATGCACATACAAATCAAGTCACCACCTGGTGAGCAGGGTAGACGCTACATAAACCGCAAGGGATTCCACTTCATCAATTGCCAGGTCGTGTGCAATGCCCAGGGCATTATCATGGATGTGTGTGCTGGCAGCCCTGGAAGTTACCACGACTCCCATATCTGGCATGCCTCACAGCTGTACCAGGTATTTGTCAGGGGGGACATCCCACAAGGCCATCTCGTGGGGGATGCTGGCTATGCACTGCAGCCGTGGATGATGACTCCCATCAGAAATGCACACACACACACATGCAAGAACGCCATAATGAGGCACACGCACAAACTAGAATAATCATAGAGCGTGTGTTCGGGATGCTGAAATCACGGTTCCGGTGCTTGGATACATCTGGTGGAGCCTTGCAGTACTCTCCAGGCACATGTGCCCACATATTCATAGTATGTGCCATGCTACATAATATGATCCTGTGGAAGCAGCTGCTGCAGGGACATAATGGTGAAGGGCCACAAAGCCCACCACAATTGCCAAGGCCAGTCCAGGCACAGAGGGTTCCGGACCAGGAACACACTGTGCCAGCCCCAGTAGGCAGACGGAGGCATACTCAATATGCCTACGCCTTGGCAAAGAGGGAGCGTATAGCACATACTCTAACAGCGTAGGCCCCATGGACTGACACCTCCCCACCTGCACACACAGTGAAATGGATGGCACACAAACATGACCACCTGTAAAGCCTTATGTGTGACTCCAACATAGGCAGCCCCCAAACACTGTAAACCCAACAGCCAGTGGAACATGTGACGCCAACACCTGAACAGTACGTGAGTCCTACAGCATATGGCGTTGCTGTGTGCCTGCCACGGTTGCGGCAAGATGTATACATATAACTATATATATATATATATATATATATATATATATATATATATATATATATATATATATATATATATATATATATATATATATATATATATAGATAAATATGTACACATATACACATATATAATACAGATAAGACAGGGAATTAGAGGGATATAAGGTGACTGAGAGGTATCCCTCAATATCTGTACATAGTATACATAGAGCAACGACAATCTGAACATCCGGGAGGTTCAAAATAAGAGGATACCGCCAACCATGGAACGTGTAACATACTGATATGCATAACCGTGAGGCTGAAAGACCGCCAGAACACAGTACTGTAACAGTACATGCCCGTGTAATAGTATGATGATATGAAGGGAGAGGTAGACACCGCCGCTGGTGTTGCAGTCCATGTAGGCACTGTGTGCAACCGTTCCCGTGAGTGCCGTAGTATGTGTACGTGTGCGCTGAGGGTGCCGTGTGCGTCGCTGTGTGAGTGTAATGTGTGTGTGTCTGCAACATGTGTATGTTGGTGCCAAGTTAGAGGCAGAGCAGAATATTAGGTGTAGGCATACGGTAAACTAGCCTCAGACATATGTTCACTACTAGTCCCACAGTAGTACTGACAGCCACACCCTGGCTAGGTGTGTCATGACATAGAATGATGCAAAGTGAATATGTCCCAGATGGTAGCACAGGAATATTCCCCATAAGAAATGGAAAGGACGTATGTAATAGTCATGCCTGCATGTACGACACTGATATGTTACATGCAATATGATACATTGGCAAAGTCACACAGCAATAGGTATGTATCGCGGAAATATGTATGTGCTACCCCAGTACTGACCATGGCCACGTGTTGGCCCGTAAACACCGCTGTGTGTTCTACAAGTGTCAAACAATCAATTCCCATCTGAATATGTGGCAACCACTGGCAAATAGGCTATCCCAACAACAGGACTACAATGACTGCAAATATCTGGGACAGACTGACAAGGCATAGTTGTCACGTACACATAACTGCTGATATACCACAGATGTTACAGAGGTATACATGCATCAAGCTCACCTGCAGGTGATACCGACACCACATGACAACAGCCCAACCTACAATCCCATAACAAAAGACTATTAACTGTTAACTCTCCAAGTAGGGATGGAGCACACAGACAACTATACTGGTTATGTAGAGATGCAAGGCCTACAAACCGTATCCGTGACGTACGACCACCGATATCCCCCACTGTAGATAATAAAGGAATACAAACCGTAATAGCAGCACAAACATACAGTCAGTCAATGACATCTGCATAACCACAACATATCGCGTGGGAGACACAATTAAAGGCGGATGCATAATTGCATGCATTGTATAAATGCAAACAATAGCCATGTTACAGTTTGGAATGCAATACTCCGTTATCATTCGTCGGCAGGACAGGTACACCCACATGTCGAACCAAATACTACACCTGTCACACACAATCCACGGGTGACTTGAATGCAGAATATACTTGTCCCTATGCATAGCAGATGCAGTTACACATAACATAAGACAATACAGACCATCTCCATGAAGGTAGGGCAAATATCCAACGCCCAGGCGGAGAATCCAATTATACCCCAGTATCGACTCGTAATTACCGAATGGAGTAGATGCACAGGTGATATGCACGTAATTACTCACGTACACATAGCCGCTGATATACCACAGAAGTTACGGGGGTATACATGCAGCAAGGCCACGTGCAGACGATATCGGAACCAATTAACAACAGCCCAACCTACACTCCCATAACAAAAGATTATTAACCGCTACCTCTCCAAGTAGGGATGGAGCACACAGACAACTATACTGTCTATGTAGAGATGCAAGGCCCACAACCCATATCCGTCACGTACAACCACCGATATCCCCCACCGTAGATATTAAAGGAATACAAACCGTAATAGCAGCACAAACATACAGTCAGTCAATGACATCTGCATAACCACAACATATTGCGTGGGAGACACAATTAAAGGCGGATGCATACTTGCATGCATTGTATAAAGGAATACAACAGCCATGTTACAGTTTTGAATGCAATACCCCGTTATCATTCGTCGGCAGGACAGGTACACCCACATGTCGAACCAAATACTACACCTGTCACACACAATCCACGGGTGACATGACTTCAAAATATACTTTTCGCTACGCATAGCAGTTGCAGTTACACATAACATAACACAATACAGACCATCTCCACGAAGGTAGGGCAAATAGCCAACGCCCAGGTGGAGAATCCAATTATACCCCTGTATCGACGCGTAATTTCCAAATGGAGTAGATGCACAGGTGATATGCACGTAATTACTCACTGAGGAACAGCAATTGGTGGGATGAATCCACATGTTGCAGGTATCGACGTATATAAGGATGACTCTCAGGATATTTAAACCGTATGCTCATACCGAAACAGCATTGTACTACCGAAAACGAAAGGAAACGGAAAAACGATACACGGAACGACACACCAACAAGGTATGTAGAACACACGATATGTAAGGTTGTGTAATGCATGATCTGTATTAATAAGCTGTACTGTATGTGAATGGTGGTTGTAATTAATTACACTTGTCCGTAATGCAGAAAGTGGTGAAAGGTAGTTATATAGTGATATCTTGCTGAACATACCAATGCTTGTAGACACCATGTGTACAGCAGTGGGACATCATGTACACAGCGGAGACACCACAAGGGATGCCACAGGAGGGCATTAAAGAGAACAATGCCATACCACACGCTGTTGCTGGCAGTGGATGTCCAACAAGGAAGCGCCATAGCAGGGGATAGTACATGTATGTATACTGTCACAGCACGCATGTGTATGAGCATATACCGTTTATGTCATATGTAAGGTGTGGCCGACGTGCAAGTATGCCCTGCATTAGGGGATACTATGTGAAATATGTGTAATGTAAAGTTGTCTAGGTAGATATGACAGATATCATACACAGTATCACAGGCATATCATGCATAACACAGGTATCGCCTATTGGTATGTACAATAACAGGATACATATGGCCTGTAGGTACGGGACGGAGTAGTAGCATGATAGCTAGTCTAAATGGAAGGGATACCAAGTAACTATACCCAAAGGATTTGTAGTAGCTGCACAGGTGCACAGTGGGCAACAATGCAGTCTTGCAGGTCCACATGTAAGCACATGGGCAGTGTACACAGTAGTGTCACCTCTCCATGGTAGTGTCCTGTGAACAGCAGAGGCAGGTGTCAACTGCACCACTACACAGTACTGCTGCTGTGGTGGTACCAGGACTATGTGTCACTCAAACAGCAAGGGAGGTATCACATGAACAGTGCTACTGTGTGTCCCTGCGGAATGTACACAGGACCTATGTTCCACAGCATGGTGTGTGTTGTGTTCGTGGAAGTAACACAGAAGCCCAGCCCATGCAGTGTGGCATGTGTGCACATATCCAGGAGCATTTCGTTCACACTGCCCACTGCAGATGGCATGTATGAGGAGTATAGTTGTATATATATATATATATATATATATATATATATATATATATATATATATATATATATATATATCTATATTTGTATTTTTCTCTGCCTGTAGTCTTTATGTAACCTGTCCTTTTTGGACATTCTTCTATTTTAGTCATTTGTTACAAAGATGTTTACTTTGTTCTATTGGGCTTTTTTTCCTTTGTGTGTGGAGCTTTTCTCCCCGGGCCTCTGCTGAAAATGGACATATATCCAGCTAGACTAGCCCGGTCAACAAATGTAAAATAAAAATAAAAGAAAAATAAAATAAATATGCATCACTAATGTGGAGGACATGGGCCGTTTCAGAGCAGAAGACACCCCTGAGTATGTGGTATGCAGATGTGTAGAGATGTGTTGTCCATATGTCAGCCACATATGTAAACTGTCTGAGCCCAGTAAACATCGTGGCATGTCAATGTTGTGCCATGTAAAGCTGTAGCTGTTGTTGAAGGTACACCATAAATGTGGTATTGTACCCTTGACTGTGTGTAGATGTGTGTAGTTCACAGGTACAATGGCTACCTATGTACCAGCATCACACACAGTACAGATAGGTGTGGCCTTGCAGAAGGATATCCATGCCACAGTGGAATACGGTAACCACAGGACTGTGTGTGGCATATGTGTGTACTGCAACCATGTACAATGTGATATGTATGTACGGGACCACTATCCATGTGACAGTCAGTGGGTGAATGTTGTTATGCAAAGGTGATGTGCATGCACCATGTGTCATGCATCCTGATGCCATGATATGCATATGAAGTATCCGCCACACTGACACCCGTATGGTTGGTGTTGGTATGAGCTGGTGGAGCAATAATGGCGCTTGGTATGTAAGTGTGGGAAATCTAGGCAATGGACAGTACTCTGTGTCAGCATGTTCTGTATGTAAGCATATAGTGAACATGAGTGGCCCTATGACTGAGGACTGTGTAATGCAATATGTACCTGACATGTAGTAGGTACTATGGTATGCTGGCACCACTGTGTGTACAGTCCATGAGCCACATAGCATAACATCCTGAGATACAGAGTATGCTGTGCAGGTGGATGTGTATGTTGTCAATACCAGAATGTGGAATGTTGCTGAAAGGCAATGTGAGGACAACGTATGATGTGTCGGCCTCCGTACCATCCCCAACTGCCCATGCAACTGTATGACAGGTGGCCAGCATGTGTATGTGCCTTGCTGTGGCATACACAAGCCCAACATGGGTGCTAGGAAAGGACTGGAGGCCATCAATTTGTGTGGGAATCACGTTCCTGAGGATGTGCCCCATTGCCTTGCAGAATGGTCCAGTCATGGGTGTATGACTATAGACCCACTCGTGCAATGCAGTGCCACCCGTGTGTAGTGCGATAAATGCCGCTGTGCAGCAGTCAGGGTCCACAATGTCCGACAAAAGGCTAGCAGTGAATATAGTGGCCTGGAGCGGAGACATATACCGAACAGGTTGGTGGGACATTACAGCCAGGGACATTGGAAGGTGACATTGGGTCAGTGTCCCAGGATATATTGTGTGCATGTCAGTACTGTGTATGTGACCTCAGGGACACTACAATGTCCATGTATGGATTGCGACCCTGTAGTGCGTGAGAGGATGTATTGTCGGTAAGTACGCCATCGCCTGGCACATTGCCAACATTAGCTCAGTCTGCAATGCTTGGGTGACTGTTGTATGTGACATCAGATGTGGATGTTGCCAAAGAATACTGACATACCACCACAATGCCTGAGGCCCCACACCGCAATGTGTGGCAGTCATGTTTAGGTAGCTAGCCTTGGAGTATGTGATGATGGACCTCGGGGACCCACCATGGCTGAAAAGTGATGCACCCCACACATGTGAATGTACACCACTGTGCAACAGCCTGTACATGTATTTGTACATCATATGTGCATGGAACATGACCACCACAGTGGTGTCTGTGAACTGGTCAGTACCGTCATGTCTCTGTGTGGAATACCATGATTCCTGCAATTGTGTACATGCTACTGCAGTGCACTGTGGTATGTGTCAGCATATGTATGTGCAGTGTCCATCTGCTTGGGTGTCATGATGTTAACAACTGCTGTCAGCAGACGTCCGTAGTAGTTGTTGTAGTACACATGTTCCGTGTATGCTGTGATGGGTGTGTTTCCAGGGTGTGGCTAGCAAGGCCGTGTAGCATATGTGTTGAATCCACCAAAGAGGGGATAACCCCAGGTGTGTCACACCAGTCACATGGAGGTAGTGTTCATGCTAAGGGTAGTGTAGGTATGGTATGATTTGTGTATTGTTTCATCCAGCTGAGCGGTGTGCATGACTCAAGCATGTGTAGGTACATGGGTGTCTATCCCAGGGAAGTGTGGGTTACTGTCAGCACACAGCAGTGGTAGCTGTCTGAGGCCCAATGTACACTATAACAACACAGACGGTATGTAACCTGTGGTGTACACTGTCGACTCTGTCGCGTGTTACAATGTGTATAGCGGTCACAAACACGGTTATCTGCACATGCAGCACCTATGATGCATTGTGTTAAGCAACTATCCAGGATGTGTGCAAAACACTGTGTGATGTGTGAACCCCTCATCTGTGGGTGTTCCGGTCCAGGTATGTGCCTGGAAGGTACGGTCCGTGTACAATCCATAATCGTAGGTGTGCTGCGCAGAGCATGGAGGCAGGTCCCAGTCACCGCAGAGATATGTGAGTGGTGCAATAGTGTGTGTGCCTCGCTTGTGTGCATCACAGTGGAAGATGCAAGCATTGTTCCACATGGACCATGCCGTGCCTGCCAGTTACAGCCCTGCCGGTGACAGTTATGTGAAACTGCCAGAGAGGCAGTATAGCATGTGATGATGTACATGTGTGCTCTACACCCCAGGCCAATGGCTGCAGGTCAGGAGTGCCACAGCATTGTTTGACCTGGACTGTCATAGCGGTCAGATACCACATGCCTGTACAATAACAGTAGGAGCATAGGCAACTGTTGCAGTGACACAGTAGGTCAATGTACAGTGTCCCCATGTCCAGACCACTGCCGACTGTACACCATGGCTAGACACACACCCAGAGGGCTATAACACCGGTGAGCCATTGCATGTCCCAGTACACGTAGTCTGTGTATTGCCATCACAGGGCAGTCACAATAACATGATGTATGAGAGATATATTGTACCAGGTGATGTGTCATGTGTGCGTATGTTGAGTTTCAGAGGTGTTCACCCATCCGCAACATCTCAGTGCATGATGCCTTGTGTAACATGATGTGTGGAACTGCAGTGTGATTCGTCCGTGACTGGTGTGTTGTGAATGGTGTAACCCATGAGTCTGCGGGATATACACTGATGTTGGCTGCCATGCTGGGGGCCACCAGTGGTGCCTACAGTGGTCATACAGACATATTGCATACATTGTTCTTGCAGGAATGTCCATTGTTGTAGATGATGTGGTACTACCTGATGGTAGGTGTGTGTTGTGAATGTTACCCATCCAGACGTGACCGTCAGGTGCAGTCATGGTTGTCGACAGCATCACCCCCATCCACAGCTGTCAGCACCCTGTCCCCAGAATGGGTAACAGTAGCCCTTGTACTGTGTGACTAATGTGCAGATCGTAGAACACCTACTACTGGCTGCCTAACAGTGTCATCTAGGAAGGGTATATGATGGCTGGAATACACTGCTCCAATGTATAAATATGATATCCCAATGAATTACAATGATTCCAATCTAGTAAGCAATGGCTGGCATGTAAACCGTGTACAACAATGACTGTGTGACAGACCCTTCCAATGTGGTGCTGTGATGAACATGCACCAGTTAGAACACCAAATGAGGTACGTTGCACGTAATGATGTACAACTGACAGCTATGGGCACAGCATGGATGCAGAAGCACATCTCCCACAGGCAGTACCGCTGTACGGTGGTAGGGGGGCATTGCACGAGTACATGTGACAGTTGCTGTATTGCCACATGTACGACATATCCGTCATATAGGGGTAGCACTGGTACGTGCTGGTTGGACATGCCTGTACATACGGCCATGTCCCACAGGATATGTGTTAAGTGTGTACAACGCCTGTCGTACCTTCAGCAAGCTGTGAAGTGTATGACTGCCAGTGTACCTGTGTGACATGTTGTGCAATGGGTGCAAAGGTACGCAGTAGAGCATTACATGCTCACATGTCCTGCACAGGTGCATAGCTTGACAATACAATACAAATAGAGTGTTGGATAATAGCAACCCACAAGAGGTGATGAGTACGGGTGGCAATGCACTATCACCTTTCCAGGTAAGGTGTGCATGTCCATGACACATTAGCACCTGGGATGTTAGCAGTACAGCTGTACAGGGCGGCATGTATATTTGATTACAAATACCCTTGCGTGTTCCACCAGTGGCCTATTGACAGACAGACATCAACACAATGTGCAGCATTGACATGTGCATAGCACATCACCGCTGGCTACAGTAGAACAGGGTTAATGTGTTGACATGTGCACAGAACATCAGCGCCAGCTACAGTCGAACACGGTATGTGTTGAACCCCACCGTCATTGTAGCCCATGCCACAGAGAGACATATTATGCATCTGTGTATGTACGGCTGGGAATGGACCTGGCCTAGCAGTATAGCTGTGTCAGTGTTGCGAACAACATACTGAATGGGCTGTGTGTGTGTGAGGTGTGTGTCATAAGTGTATGGTCTGATGGATGATACCAGCATTGTCACCACTATGTGAACATTCCCGTCCCCATAAATGAATACCTCGGCTGTGCTCAACACCATGGTCACTGTGGAAGGGATGGTGCTGTGCGGTGCACCCGCTGACATGGTGGTGACAGCAGGCACTGGATTTAGACATATGAGGTACCCATGTCAGGTTGGGGTACCATCCATGCGCACGGGATATCACCATGCGGGCATATACAGCACTGTGTTGAACAATATTACAGCACATAGCACCTGTCAGGGGTAATGTTTATGCATGGGTGTGCGATACCAGCATGCACCATACACACCCCCACCATGCAGCATGCTGCCTACCTTGCAGAAGGACATTGTCCACACCATGATGATGGACATGCGACATGTCCATATATGCATATAAATGACATATGGAATGGACAGCCACCATCCCAATACTGGTATTCCACAGGCTGGACACATCCCTGTGCCATATATGTGATATACCCTGCCATACCATGCAACCCTGTCCATCAAGGCTGCACATGCCATCACAGTCATACATGGTGCAATGGCCACATGGCACATGCACTATCAACTGACTGGATCAGTAATGTGGCACTGTTGCACCTTGTGGTGTCACAATTGCTGCATATGATTAGACATTGTCCCATGTGTATCACATGTGCAATACAGGTGAGCCGTGGCAGGATGTCCAACACCCGTACAGTGCTGAGTAGATGTATATGGCAAAACACATGCATGTACAGGTGTCCACGTGTATGTGTGCAGTGCCACTGCTGACGTCCATAATGGCTGCGTCTGTGATGCTATGTGACATATACACAGCATCCAGGTGAACAGTAGTTCTGTGGACACATCGGGCCAAGTGCAGATTGGTAAGAACACAGGTGCAGACAGGTATACATGTCCACAGCAAGTTACCATCTACATGGAGTATGTACAGTGTGATGAGTTGACACAGAGATATGATATGATATCCACTGCATAACGGTGTGACAGGTGTGGCAGCAACACGTCAGCTGTGTCAGTGTCATGATGCATCCCAGAGATTACTGTGCAGATGTCGTACATGTCATAGCAATGTATGTTCAGCGGTATGCCAGTACATCAGCGTGAATGTGACCTGTCACCATCATTATGTCTTACAGATAATGCCACGTTCACGACTCCCAGCCTTCAGCCACAAGGAGGATGAAGTCATCATACCATTGCTCCATGACAACTATGACGTGCTGTTCAGCCATGCGCCACAGCATGCGCAGCAGCGGGATGACCTGTGGCAGGATATACGCAGGAGAGTGAATGACGTGGGTGGCAATAACCGCACCTACCAGCAGGTACGCCAACACTGCATGGACCTCATACGGCATGCAAAACAGCGTTCCACTGCAATCGCCAGAGAACAAGGTGGAACAGGTGGTGGGCCACCACCCTAGCCCCCATTCACACACACAAAGGAGCTACTGGCCAGTCTGGGGACACCCAGGGAACAGCATGCAGAAAAACTAGCCACCATCGTGGAGGTGGGTGTCTCCCAACCAATGAGCCTGGAGCTGCCTGGTAAGTCAGTCCTGCATATGAGTATGATATCCACTGTAGTTGCAGGTGTCACTGTACATCATGTAAAGTAACAACTCATGCCGGGTATATGGGCACAAAAGCCGCATACTACAGTATGCTATGTTGTGTATGCAGACGTGTGCAAACCATATGCTATCACACAGGTACATGATGTCACATGCACAGTGCTAACTGTGGCTGTCATACAGTCATGGATAATGTTTATACTATTGTGTCGCCCCTATACAGGTACCTCTGGCGTGTCGCACAGACATGGGTCCGTCGCAGGTGAGACTGTTGTCAGTGTCAGGCATGTTACAGTGTAGAGTTATTTGCCATGTGGCCAGGTATAACATGCACACCTGGGTTTAGTTCCAGTCACGTTATACAGGTTGCACCACCAGACACACACATTCCACCCATGTGCAGTAGATACAACCATTATTATACACCGGCATGAAACCACAGTACCTGTCGATGTGATATGTGCGGTCAGCTATGCATACCACGGTGGAGGTGTCTACAATGGATGCATATGTAGTATGCATTGGAACAACATTCGTGGTACGCACACAGTACCACACAGTGAGCAGTGATCTGGGCAGCACACAGGTGTCACCAATGTGACATATGCCCCTACATTGTGTGCACACATTGTGACACACCACCCGACATGTCCCAAGCTTGTGGTGTTCTGTCTGCAATAGTGTCACACCATCACATGATCTACACCCGACATAAACATCCACACTGTTGTCTGCATAGCCCTGTGGATTGTGACACCTCTGACATGTATGGGTGTATGTCACATGGGACACCACAGACATGTGTACAAGATGCCCATCACACACAATTGTCCAAGTCCTGTTCACACATGGCCATGGGTGATAGCCACAGGCATGTTGCCACACAGTACGCCAGATGTGGATAGACCCCGTTGCACATTGTCCACACATAGTGCAATCATAGCCGTAGTGGACCACTTGTACATTTGATGTGTTACACCGGACAACCAGAATGCCTGTCTGCAGCCGCCGGAGGTGTCACCGATGTCTACCATATACGTGCTGTGGAACAGCATGACTGTGTTGCAGTCATGGCAATGCAATGCGTCCATGTTATGCATTGCACAGCAACATAAATGCGTCATGTTGCCATGCAGTGTCACAGTGCCAGTACTCCACACTGTATAGCTATGTACACGGCTCACACTAACCACACCTGCACATACATATGTGCTAATCATGCATTCTATCTGTAGGCTGTACACACAACACTGCACTGTGAAGCCCATTATGATGCGGTGCATGTGGCGGGACACCATTGTGTCGCACATGTATACATGTCACTGCACATGTCAGCGGATTACATGTCAAGGTAACATCAGCCATGTGTACTGTTAACCTGTTTGTGGCCACATGATGTATCACGGTGATGCATGCAAACTATCATGATTGTGTGTACTGCATGCCTACTGATATGACACCTGCTTGATGTAGTGTGCACCCCAGGGTGGTATGCATACTAACACTATTAATGTCTGAGCTGCATTCCCTGTGCTGTAGTGCAGGAATGCTGCATGACATCTGAAATATCACATGCATGGTGTGTCTGTGTGTGTGTGTGTGTGTGTGTGTGTCTGTGTGTGTGTGTGTGTGTGTGTGTGTGTGTGTGTGTGTGTGTGTGTGTGTGTGTGTGTGTGTGTGTGTGTGTGTGTGTGTCTGTGTGTGTGTCTGTGTGTGTGTGTCTGTGTGTAATGTACCTTACAGTATGTCTTTGCATTCACAGGTGGTGTAGGTGCGTTACCCTCCTGCGGTCCATCTGATGTTAGTGTCCCCACAGATACTAGCGGTGATGACCATATGCATGAGGTACAGGCAGGGTTGTCAGGGGCAGAATCTGCACCATTGGTTACCATCCTACCTATGTCCCCCTCATCCCCGCACATGGTTCTGATGCCAACACATACCACATCACCATTGCCCATAGAGGAAGGACAGTCAGCGTCTGTTGGCATTGAACAGGAATGTGTGGTGGCTACAGAAGGTGTGACTACACACCATGTTGCCAGTGTAATGACTGGTGATGTGCCACACAGGCATGTGGCTGGTGCTGCTCGTAGGAGGACCTCTGGCAGACATGCACCTGCAGTACAGGGCGCAGCAGCTGGTATCACCAGATGCATGTTCCAGACTGTAATGGCGACACAGGCACGTGCAGAATGGCAGAACCAAGAAGGGCAGAGGCTGCAGAGGGCTGCAATCCATACCCTAAATGACAACATCCAGTCATTGGCGAATGCTCAACAGCAGATTGCTAATGTACTGGATAGGCGATTAGGTGAAATGGTTGGAATCCTCGACCGAGGCATGGCAATCCGCGAGCATGAGCTGACTGTGCTGGAACACCTGGTAGGGGTGAGGCGTAGGACACGTGGGCATAGGCCAGCAACACCACCTAGTGGAGGTCGAAGTGTGCGTGCCACCTCTCATGCCCACTCACATAGTGCCGGTAGCAGTAGCAGTGCAGCTGGTGCTGCACTGTCCACACCAGGACACAGCAGGCCACGTGGACGTGGCCCTGGCCAGTCCCATCATGGACACGGTTCCAGCGGACATGTGTCATCGGACAGTAGCCACTCTATACCTCCACCTGGTAGTGCCTGTGCAACCCCAGGCAGACACAGGTCGCGTGGCCGCGGACGGACACAGTGAGCTGTACAACCTGCACTGTACAGTCTGGGGCTGTCAATTATACCCCGTGTAGGCATCACATATGGCTGAACTGTGTACACACATACCCACACACAGCAGACACAACTGTAGGGCTCCACCACATCCACATGCATTCTGCACAGACATGCCCAGTAAACTCACTGGCCCTTACACACACACATGATGTTATCCATTGGTGCAGCCTATGCCCGTGGCTAACATATCACCCTGTGCATATGATGAAGCCTCTGCCGCATCCCTGTCATCCACACCATCGGTGCAGGGTTATGCAAATATATTCTGATGCACAGGGTGGACAGGATAGTGAGAGGTGTATGTGATACCTGTGTAGGCATAGCGTGGGATGTGTATGTTGCAGTGGTTGTGTATGACAACTGACAGATGCGTATGTGACGTGGGTTGTGTACTGTTAACATGCAGCAGACATACCATGTTGTGCAGGTGCAGCATGCATTGTGATGTGTTCACGGTATGTGTGACGGTTACATGTGTAGCACCATGTTGGTTCTGATAACCTGAATCCCTCCTATGGTGTACTTGCATGTGCCTACAGGGAGCACTGTTATCGGTCCCCCATGTGTATCTGTGGATTACCCACAGGCACATCTGGCAATAGAAGCATACTACATGTACCCGCAACCTGCCTGGACACCTACATGACACACATGTCCGCACATATACTGCACCTGATGCATGTGGTCAGTGCCACAGGCTACAGTGGACAGAGACATCACATACATAGCAGGACACACCACAGGTATGGTGAAATGGTGCAGGTGTCGTACACAGCGTGTTGGCCACTGACTTCACGTGTCACCTGTCAGCTGTGGGGCATTCTGTGCAGCAGTTGGACCCTGTAACAGTACAGGAATATGGTCACAATTGCGGGGTGTACACCACTATGACGCACACCCCATAGTGTGCAGATGGGGACACCTGCCTGTGTGGTCAGCACCCTCACAATACTATGCACCCACACGCCATGTCACAGAGGGCGGACTTGCACAGGTGGCCAGTATGGCTCACACCTATGGCATCGACAGGGTTGTGCAATGCAGCACCAGTACGGGATGGTCACCCTGTGTGGTTAGTGTCCGTTCACAACAGTATATTTGCATACACCCTCACACCAAGCAGCAGACATACAAACATGTTGACACACACACATTGTGGTGACCACACATGTATACATGGAGAGACAACGTGTTGCAAGTACTGCACCATCCAAATCCATGCACCCCACACTGATGTATGTACAGATCTCTACTATGGTGTACAGGGATGTGTAGCACGTGGGACATATTCCCCCCAATATGTGGCATACATGGGCACACATTCATGCACACATGTCAATGCTGGGAATACTACACCCGCCATATGATACATGTGCAGGCATGCAGCGGTATGTAGTGCATTATGTGTACCAACACTGTATCCGGCAGATGTGCTGATATATGCACTTGGGAGGTGGTAGGTGTTACAGTTGCCATGTGACATACAGGCGATGACACCTGACCGCTGGATATGCATTATGTCAGCACTGTCATGTAACAGCGACATAGCATACTGTATGCACATGGCAGGGTAGGATGGTGTGTGACACACCTGTGAGCCACCACCTCCACACATGCATGTAGACAGGTGTTTAAACACATGATGTACATGCATACCTCCATACGTGCTGTTTCTATGCCACCATATAATGGCCCCTATGATGGGTACGCATGTGGTAGGGTGCTGCAACTATGTTATGGACATCGTCCACTGCTCATGCATGGCTGCTCCATGCACAGTACACATGTCACATGTGCCTCCTGTTGCCATGTGTGTATGCATTGCTACGTTTTGACATGTGTGTTGACATACATGAAACATGGACTGTGGTATGGTATCACAGCTGTCACAGGCAAACAATACAAGGGTATGTGTCCCAGTCAACACTGCTACACCCTGTAGTGGGAGCATTCCACAGACATGGGTCCACCTTCCATTTGTGTGTGTAGCACCGCGTACGCCAGTGTTATGCATGTGGTACATCACAGGCTTTGTATGTGTCATGTGTGCAGTCCATGCACACATCCAGACAATCACATGTATGACATATCCAGACGTTGGTTCACTCTGGTACAGCAGCAGTCGTGTGTCACAGCTGTGTCAGGGCCGTGGTATGTGTGGAGCCAACCTGTCCATGTATACAGATATGGGTGGACTACATCACACATGTTGGATCATTGTTAGTACATGTGTACTCTGCACAACTGGTGTACACTGCTATACAGACCTGTGGACATATGTCACATGCTGTTGTTGGACCATGAGGCTTATGGCTGCACTGATGACATGGTGCTGGCATGGCAGCTACAGTGTTCACTGCAGTGTGTACATGTTTGACCTGCACCCGTGATGCCTGTGATGTCATCTGTGTGTGTACGAGTAACTGCATGTGTGACCACCCTGTGCGTGTGGATAGGTTTACCTTACTGTGACCTGCAGTGTGTACACTCCGTCTGCATGCTGGATGGCGCATAGCAAATTCTGTGTGTGAGCATGCCCAGTAAGCAGTTGTGTAGATGGACACACAGTACAGTGCACACTGCGTCCTTCTATGAGTATACCCCGTGTGCATGTATGTTTCCCCTTTGCAACCACTAAGTGTGTGAGCATGCCCGGTTTGCTGTTGTGTAGGTGGACACACAGTACGTTCCACACTCTGCCCTTTCATGATTACACTCCATGTGTATGCATGTTTGCACTTTGCAAATGCTAAGTGTGTGAGCATGCCCAGTAAGCGGTTGCATAGATGGACACACAGTACAGTGCACACTGCACCCTTCTGTGAGTATACCCCGTGTGCATGTATGTTTCCCCTTTGCAACCGCTAAGTGTGTGAGCATGCTCGGTTTGCTGTTGTGTAGGTGGACACACAGTACGTTCCACACTCTGCCCTTTCATGATTACACTCCATGTGTATGCATGTTTGCACTTTGCAAATGCTAAGTGTGTGAGCATGCCCAGTAAGCAGTTGTGTAGATGGACACACAGTACAGTGCACACTGCGCCCTTCTGTGAGTATACCCCGTGTGCATGTATGTTTCCCCTTTGCAACCGCTAAGTGTGTGAGCATGCCCGGTTTGCTGTTGTGTAGGTTGACACACAGTACGTTCCACACTCTGCCCTTTCATGATTACACTCCATGTGTATGCATGTTTGCACTTTGCAAATGCTAAGTGTGTGAGCATGCCCAGTACGCCATGCATGGACACACAGTACATGCAGCACCGACGTCTGCTACCAGGCATGTAGCCATGCCCAATGACATCCTGCATAGCCATGGTGACCGTCCAGGTGAAGTATATGTAGTTGCTATGCCACAATGGATGCCTACATCATACACACTGGTTGCTCTCTCAAAGGGTGCACTGTCTGTGGTTTATCCCGTATCCATTTCGTGCTGTAGTGCTCCATAGATAGATAGTATTCCGGAGTACAGCACTGCCATGTTACTGTACGTCCACCTTGGGATAGTAACATGCTGTGTGTCTGCTCACTCTGTATTCATTCCCTATCGGCATCCTTGCCTTTGCAGATGATATCACCCACCTAGGAGTATGCCTCTTGACAGTGCTATGCTCAGTAATCTCGGTAGCGCGTTCTGTAAATCCATCATGCTGTAGTGTGTTCATGTAGTTAGGTGTAGGTTCAACTCCCAGCCCTTCCCAGTGTGTGTGTGTGTGTTGTGTGTGTTTCCAGCCGCCTCTGGGGACAGTAATGCTTTTAGATGCTTCACAACACATACATTTGCTATCAGCGTCTATTCCTTTGCGGATGATGTCACCCACCTAGAAGTATGCCTCTGACAGTACTGTGCTCAGTAATCTTGGTAGTGTGTTCTGTAAATGCATCATGCTGTAGTGTGTTCATCTAGTTAGGTGTAGGTTCAACTCCCAGCCCTTCCCAGTGTGTGTTTCCAGCCACCTCTGGGGACAGTAATGCTTTTAGACACTTCACAACACATACATTTGCTATCAGCGTCTATTCCTTTGCGGATGATGTCACCCCCCAGAAGTATGCCTCTGACAGTGCTGTGCTCACTAATTTCGGTAGCACATTCTATAAATGCATCATGCTGTAGTGTGTTCATGTAGTTAGGTGTAGGTTCAACTCCCAGCCCTTCCCAGTGTGTGTGTGTGTGTGTGGTGTGTGTTTCCAGCTGCCTCTGGGGACAGTAATGCTTTTAGATGCTTCACAACACATACATTTGCTATCAGCGTCTATTCCTTTGCGGATTATGTCACCCACCTAGAAGTATGCCTCTGACAGTGCTGGGCTCAGTAATCTCGGTAGCGCGTTCTGTAAATGCATCATGCTGTAGTGTGTTCATGTAGTTAGGTGTAGGTTCAACTCCCAGCCCTTCCCAGTGTGTGTGTGTTTCCAGCCGCCTCTGGGGACAGTAATACTTTTAGACGCTTCACAACACATACATTTGCTATCAGCGTCTATTCCTTTGCAGATGATGTCACCCCCCCGAAGTATGCCTCTGACAGTGCTGTGCTCAGTAATCTTGGTAGCGCATTCTGTAAATGCATCATGCTGTAGTGTGTTCATGTAGTTAGGTGTAGGTTCAATTCCCAGCCTTTCCCAGTGTGTGTGTGTGTGTGTGTGTGTGTGTGTGTGTGTGTGTGTGTTTCCAGCCGCCTCTGGGGACAGTAATGCTTTTAGACGCTTCACAACACATACATTTGCTATCAGCGTCTATTCCTTTGCGGATGATGTCACCCCCCAGAAGTATGCCTCTGACAGTGCTGTGCTCAGCAATCTCGGTAGCGCGTTCTGTAAATGCATCATGCTGTAGTGTGTTCATGTATTTAGGTGTAGGTTCAACTCCCAGCTCTTCCCATTGTGTGTGTGTGGGTGTGTGTGTGTGTGTGTGTGTTTCCAGCCACCTCTGGGGACAGTAATGCTTTTAGATGCTTCACAACACATACATTTGCTATCAGCGTCTATTCCTTTGCGGATGATGTCACCCACCTAGAAGTATGCCTCTGACAGTGCTGTGCTCAGTAATCTCCGTAGCGTTCTGTAAATGCATCATGCTGTAGTGTGTTCATGTAGTTAGGTGTAGGTTCAACTCCCAGCCCTTCCCAGTGTGTGTGTGTGTGTTTCCAGCGGCCTCTGGGGACAGTAATGCTTTTAGACACTTCACAACACATACATTTGCTATCAGCGTCTATTCCTTTGTGGATGATGTCACCCACCTAGAAGTATGCCTCTGACAGTGCTGTGCTTAGTAATTTCGGTAGCGCATTGTATAAATGCATCTTGCTGTAGTGCGTTCATGTAGGTAGGTGTAGGTTCAACTCCCGGCCCTTCCAAGTGTGTTTGTGTGTTTCCAGCTGCCTCTGGAGACAGTGATGCTTTTAGATGCCTCACAACACATACATTTGCTATCAGCATCTATTCCTTTGCGGATGATGTCACCCACCTAGATGTATGCCTCTGACAGTGCTGTGTTCAGTACTCCGAGTAGCGCGTTCTGTAATTGTGTCATACTGTCGTGCGATAGGGTAGGTAGGTGTAAGGTCAATTCCCATGCCTGCCAGATGTGTGTGTGTGTGTGTGTGTGTGTGTGTGTGTGTGTGTGTGTGTGTGTGTCTATGCCCCCAGCCGCATGGGTTCATAGGTTATGGTTTTAGATGCTTCGCAACACACATATTTCCTGCTGACATCTCTGTGTTTGCGGATGTTGAGATGCTGCTAGTGGACTGCCTGTGTGTCTGCTGTGGTTAGCGACCTCTGAAGCGTGTTCTCTACGTGCGTCCTGCTGTGGTGTAATAGGGTAGTGATGTGTAGGTTCCACTACCGGCCTTGCCACATGTGTCTGTCTGTATCTCTCTCGATGTATATACATATACATATTTTATGCCCATGGCGCTGCTCTTGCATGGACAGCTGTCAGTCCCATGTATCGCATATGTGCACAGCTTACACATAGCAATGTGGTACGATGCAAATCTAAACATTGTCCATGCAACGTCCGTGTTCCGGGAGGTGTTACACACCCTACAGACATCTGCTGTATATCTTGGCAGACAGCTATCCTTGCTGTACTGTCACTGTACTCGTACACGCCATAGACTTAGTACTTAGTGTATCATTGCCTGTTTATGGTGTGTGTATGTCTATCTGAGCTGTGTGCATGGTCGTGTGTATGTCCCGCTATAATCATCTGTGCAGGTGTCACCAATATAGGTAATTCATGTAGACTGCTGTTTAATGTGCATTTCAGCACATACCTGCGGACAGTACTGCCCCTCCTACTGCGGCACATTTCATCATCTTGCAGTGGATAATAATGTTTCCACACACATGTATCTGTGTCTGTTCATAACACTCCACCTCAAGGAGCGTATATCTGGACAAGGCCTTATGTGATAGTGGGACACTCAGGGCCAGTCATGACATGTTGCTCTTAGAAACATTGATAGTAGGCACAGTGATATGTTATGCATGCGTATGGCATTTCTGTCTGATTTTGTGTCTTCATCGCATGTTTGTCGTTGTTTCCTGTCGTCAGTTATCATGAGGGTGCCGGACTGTTACTGTTACTTGGAACACAGCAAACATATGAGGCATACGTCTACACAGACTGCGTACATCTGTGCAGTTGCAGAGTATGTGTCTGATACAACATACCTACTGTCTGACTACAATACACACACAGTGTATGGCGGCATGACAGACCACATGACATTACTTTGTATTTGCACATCACACCCACGCAGACAGTTGTACTCCTCAGACAGGTCTACATCTGCTTATCCACACTAATTGTTCTTTCATGTACCATATGTATGTGTCATATTTGCGCTTTCCGTCAGTGGCGGGGCTCACGTACGACTATGGGGGCCTGGTAATTGTTATGTTGACACGTCATGACACCCTGGGGGACACTTACCTTTGTGTCTGGTTACCTTCCACATTGACCTTCGCGGGGCATACGTTGTCATTCACATCTTCCGGGGTATGACTTATACATGTTTGCACATTTGTCCTGCTGTCTTTCTTCTCACCTGTCCGCCTAGTATCACCGGTTCAGTACATGTATTTTGGACAGGATAGCTCCTTCATACCCTTGACCTGTTGTCATTATGTGTACACGCCCTGACATTCGGCCTTTGCCCTTGTTACGTTTCACATAGTGATGTGCCTTCCTAGCTGATTGCTGCCTAGGCATTACGGACTGTGCGTTAGGTGATGGTGACCGCTATTTCCATTGCATGATTGGTGACACTCATAACATCCGTATTCATGGCTACGCCAGTATTTGCACAACGGTCTGACTTTGTCTGGGGTATTTATAATATAGTCCCTATCTGTATTTCCTGTACTATGCCTTACTGCAGCTGTGTTATTCTGACAGTTTTCCAGTTATGGGTACCATCTTGGTCGTACGCATGTCCATCCATGGGAATTGCCTACAGGACACTGATATAGGGCTGTACATATTTCCAACCTGCTTTCCGCATTATCCGGTGGATGCTTTGCACCATTAGTGGGGATAAAGGCATGTGCTATACCCACATCCCTCCCACGGGGTGGGCCTACGGATTATCCACCAAACAACACCTAGGCCCATTTCTGCATACCCAGGTTCCCATGCCTGCAACCCTCTACGGTACACATTACACATGGTTAATGTGTGCGGTACTGGGATGTGGACGCACTTATATGCACTCCCCACTCTAGGGATATCTGTCCATATGTCCTGCATTTCATGGACACATGTGTCATCACCCTTGAATCTGCTTTTAGTGCATGTATAGCTGATTCGTATTTGCGGGTGTCACTTCTTTTGCGTCGATCGTAGCAGGTGCTGCGAATGGATAAATTTTTGGAGTCCTACAATGGACACCAGTGTGCATGTTTAAAGTGTAGAACTTGCTGGACTGTCACTTTCTGGCCAGTGATTTTGACTGCTGCTGTATGTTCCCCATTCGTAGATGTCTGTTTGACTACCCATATTATCTATTACTTGGCATATTTATATCCATGTGTCATATATACGGGACATAGGTCTGTTGTGTGTACATATATACATGTAAACTCCTCGTTTCATACCTTGCTTTGTTAATGTCTATGGATTACCTGTGTACACACATCTATAACCATACCATACCTTTCCACTGTACAGATACTGGCAGAGTGTACGGATGGTTGACCCTTTATCTTAGGTGTGTTTTACATTGACCTGTGTCTATCTGGCAATTTGCTGGCATTTCATGTGAGACTTACGGTGGCACCTTCTGACAAGTAGGTCAGGTTACAAATGCATAACCTTCATCAATCCCTGCTACTAACACACCCGTTATTCTATCCACTTTCTATGTTTGTCTTAGCACATATCATGTGTTTCTCACTATTTGTACCAGTACTTTGCATGGCATTGTCCAGTTCCATACTTTCAGAGGCTGACTGTTTTGAGACATGTATAACTAACGTGGGGGAAACAGCATTAGGTTACTCTGCTGTGAGCGGATCACACACGCACAGGCGCACTTGCATTCCCTTATTGTGGGTTACGCGCAGGCGCACATGCATATCTGTATTCTGGGTTACATATGTTTACCGAGTCTGTGTGCTTATGTGGCCTGTATTAGTTGTGACAGTTCCAGGGACATATCTCTGATCCGGTTAATGGACGTATGCGGAACACACTTCCACCTTTACATATGTAACTGTCTTTGCGGCACAGACTCATTAATTACACGTTCACATTTATATGTTCTATAGTCGTAATTCAAACGGGACTGCATTCACGTTGGCCGGTTGCTGTGACCACTACACGTTTTGTGTTCTGTCTCATTTATATGCATACCCATGGTACATAGCTACATTAACATATCCCCCCCCCCGCACACACTTACGTCACAGGCATCCATTCTCCTGCTGGGAAAAGTGTGGTACTACATGTTACACATTCCCTATTCCCTAATGCTCTTGACCCAGGATGCATATGGCATAACCGCAGGGATATTCAGATCACAGAGGCTTATAGCCCCAACGCATACAGGTCTTTGATTGTCAGGGTGTTCCTGTGGTGCTCTGGGTTTGGTCTTGTCTGCCTAGTGTACAGAACTGCCCTGACCGTGTACGAATGTCAGACAAGGCACATGGGCACGGTTTGTCCATGTTCATTATACCATAACCCCCCCCCATTATTCCAAACAGTGCACGCTGATTGGGCAGCGTGCCCGTTGTAAATTGAGTTATAGTGATGGAAAACGGTCCGGTTGCCCGGACCTATTTCCATTAGTATACCTCAGTATTTAAAACCTGTCTCGCTATGTTACATGGGTTTAACATAGCGTGACAGCTTTAAATAAGCCACGGAGATGTCCGTTGCTTACTTTGAGGCAGTCTCGCTATGCTATACACATTTAACATAGCAAGACAGATTGTAAAACAAAGCAACGGGGACAGCAAGCTCTCCATTGCTTTTTTGTAGTGTTTTGCTATGTTACCTGGGTTTAACATAGCGAGACAGTTTCGACATTAGCAACAGACATCTCGCGCAGTACATAAGCACCGCCGCGGATGCCAGACTTCTGCGGATGGGCAGCAGACAGGCATTATACTATGCCATTATGTAAGGGAATTAATAGTTTATTTTTGTACATGATGTCATGGTATGATAGCAATAACCCACTTCTGGGTGTAGGTAATGCTGTATTTACCCACGGTTGCCTTTGTTTGGTCCCTCGGGCTTCGCCCTCGGGACCGCACCATGCCAACCGTGGGTATATCCAGCATTACCCACACCCAGGCATGGGTTATTGCTATAATATTCAATCCGTGTTTACAGACATGGGTGTTTGGACAACCGACAATACCTTATGCTGTTGGCATACAATGATGTGGGTGGTGCCGGTTATCATACATATTCCATGTTGTGCGTTGTTCCCATTCACAATTGTCTATCCCCTGTCATCATTCATACGTGAATATTTATGTAGCACATGACTGAACTATGTATTACCTGCAGGTATGCTGTGTTACAGTTAACATATGTGATGGTTGGTTACAGTGTATATGTGTACGTACCTCTGTGATACTGGGGACTACCACACATCCTTCGCAGCATTTCATGCGTATGTACATACTATTATTCGGTGGCCTGTTGAAGGTTGTGAGAGCACCAATTACATGTGTCCCTATTTGTGCACGCATCATGTTAGTCTTTGTCCAGCTTTTGTTGCTGTCATGGGTTGGACGGTGGTGTTGGTGTGTCATTGGGTTGTATTTCTACTGCCGATACTTCAGTGGGGGGTGGGGTTGGCACTTGTTCCTCTTTGCAGGGGAGGCCCCATTATGGACATTTGTGTCCTGCGTGGACACTTGACACGTGCCATATGTCCTGTGATATTAACACAGTAGTGTATTTCTACCTTCATTACTACTTGCATGTTACAGGCATTTTGTATTTGGTACACATGACTATTATATTGGATAGCTTACGCTATTCACATGCTATGCAATAACCGTTCATTCTGGCATATACGTGTTATTCTATCCTTTGCATTGGCCGTGGGTGTTTTACCATACAGACCCACACATCTACGAGTGATGTCCCACCTTGACAATCTGTGCATGTGGCAACCCTGCTGGGGTGGCCTGCTTGGTGGACGGCTGTTCCGCCTTGTGTATTGTGTTTGGCATGTCTGCATAGCTACTCATCAGTACCGTGGCTGCACATACTGCTTTGTCCAGATGTGTACAGTTATGGACACCGTGGCGTGTGAACACCTATGGGGTTTCGACAGGTCAGTAACCACATGCGGGATGTACACATTCTGCCGACACATTCACATGCAGCCATTTGGATTTCAATACCTGGGATGGGATGTTGACATATGTGGGGTACATATTTGCAAGCCTGTCACTGCCTAGGACAATACTTCCTACTACATATGGGGTATACCCGCTCTGCATAGGTGTGCAGCTGCGCATGACTGCTAGCTGGATTGGGTGGACATTCGGACATGGGTGCGGGTTACGTGCTATGACGGGGTTGTTGTGTATTACATTTGCATGCATGGGTTCTGCTTTTGGATATTCCGATTCGGCATATGCCATCCTATGTGTATGTGACAGTTACGTTGCTGTGTATGGCACATTTTACTATACATATGTTTGTGTGTGTTTGGGATATCTGGTTTCTTTATGGTTGTTATATGGCCATGACTGCCCGGCTGTGTACTATCACTACCACTGTGGGACTGCTGGTGACCATGCCCATGGGGCTGGTCATGTGTATTTGCGGCGCGCTGACATGATGCAGTACACCTCCACTGGGTATGACTGCTGACAGTGCAATACGTAATGGACACAGTATTTTGAGTATCATGTGTTCCATGAACGGGAACATTTTGTATGTCGTGCATTTATGTTTTGGTTCTCCATTTTGTGTGGACGGGTACTATGTAGCATACTTTGCATACGTTTCATTATCCACGGACACTGGTAGGTGCGGTTACTATTGCAGGCGGCCTGTAAGACTCAGCATGTTAGGTTGCTCATCGCCTGCCGACTTGGCCACGCCTCCGAGCGCAACCTAGTTAGGCTCCCTGGACTCACGCACGTGCCCTATGCACATGGTTGTGGTTGCAGCGCACACTCATAACTATGCATGTGGCGCTGCTACGCCATTTGTACGCTGCACAGCCGGCACAAGCCTTACACCGGCCTTGCGCCGAGCTTCACGAATCCGGGGGTTTGTCTAATCTTTTGTGTGAAAAATTGTGAAAAAGCTTATGCATTTCTGCTTCACATGTAGAGGCAAAGTGTTAAATGTATTGACTAAAGTCAGATTGAATGTACTACATTTTCTAAAGGTATAATTCTTTAAGTTAACATCATATAGAATATATTTTAGATTCAACTTTCTGACAAATAATTTGAAGTCAATAAATGTATTAACAAGAGAAGTTCTGTTTGTTATTAAAAAGGAAAAAACTTTTGCTAACACTTCTAATTCAGCTCTGGAAAAAAGTCTTTTCACTTAAATTAAAAGTATGATTATTCCCTTCTAATGACCTCTGTTCTTGCCTTTTTTCCTCGTAATTACATTCAGTGCCTCCTGATTTGGAGGTAAATTGTTAGTTTCTGTTACTTGTGAGAAAAAAGGAGTTGATGGAACTATCTCACTTGAATGACTGGATTCACTGGTTAAAACCTCACTGTGTTGCACATCAGTTTCTCCTACATGACCATTATTAATCTAAATATCAGAAAATGAATCTAATCTGTCAAGATTTTTAGTCACATCATTCTTGTTGACAGCCTCTCCTTTTAAGTTGCCTTTCCTTTTAATTAAATAAGCCCACCCTTGTTGGCAAACTTTAATGTCTCTTGCCAGTTTTTTCTTTTTCTTATTCACAATGTTATTTATATGCCTTTCAATTTTTTCTGTAAAACTGTAATATAAATGTTGGAATGCCTGAAAACTGAGATGCTGACTGAAATGTTTATCCAACACATTAATTTGTTCTTTTAAAGTTTTAATTTTGTTAACATTCCATTTGATAAGTACTTTTAGAACATCCAAACCTGCACTGTTATATGTTTCCTTAATTTGCTGAAAGATTTTATCGTTTATAGTCACCCCATTTGGAAATGAGTACATCCTCAGGCCGAGTGGTACAACTTTTAACTCTACAAATGTATTTAATTAATGATTCTCCAGTATCAAACTTTTAAATGTTAATCATTTTCTTTCCATATCAAAGAAATTGCTCTTAAACTTGGGTATGTTATGTTGCTTACTAACATACCTTTAAGACTGCCAAGATGAAGTTACTTCGGCAAAAGTATTAGTGTCCTCCTCATCAAGAAATCCAGTAACAGACTATTGAATTGAAGCCATTTCCTCTGCTATAATAGTACCTTCATCCAAAGATGAAGAAAACACGTCAGGACTTTTCCCAAAGTTTTGGAGAGCTCCAAAACTCCCTTTCAGCTGTTCAAGCACAAACTGTGCCTTACCGATGATGTCAGCCAAGTTCTTAATAGGGTTTACAATTCCTTCTGGGGTGGGATGCACAGAAAGATTAAAGTTATCTCCTTCCATTGTAAATGCTCAGAAAAACCTTTTTGTACAAGCTGTACCTTAAATGGAAACTTGTGTATTGGTTGTTAAGTCTTTAAAATTCCAAGTAACAGATTGCCAAAGAAACCTAAAAATGAAGCAATGCCCCTACTACTGTCCTGCAATGCTTCCACTACTGTCCTATGTTGTTGCTAGCCTATAGCTCTTTTTTGAACTGATTCATCAATTAACTTTCACTATGTTAAGTCTTACCTCATGGGGCCCATACACTATCACTAGTGCCTGTTTCCTTGTTCAATGTAAGCTGATACATCAGATTGACCAAACACTCACTTGTCCCTGAATTATAAGTTCAGTTATTTTTTGGACATCTAGCCTAAATCCCTGGTCAAAAAGAAGTTTCAATCCAGTTATGTTTACAATATTGCCGTTAATTCTTTGAAGTTCTTTCCACATTGCCGAAAAAGAAAAATGCGCCTCTTAGTACTTATCCATGTCACTGCTTGTCACAATACCTCTTGGGAACTGTAGTCATATTACCAGTACTCATGCAAAAATATCATGTTTATGGTTTTGAAGGGCTGTATGGTTCCAGGCTTGATGCCTTGTTGGGGCAGAACTCATTGTGTCTCCATCTCCCAGTCCTGTGGCCTGCCCCAGTCTCTGAGTCCAATGAGCAGTCAGGCAGGTACTTACTATGAAGTCAACATCATGTCAGTCATAACCTAAAATTGAAATAAAAATAAAAATTGGGAATTGAAGGGGCCACTTGGAAATGCATGGCATCCCATTATTTTGCCCTCAAAAACTGTAAATACCAAGGAATTTGGTATGGTTGAGAGGTATGATTGAGGCTATAGCTAAAGCCCCACAACCAACTACTCCATGTCAGTTTAGATATTTTTTAGGTATGAAAAGATATTGCAGACAGTATATTTATAACTATGCAGAAACTGTTAAACCTTTGACAAATCTTTTTAAAACAGGAATCACCAGAATCCCACCCCCTTGAGATAGTGAGGAGGAAAGTTAACTTCATAATTTAGAGAAAACATTAGCTATTGCCCCACCTTTAGGGTTACCAGATTATGGAAAGGCATTAATTTTATTTTGTCATGAAAGAAATGGATTTTCTCAGGGAGTGCTTGAACAGAAACATGGTGACAACTATCATCCATAAGCTTATTATAGTAAGGCATTTGATTCTTTTGCAAAGGGATTTCCACCATGTTTAAGGGCAGTGGTCATTGTCCCATTCTAGTTGATCCTGCGCAATCACTAGTACTTGGGCATGAATTACTTAAAAGACACTCCTATAACCAATGCTGAACTGGACCTATTTGTGGATGGTTCCTGTGGAAGAAATTGAAAGGAAAAATTGTTTGCAGGAATATTTGTCTGCACCAGTAATGCCACTTTGCTTCAGTAAAGACTAGAGGGTGCATATTCCACCCAAGTAGCTGAGTTAGTGGCTCTACAAAGAGCTTATGAATTAGCAAAAGGTAAAACTGTGAACATTTTTTTCTGATAGCACATATGCCTTTGTCATTGTACATGATTATTGGCAACTTTGGAAATAGAAAAGATTTTTAACTTTAGCAGGATTTCAGATTAAGAATTCTTTTTACGTCAATTTTCTTTTAGATGCCCTTTTGTTACCTAAAGAATTAGCAGTAGTTAAATGTAATGCCCATCAAAAGGGTATAGTTGCTGTTTCAAAGTGAAATAATTTGGCAGATCAAGCTGGCAAACAAGTTGTAGAAGAACTTTGTGCAGAATTACATGTGATATTATTGCAAGCATCTGGGTCTATATCATTTAATTGAAACCTACATTGTCAAACCCCTCCTCATTGAACACATATTCATTGAACTCTCAAATCAGCAAATGAACTTTTAATTAAACTGTTCCCATGGCAAACCAGTGATCTCAGAAAAAAATAAAAAAAAACTTAAAACCTATCAAGGTGGGGGGCCTCACCCCTGAACTAAATATACCAAGTCTGAGACTGCACTACGGTGGGGAAAAGGGCAAATTCTATATGGTTGCCAACACTGGTTTTGCCTTGGGAAAAACTTAGATTAAAAATCCATTCACTGTTTTGAGTGTTCGATGAAATGATATAGACCCCAAAAATTTAACAGTGATAATGTGTTTGATTTTAAGAAAGTATCAGCTTCGCAAACAGAAGCATCACAGGGAGAAGTTCAGAGATGGCTTAAAGACAAATGCAGTAAATCTGATGATGGGTTATGGCAACATTGAGAAGGTCAACTGATGGCACCTGCCTCCTTGCTACCTTAACTGGTAAGGGCTTATCATTTACCAGCCGAAGCAGGTAAGACAGATTTATTTAATCAAACTACCCAAAGTTCATGCTCCACATGTCTCCTCTTTGATACTTCAGTATGTTAATAATGTTCATTATGTTTAGAATACAATATTAGCAAAAATGTAAATGTTAAAGCTTTGTATGCCACCTACATGGGACCTTCTGTTAATGTGCAGCTGGACTTTGTCCAGATTCCAAAAATCTGTAATTTACACTATGTTTTAGTACTAGTCTGCATATTTTCTGCATGGGTGTAAGCTTATCTATGTCAAAAGGCAGATTCTTGTTAAGAAACATCTTTTTGAATTCATTCCTAGATTTAGGGTACCTTGTACTATCAATAGCAATGAGTGAATACTCTTTGCTAAGTTAGTTGAAGATCTTGCAATTTGCAAATGAAATAGTGGTGCAGTGGTTAATGTGGTCGCCTCACAGCAAGAGGTTCTCTGGTTCAATTCTCGGGTGGGGAGCCTTCTATGTGGAGTTTGCATGTTCTCCCTGTGCTCGTGTGGGTTTCCTCCGGGTATTCTGGTTTCCTCCCACATTCTAAAGACATGCGTTGGGAGCATTTCTCCCTGGGCATCCACTGAAAACAGGCTCTTTGGAACTTAGTCAGACTTTCTTGGTCAACAAGTGTTATAAATAAATAAAATAAATATGACTTGTTTTTATATCTTATAGGTTCATAGGTTGGTACTAGGCTATCAGCCCTAGGGCCTATACAAGCCTAGCCATAACAATTCCCTGGCTCATATGTTAGCAGCCTATGTAACGTTATATTCTTGTCCATATTTACTTATCCTATTATGTATTTTTTCTTTTTATGTAAATCATTTGTTATGCAAGTACTACTGTATTATTCTTGCATTCTCCTATGGTCATGCTATGTTTCAGTTGTATCTGAATGTTATGACTTAATTATGTCTGTTGAATATTCCCACTCTGCTAAAGCAATGATTTGACTATATGTATGTTGAGCTTTTCTCCCTGGCCCTCCACTAAAAATTGGTAATTTATGATGCAGTCAGACATTCCTGGTAAACAAATTCCAAAATAAAAATAAATTGTTTATTTCCAGGACTGCTGACATGTGATATAGTTGGTTCTATGGGGTTATAAGATTGTAGCTATTTACTAGGTATAGAGTCCAGGAGACCAACCCAAGTCCTCTAGATCACTGTTCGGTTAAGTTACTTGCTCAGAGGCATAAGCAAATATAAGGTAAGTGATTCAAATCCTTGCCTACATGCTGCTACTTGTTGTTAATAACTCATATCTCTAACCATATCAGCTAACTGCCAGACTGATACTCAGAGGGGTAAAAGTAAATGTTCTCAGAAATATTTTGGTACCATACATCTCAACCGTACCAAATCTCTCGGTTTTCCCTGGTTTTTGAGGTCCAAATAATGGGGTGCCATGATTCTCGAGTGGCACCTCTTAATTTCCAAATTTCCCAGCTTTTTTTTTTTTTGCTTATTTTTATTTTGGCCTGACATCATCACGTGCAGACATGTGCAGTGATGTCAGCTTCATCCAGCCTGTTGGAAATCAGCTGAGAGCTCTGGGCCCAGTGACTGAGTTTACAAGAGGGGTGGGACAAACGAGAAGCCTCAACATGAACACTGAGCTGCTATAGTTATAGAGGAGAAGCCTGAACACTGAGCTACAGGTCTTCCAGGTAAAGCACTGAGCTACGAGAAGAACACTGAGCTAGTAGTTATACATTCCGGTCATCCAGGTAAAGCACTGAGCTACGAGAAGAACACTGAGCTAGTAGTTATACATTCTGGTCATCCAGGTAAAGCACTGAGCTATGAGAAGAACACTGAGCTAGTAGTTATACATTCCAGTCATCCAGGTAAAGCACTGAGCTATGAGAAGAACACTGAGCTAGTAGTTATACATTCCGGTCATCCAGGTAAAGCACTGAGCTACGAGAAGAACACTGAGCTAATAGTTATACATTCCGGTCATCCAGGTAAAGCACTGAGCTACGAGAAGAACACTGAGCTAGTAGTTATACATTCCGGTCATCCAGGTAAAGCATTGAGCTACGAGAAGAACACTGAGCTAGTAGTTATACATTCCGGTCACCCAGGTAAAGCACTGAGCTACGAGAAGAACACTGAGCTAGTAGTTATACATTCTGGTCATCCAGGTAAAGCACTGAGCTACGAGAAGAACACTGAGCTAGTAGTTATACATTCTGGTCATCCAGGTAAAGCACTGAGCTACGAGAAGAACACTGAGCTAGTAGTTATACATTCCGGTCATCCAGGTAAAGCACTGAGCTACGAGAAGAACACTGAGCTAGTAGTTATACATTCTGGTCATCCAGGTAAAGCACTGAGCTACGAGAATAACACTGAGCTAATAGTTATACATTCAGGTCATCCAGGTAAAGCACTGAGCTACGAGAAGAACACTGAGCTAGTAGTTATACATTCCGGTCATCCAGGTAAAGCACTGAGCTACGAGAAGAACACTGAGCTAGTAGTTATACATTCCGGTCATCCAGGTAAAGCACTGAGCTACGAGAAGAACACTGAGCTAGTAGTTATACATTCCGGTCATCCAGGTAAAGCACTGAGCTACGAGAAGAACACTGAGCTAGTAGTTATACATTCCGGTCATCCAGGTAAAGCACTGAGCTACGAGAAGAACACTGAGCTAGTAGTTATACATTCTGGTCATCCAGGTAAAGCACTGAGCTACGAGAAGAACACTGAGCTAGTAGTTATACATTCCGGTCATCCAGGTAAAGCACTGAGCTACTAGAAGAACACTGAGCTAGTAGTTATACATTCCAGTCATCCAGGTAAAGCACTGAGCTACGAGAAGAACACTGACCTAGTAGTTATACATTCCGGTCATCCAGGTAAAGCACTGAGCTACGAGAAGAACACTGACCTAGTAGTTATACATTCCGGTCATCCAGGTAAAGCACTGAGCTACGAGAAGAACACTGAGCTAGTAGTTATACATTCCGGTCATCCAGGTAAAGCACTGAGCTACGAGAAGAACACTGAGCTAGTAGTTATACATTCCAGTCATCCAGGTAAAGCACAGAGCTGCTGTTACATTTATTTTCCAAATATGCTTATGTGCTGCCAGCCAGAAGTGTAACATGCTTGAATTGCATTTGCTGCAGTTATGTTATCTGAAATTAGCGCTTGAATTGTGCCCGCCCAGTTTATTTATTTGAAATCTGCCTGCTCTGAATTACATTTATGCCATTTGAAATCTGTCTGACGACTAGTTACAGTTTGAACACAGCATGAACTTAAAAACAAAGATGTATTCAACTCTTCATCAATGATCTCCATCGTGGGCTAGGGAAGGAGTGTTTCTTCACTGTTAATATTTCTTGTTTAAAAATGAGCAGTTGGAGATTGCCGAATAGTACTGTTTGCTATAAATTGTTAATTGAGATTGCTAGTGTGTATTGATTAGTTTTGGAAATATCTTAGAACTGTAATTTCCATTTTACCCATAAAAGCAAAACTTGTTGCAAATAAAGTAAGTAGTGTATTTCAGTTTTAATGTTTACGCAGTTCCCAATGTCACCCTTCAGTCTGTTTCCACAATATAATGTAGATAATGGGCAATGATTTATGCAACTGCAATGAATTACTGGACAAAAAACAATAACACATTATTTATGGATGGAAATGCTTATTTACATCATGGTTTGGTTAATACTTATCAGTGTATTTTCAGTGTGAGGCTGTGAGCTGTTCTGGTATAATTTGACAAACCAACTTTATAAGAAATACATTTCAGTTGATGCACTTATGAAAAACAGTAGTTTATGGCACAAGTACTATTAGTCAGACTGAAACAAGATGCAATGCAAAATGCACATAAAATACCTGGGCACCTTTCCTGGAGTCGAGAATAAGAATATAAATATTAGCTAACAAGATTGACAAAAGGAAATAATATATTCAAACTTCTGCTTGGTGAGAAACATCCAAAAAGACACAATTAATCCAGAACGCACAGGGATGAGAGCACCTTCCCCCTCTTTGGCACTCTGTATGTATCAGATGGGCAGTTGTGAAAACTAAATATTTATTATGCCACTATGTGAACACTTAAAGCACTTTTCAAACGTATTTTCACTTGAATATCCTTAACAGCTAAAGTGAAGCAGTTAAACATATCCAATCGATACTGTACTGAGACACTGCTTCTGTTATGGCTTTATGTTTTATAACCGTTATAATTAAAAACTCCAATGTGTTTAACTGCAAAACTTATTCCTGACTGATGCAAGCTACTCTGCATCTAGCATTAGTACTATGTTGTTGTTTCTTTCGGCTTTTCCCAGTTAGGGGTCGCCACAGCGGAACTCCGGTCCGCTAATAATTGGTAGTAGATTTTTACGTGCTGGCTTACCAGGCCTAACGCACAACCTTCAGCGAAGGAACACCCACACGTATGTCGTCACACAGAAGACGCTCTAACTGAGAATTGAACGGGCAACATCTAACTGTCAGGTGACAGCGCTACCGCAGCACCACCACCACTGTGGTCATCATTTCTAAAGTGAAGAATATAAATCACAGTAAGAAACCAGGGATGCCACGTAAGCACACGGCATCTGACAGCCCTTTTTGAATGTAGAGTTACAAGGACTATAAATGTTCTAAATTCAATGTAAATCCATGAATGAATTCCCTTTAGCACTTGTATAATTCTTGAAACTGGGGGGTGTAAAGTCCTACATCCAATCTAAAGCATTTCAGAAGGTAACATCGTAATTGTATTATGAATACTGCTGACATCACCTAGTATAATACATGAAATATAACACAATATAATTAACTGGTGTAGGGGAAGAATTACCAAGGAGCAAAGAACATGATGAAATGAGGTGAAGCCTGTATAGCCTGGGCGAACATTTCTGCGTTGTACAAATGTTGGAACTGCATTCATGTGGGAAGTGAGGCATTGTGGGTTTGGCCTTTCCTGCTGGCATAGCAGGTATTTTCATCTGAGGGAAAAATCTAGGGGCTGTCTCTGTCAAAATAAGTTATTTTCTGCACCAGTGCAGCGACTATAATTTGGTTCTGTATGTGGCTAGGAGGTTAGATTGAAGGTTTGTTACCAACATTTGCTTTGGCACATGACCAAATACATCATTAATTAACTATTTAATGTATTTAATTTTGTTAAACTTAGATTACTGGTGATAATAATAAATCTGGGGTTGCAAATGCACAGCAGTTGCAGTGGAACTGTGTTATGAAAGATGCAGCACCTAATGATTTTTAATAGGATAATTATTGGTAATCTCGATTGTCTGAGTCTCACTGAAGCAAAGATACTAGTGTTCCATGCCTGTATTTTTTATGACCACTGACATCCAAAGATATGCTGTAGGTGGATTAGACACACTACATTGGCCCTAAATGTGAGTGTGTGCATGTGTGTTCCTTCTGTGGAAGGTTGGGTGCTGGGCTGGCAACTCGACACTGTAAAACTCCACTGCCAATCATTATGCAGACCACTGTTCTGCTGTAATGACCCCTAACTGGGGTAAGCCGAAAGGAAGAGAAGGAGATATTTGACCACTCAATTAATAGGTGTGTGTGGAAGTTTATTTATTTGAAAGCTGCCTGCTCAGTTTATTTATTTGAAATGTTGCCCACTCAGTTTATTTGAAAGGTGTTTTAGGTGTGTGATTGTGTGTGTATGTGTGTGAGTGTGTGTGTGTGTGTGTGTGTGTGTGTATGTGTGTGAGTGTGAGATCAATGTAAAATTGACTCCTTTTTTCATCCATCTTCTATGGATATTTGCATTTTCATAAAACAGCAATATTAGTGACAACCACACACATAATGTTATTGTCATTTGATTACGTATTATACATATATTTCTTTTGCCTTTATTATACATATTTTGAGCTTTTTGTTATTACTGTTCTCTGCAGTCTTATCCAGAATGTGGCTAAACAGGGTGTATGCAGTTCACTATTTTCTTTTGAAAATGTTCTGAATTAAGCAGTTTTGTCATTATTGGTTCATGCATTTTGTTTAATTGCTTACTGGAAAAATGTTCAAGCAATAAATGTAAAATGCTCTCTAACAAGAGTGCTGTATTATACAAGGAATATAATTTAAAGTCAGGAGGGTGTATCAAAGAACACATGTATGTTTCTTGTTTCATGTGCAAGGGACCTATGATTTGAAAACAGCCCAAAGGTGATCTTTATCCACCACTGGCCAGATGCAATTTCTTTGGATGTGGGTTTCAATGCTGTTTCAATGCATGTGATTTTCAAGGGCAGAGACGTTTTAATGCTAAGTCTATTTTCATTGTGAGACTGTATCGCTTTGTTTAGCAGATGTCTATTAGTGTTTGTGCTGTAAAATAAGATCCAAATAATCATCGTAGAAGTAAAGCAGTATGCACATTAGTGTTTATGGTAATCAGGGTGAAATAGCCAGGTAATGGGGCATTGAAATGGCTGCAGGGGGACTCTGGGGCCATATTTTGGTTGTCTGTTCTTCAGTTTGCAGTTGAAAGTTGGTATCCCACAATTCCATTGGAGCGGGTGGGGTTACATAATTATATATGCAAATTTTATGTTAATCAGCATACAGATTTGTACCTATTTTTCATGGGCTTTTGTCCAGATTTTTGATGTTTCCAGGTTGAGAGGATTTAAAAAAGTTACACACAATTGTAGCTGCATGGCATAGTATTCACACTTTTCATGTAGTCTGTTTAAGGAAAGCTGAAATCATAGAAAAAGTTATATGTGTCAAGAGAAGGATGCAAATTTCCTTTTTCATTCAGCCTAGCCATTTTATAGCATATAATCCAACTAATTTTATTTTCTCAATCTTCTTCCTCTTTCTGCTGTTCCCATTAGGGGTCGCCACAGCAGATATTTTGTTTCCATTTCTTCCTGTCCTCTGCATCTTGCTCTGTCACACCAACCTCCTGCATGTCCTCTTCCACCACATCCATAAAACTTATCTTAGGCATTCCTCTTTTCCTCTTACCTGCCAGCTCCATCCTTAGCATCATTTTCCCAGTATACCCAGCATCCCTCCACAGCAGATGTCCAAACCAACATAATCTTGCCTCTTTCCAAACCATCCAACCTGAGTTGACCCTCTAATATAATGATTCCTAATTCTGTCCATACACATCACACCCAATGCAAATCTTAACATCTTTAACTCTGCCAACTCCAGCTCTGACTCCTGCCTTTTTGTCAATTCTACTGTTTCCAACCCATATAACATAACTGGGCTCACTACCCTCTTGCAGGCCTTCTGTTTCACTCTTACTGGTACCCATCTGTGACAAATCACTCATGACACTCTTCTCCACACACTCCACCCTACCTGTACTCTCTTCTTCATCTCCCTTCCACACTCACCATTACTCTGAACTGTTGATGCCAAGTATTTAAATTCATCTGCCATTGCTAACTGTACTCCCTGCATC
>NC_056737.1:1428484809-1428494809 GCF_019279795.1 Protopterus annectens
ATTCATGAGAAACATGTATAAAGACTTCAAGCAAACTTAAAAACATCAATACACATTAAAATCAGTCATGCCAAAATGTATTGCTGTATGTTAATGCAAGCATCACAATTTTAACACCCATTATAGTTTTAGAAAAAAATAAATAAGTAGATGTTCTTGCCTCACCAAAAATATTCCCACAACAAAATGAGTCCAATGCTATTGACATGCACATATTAAATGACATCTGTGGCAACATAAAGAAACTTCCTAAAGTGTCAGATGTTTTTTTAACAATGAAACTTCTGTCACTTCTCTAAGCAATCCACCATTCTGTTTAGGCAGACCACCAAAAAGAAGGCCAAAAGCCTACTGGTTAAGATCTAAACAAACTTTAACCTGAACTACCAGTGTATTCACCTACTTACCTGCATATTAAACAGTGACAATACTCTAACCTAGATTTTCAATGTTTCTTAAACTAAAAAATAAGAATACGTGTAACAGCATGAAATATTTAAAATAAACTAGTTCAAAACTTTCTACTTTTATTTGCAAACAGGGATGCACACTTCACTGAGGACTTTCTCTTATTTAACACATATAACACATGATATACTACTCAGACACAGCTCCACGTGGTCCTGCAGAGTGGTCCTAGCTACAGAGAACTCAGAAAAGCGACTACTTTCTTGATTTAAGTGTCATGCTGTTTTTTTTACTTGAATTACCTTCTATTGTTTACCTCAAGCAAGCTTTAACTGTTTTTTTAGCTGTTTACTGCATTTGATACTATCTGCACTTAAAGTTACATTTAGTTGAATTTTGATCAAAAATTTGTTTGTTTGCTGTTTAATTTAACTGTTGAGGCTGCCCACTAAAGTGTGCTAGCCTGTACAACTGATTTATTGCTGTTTCTGCATTTCTGTGTGTTTTTCTATCTAAAAACAAAAAAACAAAAAAATAATCCTTGTTTTTCTGCCTCTCCTCAACTATTTAGACCAGTTTACAGGCCTTGCTGTATTCTGGGCTGTGGTATAGTTCCTGTGTTGTCCATGACCTTACTTGGATAGAAGGAAGTTTCTTTGCTTACCAGTAGGAGTGGGGAGCCTTGAGCAGCCTACCTGTCCTTGAGGGAAGTGACCTCAGCACAAGAGCTGTAGTAATTGGTTGTTTTGGACCATTTCTAGCTTTTTTGAAGTTCCCTGTTTAAAATCCGCGTTTGCACAGCTTTGCACATAGCGCAGCGCCACTTAAATAAGGTTAAACTTCTTCTGGCTCCACCAAGTGTGCTCTTCAAATTTTCCCTTAAGAAAGCTCTACTCTTAGTATAATCAGTCTACTCTCTATATTATAAGCCTAGCACTTGTTCTCAAAACCTCTCTTATAAGTAAGCACTCTCAAACTAAAGTAAGCACTACTACCACCTACCACCCCTGTGAATACCCACTTCCCTTAAAGGCACAGCACTCCCTTATACTATTCTAGCATGTCGAATGGTAGAGTGCTGGCATCCTCTCCGGTTCAGCTGGTTAATCTGGGAATCTTGAGACAATGTTACAATTGTCTCATGTACACAGACAACCCTCTCCTCCTCCCAACAAACACAAATACATGTGAGAGATGCAACTATATAGCCAAACTGGAGGCTGAACTCTCTCAACTCAAGGCTGGCAAGACCAGACAGGAGGAGATGGTAACCACACACACAACAAATCCAGTCCCACATAGACCTACCCCAACTGCAAACCAAACACATAATAACACAAAGACATACTCAGAGGCTCTAATAAAAAAGTTACCAAAACAACAGAGGCCCCCGAAGCAGACACCCAAAAATCCACCACCTCAAAGCATAACACATGCAACACATACTTCAATAAATCAGTGTGCCAAGCAATCACAGCCCTTAAGACCAAACACCATGCCTGATACACTAGTAATAGGTGACTCTATAGTCAGACACACTGATGTCCCGCTTACCAGGCTGAACAAGGAGAAGGTGACTGTGAGCTGCCTGTCGGGAGCTAGGATCCGCCACATAACACACGCACTCAGGTCACTCCAAAGCAAGTACAAATATGACTCCGTCATTGTCCATGGTGGCGTGAATGACCTGAGACGTACCTCCCTGGACTACATGAAAAGAGACCTAGAGGAGCTCTCTGATTATGTAGTCCAGGCTGGTATGACCCTGACCCTGAGCAGCATCTTGCCCTCACCAAGAATGATGCCAAAATACAATAAGATGATCAACTTTAATAATTGGCTCAAGTACTGGTGTCATTCTAAGGGGATCTAATGTCTGTCTGCTTGGGATGACATGTTGGACAAGCCACACTGCTTCGCAAGGGACGGCTTACACCTGTCACCACTGGACTTCCAGATATTGGCTAAGGCTCTTGCCACCCCCATAGTGCCTTTTTTAGGCAAGGTTCAAAAGACAAACCCACCTCCTTAGAAAACAAAAATGGAAAAAAAATAAGGGTAATGCTGCTCAGCGCCAGAAGTCTAAATCTCAAGATGCAGGCTCTCGAAGCACTCCTCAGTATGGAGAACATCGACGTCTGTGCAGTAACGGAAACCTGGTTCAAGTCTCCTGAGAGCACCCCAGTGCTACTGGGCTATACCTCGTATCATGCTTTTCGACCCCAAAACCCGGGCTGAACCACAAAGGGAGGGGGAGTGTCCATATTCATCAAGGACACCCACATCTCCAGGTTAGTAGCAACACATGAAGCATCAGAGACCATACAGGTGCAACTAACCACAGGCAAAACTGCTATACAACTGGTAGCATGTTACAGACCACCCTCCCAATCTCAGGAACCCCATTCAGCCTTCCTGAAGACACTGGAGGATATTAATGTATCACCAAATACCATCATACTGGGAGATTTCAACTACCCTAACATAGATTGGGTGCATTATTCTAGCCCTAACACCCTGGCCCAGAGGTTCCTGGAATTCAAAAATTCAAATGCACTGGAACAGCTAGTCACATCTCCCACTAGGAGAGATAATACACTAGACCTGATCATCACAAACATGGGGACAAAATGCTCCACACCAGAAGTATACCCCTCACTAGTGAGATCTGACCACAAACTAATCACCCTGGATATACATATCCCACCTACACCCCCAGCACAAAAGACTATAGTGAAAAACTTTTCAAAAGCTGAATTCACTCTTCTTAAGACTGAGATGGTATCCTTTAAGCCCACTGGGCCAGTGGAAACCACATCCCACAATGCTGAATCCTTCACAAATGCGTTATATGGACATCTCCAAGAATGCATGGATCAAGCAATCCCAAATAAATCCAAGACCCTCTCCACCAAGGGCAAGCATCTGGTCTGGTGGACCTCAGCCATAAACAAATTGTATAACAAAAGAAGAAAGCTACTGCACGACAGCAAAATCCCATAAAGGGAAGGCATCTCTGATCAACACTAGCAGAAAGCTACGTTCCCTCATAAAAACATCCAAGGCCATCTTGGAGAGAAAAATCGCTAAGGACACTAAAGATAACCACAAGGCCTTCTTCAGCTATGTTAGAAACCTGGGCGGAAACCCTCAGATATGCTCAGATTTAGTTCACAATGACAAAAAATACACTGAACCCACAGATATTGCCAACATTCTCGCTGACAGGTTCAGTGCAAATTTCTCCCCTCCCTCACCCCCAAAAGATGAAATACTTATCCCAGCTGAATGTAATCTCCCTGTCATCTCAGATGTCCAGGTGAGAGCAGCCCTCAGCAAAGCTAAAAACACAGCATCAATGGGACCTGATGGTATCCCGGGTTGCGTGCTACGTGAACTCCAAGAGGAGCTTAACCCGCACATAAAATTGCTATTTAACCTTAGCCTTACTACAGGATATGTACCTGAACACTGGTGTACAGCAACAGTGGTCCCACTCCACAAAGGAGGTACCTCTACAGACCCTGGGAACTACCGTCCCATAAGCTTAACCAGCCTGGTCTGCAGAGCTATGGAAAGAATCATTATGGAACTCATAAACAGAGACATTGGGGACCTACACACACTTGATCCCACCCAGTTCGGCTTTGTAAAGGGCAGATCCTGCCTTTTGAACCTGGTTGATTTTTTTGAAACAGTCACTAGAGCCATTGATGAGGGCAAAGCAGTCCATACAGCCTGCCTGGACTTAGCTAAGGCCTTTGACACAATACCCCACTCAGGCATCATAGATAAGCTCAGCAGCTTAAATGTAAACCCATATGTCACTAGATGTGTTGCAAACTGGCTAAAGGACAGAACCCATACAGTCAAAATCGCTGGAGCCATGTCAGACTCAAAGCCAGTCACAAGTGGTGTCCCACAGGGCTCTGTCCTGGGACCCCTCTTGTTCGGCATTTATTTCTCAGATGTTAAAGCAAACATGGGAGGGCTGTGGCTGACGAAGTTCGCAGATGACTGCAAACTAGGTGCCATAGTCGATACACCAGCTGACACATACATACTACAGAAAGGCCTCACAGAAACGGACAACTGGTGCTGGAGTCATGGCCTTAAACTAAATGCCAAAAAATGTATAGTCATCCCCTTTGGGAAAAACAAGGTACCCACAAATTATCACATAGACAGTAACCCACTGAGTACAGAAAAAGTAATCAGAGACCTGGGGACTCAAGTCGACAGCGACCTCTCATTTGACACCCACGTTGCCAAAGTGGTTAGAAAGACATTCTACCTTGCCCACCTTATCATGAAGGGATTCACATCCAGATCAAAGGAGGTCATTGTACCCCTATACTCCTCCCTTATCAGACCCATGATTGAGTACAATGCCCCATTTGGTATGTACCTCACCCAGCACCTGCAGCAGCTGGAGAGACCACAAAAGTACCTCACCAACAGGATCAAGGGTCTCAAACATATGTCTTATTCTGCTAGACTAAATAAACTCCAGCTCTATTCAGTAGCATACCACCTGCTCAGAGGTGATCTGTGCCTGACGTACAAGGCCATGTCCAATCAGGATCTGATGGACATGCTCCACCTCAAAAGATCCAAATCCATCAGAACCTCAACAGCCAAAGACTTAAACCTCTGCACAAGTATGAACAGAACATGCTGGAGGGATAGATTTATAACCCAGAGGCTTCCCATGCTCTGGAACAGAGTCCCACTTCATGTTAGGCAGAGTCCCTCACTGAAACTCTTCAAGAGAAACCTTGATGAGTGGATGGGAGATCGTAGGTTTACCCCGGGGGTCACCTCTGTGTCGCTACTAGACAGGGGCACAATAAACTAATTAATTTATGTAAGGGGATCTTCACTGTGTCACTACTAGACAGAGGCACAGTATTCTAAATCTATTCTGTACCACTACACGGGGTGGCGAAAGCCATATCTCTATGGCTAGGCTTACAAATGCCCCAGGGCAGATAGCCTAGTACTTAACTTAACTATGAAACTATGAAACATGTAAGTCAAATGTATGGTTGGCTTTTTCAATGGATAACTCGTATGTCAAATTCACCTCATTGCAGGAAAGGAGATCGTAGAATAAAAACAGAGCAAGTTAAGCTCTGTGCTGTGGATTATGGACTACTGGGGTGAGGGGAGTTGTCCCTTTTCATTGGTATCATGTGTCTCAGAGTTAGCATAGGTATAAGTATAGATTTAGATTTTTAGCTATATCTATATCAATATATAGTGTGGGTAGGTTGCAGGGAGACTTGACCCCTTTGAAATCATTCACTTCTTAATTTATTTTATAACACTTTGAGTCAGAACTTTCAGTGATCAGGATTCAGTGAAAATGAAATTGCAAGCACTGAATTTTGTTAGGTTGCATTAATATATATAAAAAAGTAGAACAAAATACAAAAACCAAGAACATCCGTTCACAAAATGGAAGAGTCCAGCTGCCTCCAGGAAGAAAAGTAGTTTAATTCAGTCATTCCTGTTAGAAACAGACTGCAAAACAAGCTTAGTATTTCCACAGATGTTATATCTGATCAAATCCACAGCGACCTTGGCAAGTACAAATATTTATTTATTCATAGAGAAATGATTAGTGCTTTTGTTTCATACAAAACGAGATTTCATCAGATAAAAGCATCAGCATCAAAGCTCCAGCTTTATATACACCCCTTTAAGATGTCAGTCATTCCAAAAGCATACTAAGACACGCCCCCAATCCATTCATGATTAAAATTGCCATAAAAGTCATTTTACAGCAACTCCACATAAAATAAAATATATACTTATACATATATGCATGTTTATCTTTAAAAACAACTTCTATATATATATATATATATATATATATATATATATATATATATATATATATATATATTCAAATAATCAAGTAAATCATCTCTCCAATGCTTTAAGTTTTAAAATACTACTAACTGAAACCTGCCCATTCAAAACTGGCCTATATATAGCATTCAAGGGTAGCTGTCAGATCAGTTCATGTCTTTCTAATAATAAAAATCATTCTCCACCCCTTTCATTTTATGTAAAGTTTCCAATACTATACATTTAAAATAATGTCCTTCATATTCTGCACAGTGTTTTGACAAGGCATTTGTCTCAAGTTTAATATCTCTCATATGTTCATATGTACATGGCTTAAGTTTCAAGTCACTTTTACCTATATAAAAGCAAGCACAGAAATTGCATAAGGCGTAATACATCACCCTCTCTGACAAACAAGAATATTTTGCTTGCTGTTTCTCCTTATACCCATGAATGGTTACCTCTGAAGCCTCTATTACTGATGAACAATACGAAAACAAAACTGTGTGCAATCTTGACTGTTTAGGGTGATGGTAAGAGTTAATTTAGTGTCTAGATTTTGGTGTGTGTGTGTGTGTGTGTGTGTGTGGTGAGTGCCAGAACTGTCTCGTGTAGTGGTAGTATTAAGGTTAGAGGCAGAGTTAAGGTTAGCAAGAATTACAATGGTGGGCAGGTGGGGAATTCTTTATAATGCATGCTAACCCTAACCCTGCTTTCGTCCCTAACCCTAATGTGCCTTTTAATTAAAAAAAAAAATGCCTTCCCATAATACTTCCACTATTTAGTCAGAATTGAGCTGAATGTTGTCAGGTTAAGGTTAGAGCATCGAAAAAAATGTGTTTCCTTTTTCTATGTAGTTGGTGTCACTTTGTTTCTTGCATAATATAATAAATGCTTGACCTAACATAGTTTCCTGTGTTCTTGTATATCTTTATATATAAATATATACATATATATGATTTGATTCATTGTTCATATGTTTTACTTAATTTATCTGTCTTTGATGTTACTTTTCCAGTGGAGCTGTTCTCTTTAAAACTTCCGTGAACGTGGTCTTTTGACTTGAACATTCTAGGTAAACAAATGTAAGATAAGCATAAAATCATAACACAACAGAGACACACAAAGTTTGACACTAAGCAAGTCCTGTTACCAGATAGTTATCAAAGTCCCAAGCTTTCAGTGAAAACTGGCTTCACCCCCATTAAAATACTAGTGATTAGTAAAGCTGGATTCAGGTGCACTTTAGTATGTAACAATGCACTCTCCCTCTCTCATACACACCCTCTGTCCCCTAGCTTTGAACCTCTGACTGCACCTTTCTGCACGAATCTTCATGCAAATTATGCCACAATTCTGTAGTAAGGAAATATTCAGTGGGGGGGGATTTACGAAGCCTCCGTGTAAGGCTTACACGGAGGCTGCAGTGTAACTGAGTGATGTCAGCATGCTCTGCATATTGATGAGAGCATGCTGATACACTCCAAAGCCTTACACGGACCGTGTAAGGAGGAAGGGGGCGTGTCAATGCTGTGAGGCACATAAAGGGACACGCCCACAGAGGAGCAGCCCAGCCAAATGTACACACCCACGAGCTTGCCTAAGTAAATGTCAACAAACACAATAGATCACATGTCCCCACAGACAATAAACATATAAGCATAAAACTGACTTTTAATAATTTTTTTTTATTATAAACAACGTTTGCCCTCAAGTGCGTTCGTTTGCGCGGGGGTGCCCTTCGCTTAACCATAGTTAGCAGTCTGTGAAGAAGCTCATAAGTTCTGAATATGCAAAATAAGGCAAGATGAAATAGCGTAGCGGTAGACATGTCTTCTCATGAGTAGGCAAGCAGGGTTCGAGTCCCAGCCCCACCAAATTTATTTTTCATAAATAGGCATGAAACAAACCCCTGACACACATGTACAGATATATAATGATATTATTTATGTAAAATATCATGAAATAGGCTATCTAGATAACATAAATATGAGACAATTAAATAAAATGAATGCAGATATGCTAAGAGTTGAGCTATGCTCTAACAAGCTGAGTATGTGTGCTTATAGGTGAGCAGTGGGTCACCATGTATAAACAAACTTCCCGTCGCTGAGCTCTGCTATGCCATGGTACAAACGTTTGCCAGTAGCCTATCTGAGCACAATATGCGTGCAAAAATGTAAATAATGCTGCAAGTAGGTCACCCCGTATGCGCGATGCGCACCTCCGCGCAAACACGCTAACCAGTGGGCACCGTTGAGCAAGCTGAATTAAAACTGCCTTTACTCAGAGACATCCACTAGCCTGTCTAGACAGACATGAGCAAAACAAAAAGCTATGCTGAGACTTGAATCCAGGATACCATACACCATAGTCGAAGTACAGAAGCACTAGGCCATGACATTTGTACTGGGAAATGCAGAAATAACATCTATATAGGAATGAATGCAAAGAGAAGCATGACAAATCAGGTTTTGTGAAGCTGATACATTTCCAAACTGGCCAATCACACATAAGTGCGGGAAAAATAGCATATATAAGCACCATAGGTGGGAATACACTGCATAACTGATTGTGGAAAGTACCTGCAGTCAGAATGTCAGGAGTAGGGGAAGGCAGTTGCTTCCAAGCACAGTGGTGGGGTGTTGAGGAGTCCAGATACATGGTCTGGCTCCTTGTCCATGATCACGAGGCCCAACTCATGCAGGGCCAGGTCTCGTGGGGAGCGTATCGTGCGGAGGCATGGGACCAGTTGGCTCGTGACCTCACCAGTGCCACTGGGATTCCTCAGACTGGTGAGCAGGTCCATCATCATCATGCGGACCTGAAGTGACGTAAACAGGACCTACTGACCCGGTGGACCCAGGAGGCCCGTCAAACGCCCAATGCCCCACTACTGAGTAAGTAACATTAAATCATTTATTAAGAAAGAAAAATAGCTGATAATATGTAGATGTGTTTACCAATAGCAGTACATTTATTTTACAGCTGCAGGTGTACGGACCGCGAATCGCAGAGCCCATGCCACTAGGCTCCTGCGATTGCGCCACCAGGCAGGTTAGTGGACCTCTCTTTCTAACTGTACAAAATAAATTGCCTGTCAGCTTGTAAAACAGTGCAGTGTAGTGAGTTACCATAATGAAATGCAAATAACAGTGAAAGAGAGAATCTGCTAGATGCACATAACCTGCAGTAGCCAGTGTATTACAGACACAGAAGATCAGTTAAAGTTAAGTGGGACTAATATTCCCCCCGTTTAAGCTGTGAAGCCAAGCAGAAGTGAGACTGTTGGAAAGGATAGTTGTAATTATGTAAAACACACCAAGAAAGCATAGAATCCTGTGCCAGTCTTAATCGTAACTATAAATAAGTGAGGGTGTGTGAAAGAGGCATGTCTCTAGCACAAAGCTTGAATTAACTCCCAAATAAAGCATTCTACAGTCAGTAGAGCATGAAAGAAGTGAGAGAGGCACAGAAAATATAACTTTGTCAGAAAGATGTGTGTCTCACAGGTTGGATATGTATCTGTACCTAAGTATTATGCACATAAGAGTAGTTTGTATGCAATAACAAACATCCACAGTTGCCCAGAGCCATAGAAATGGAAAGTAGCAGGATGCTGTAACTGAACAGAGGCAGATCTGAATATGTAGAAATAGAAATGCAATGATATGAATGTAGCAGTAACTGTCCCATCACCAACATGCATATGTTTGCAGATAGGAAAGTGTAGCTA
>NC_056737.1:1428499809-1428568108 GCF_019279795.1 Protopterus annectens
TACCAGCATGGTCCCCGCCCATAATATGTGAAGGGGCAATGCCCATTTCAGATAACCTCATATAGCACTGTCCTGAATTCACAGTGAGAACTGCAATCAGTACCCAACTGGCTGCATGCATTCAGCAAATGCTGGCTAACAATTGGTGCACAGGCCATCACATGGACATACACAGATACCTATGAAAGCATCCTGACACACAATCCACACATGCAATACTGTCATTGCAGTTGGAGAGGGGAAGCAGTACAGGTGCAGCAAGCATTCACTCAGTTGGAATATACACAGCCATGGACCAGCAGCAGCAGCAGCAGCAGCATACATTAGCATCAGCATCAGAAGCTGAACACACACACACACACACACACACACACACAGACACCTGCAGGACCACCAGAAGCCACCGTAACGCAGCAGTGGTGCCAAATCCTAGGTAATGTAACTCTGAAACCTAGTAGTGTGAATAGTGTGAAGCTGCCATATATGTGTTAGTGGTCTGTGTCAGTATGTGTATGAACATGTGGATAGGACAGGGGACATATGTCAACTATCACTGAAGGATGGATATACATTTGTATGTGAAGGCATGTCTGTGCACATATCAATGTCGGTCATACTGCAGCGTACAATGGTGGGTTAACAGCAATGCACATTTACCAGTCTGTCAGTGTGGGTATACAGTTCCAAAACATAACATGCTGACTCACATATGTATCATATGTATATGTATGTAAGTCTGTCACTATATGTATCTACACATGTATATATATATATATATATATATATATATATATATATATATATATATATATATATATATATATATATATATATATGACATGCATATTTGTATACAGAGATGGACAGGGATGTAGGCAGACATACACAGATATTTATAGAATATGTACATCTAGACATATGTAAAACACACATGCATATACAGATATGTGGGGATACATGTACCTACACGGATCTGACTATCAACACATATGTCAGCATATAAGTATCACACACTCACCCTGCCAGTCGTCGGGTCACCAGTGACATCTGCACATGTACATGTGTATCCCCCAAGAGACACACAGGTGCTACATATGGCTGTGTATGATAACAGCATATCTGAGTATCATGTCTAGTATGTGTGCCATATGCTGCTGTAATACCGTTCTGTTAACCATTTCCTGTTTACTTTCAGGAAATGTCGCGACACAGGAATCCAGCCTACTCTGCTGCAGAAGACGAAGAACTACACCAGAGCCTGGTGCAGGATTACAACATCCTGTTCTCCCGCACCAGCCAGAATCAGCAGGAGAGGGCAGCAATGTGGCATGACCTTGTCTGCCAGATAAATGAGATTGGCACGCACAATCGGACTTATGAGCAGGTACGTCATCACTGCAGTGATTTGATCCGAAATGTCCGCCAGCGTGCCACAGATATCCACAGGCAACAGGTCGCCACAGGGGGTGGGGTGGCCATACATCCCCCCCTCACCAGACTGGAGGGATTGCTCCTCAGTGTTGTGGCTCCAGCCCAGGAACACCTGCAGCATCAAACATGCATCATGCTGGAGGCTGGAGCCACACAGCAGCACGATATGGAGCGTGCAGGTAATATACCATATGTATACTTCACTGTCTTGTACACTGTTAGTAGATGCATGTGGATGGCGTGTTTGCGGTGTGTATCTGCCACCTCAGTGTGAATGTGTGCATGTGTGCTATGGGTATTAACAGCAACTGCCATTCCAACTGCAACTATTGTAGTATTGAACTGTGGTATACGCTGTATCAATGGCACAGTTGTGCCCACTGACAGTACTCCTTTCATGTCTGCAGGTCCCTCCGGTGTCACATCAGGGCAGCCCATCCAGGCTGGTGAGTGTGTATTAACAATTTGTAAGATACTTTGGTTAGCGCTAGTCATACTACTGTCTTGCAGTTGTGCTGAGTATTCATAGTGTGTGATGTGCATGTGTGCATGTGTGCACGTCGTGGCGTGTGCCTGTGTGCATGTGTGCATGTGTGCATGTCTTGGTGTGTGCATGTGTGCATGTGTGCATTAGTGCATGTGTGCATGTGTGCATGTGTGCATGTGTGCACGTCGTGGCATGGGCCTGTCTGCATGTGTGCACGTCTTGGCATGTGCATGTGTGCATGTGTGCATGACTTGTGTGTGCATGTGTGCATGCGTGCATGTCCTGATGTGTGCATGTGTGCATGTGTGCACGTCCTGGCATGTGCATGTGTGCATGTGTGCACGTCTTGGCGTGTGCATGTGTGCATGTGTGCACGTCATGGCGTGTGCATGTGTGCATGTGTGCATCACAGTTAACATTGGGTACAGATTGTAAACCATGGTTCCTGTCTTCCCCCCACAGGTTCTGTTGCTGCTCTGGTGTCCTGCAGCAGAGAACCTGAATCTGGTGCCCCTGGTATGGATGATGATGACACCTGTGTAATGGCACAGGAGGGTGTGTCGGGGGCGGTCACTGGTCAGCCAATTGACAGTACACAGCTGTCCACACCATCGATGCGCACAGTAGTCCTGCCGATACATCCCCTGTCACCAATGTCCCTAGGTGATGGACAGGTTGTAGCGGGCATAGACCAGGGTGATGTGGTGGCTGTGGCAAATGCATCCCCACACAGCAGCCATGGGCATGGTCCCGAGGTGCTACCACAGAGACAGTTGCCCATGGGTTCTCGGGGGAGTATCCGTGGACGTACAGCCCCTGGCAGGCGTGCCCACAGAGGAATGTCTACCTCGGCTATGTTCTGGGCTGTCATGCAGGCACAGTCTCGTATGGAAAGGTACACCAGGCAGGGTCTGAGGGAGCTGAGAGCATGTCGCACCGCCATGACAGATGGTATGCGTGACATTGCGGATGCTATCCGCAATTTCACCGATGTCATAGACCGACATTGTGGGGACATATTACAGCAGGTCCACAACGTCACGTCCATGAGCCAGGGCAATGGTGGATGGTTGCGGCGTCGACGTGGCCGCATGCCAGCAACCACTGCTGCTGGCAGTCGGCGCGGATGACAACAGGCCCGCGGCCGCACACATAGTGCCAGCAGCAGCCCCAGCAATGCTGGGTCTGTGCTGTCATCAGACCGGCCTGGGAGACCACGTGCACGTGTCTCTGGACAGGCCCGACAGGGACCCGTGTCCAGTCAACATACCCCTGCTTCCGATGACAGTACCCAGTCAGGGTTGGTACCGGATACAGTCGGTAGCACCCCTGCCAGGCACAGGTACCGTGTCCGTGGCCACAGACACTGATCTGTATGACCTGGCAGGTGCAGTCTGTGGCTGTCCACAACAACTAGTATATGGCAGCCATGTGGTGGTACTGTGTGCATGCATACACACATGCAACTGTAACACAAGTAGGGCTACCGCACACATGCACACACTGCAGCAACACCGGCACACCCCCTCCGTTTGTCCCTCACATACACACACACACATACATGTCAATTGGTGGTATCAGTGGCTGGCTCAGGCATGCCTACTCCACACCCTGTGCATGTGATGAAACTGTGCCGCCACCTGCAATCTCTAACATCAGTGCAGGTACAGGGTAACATGTTGCTGATGCACAGGGTGACCACATAGGATTGTAATGATGGTAACGTGTATTACAGTACAGTGTGCTGATATGATTGTGTGTATATCCCAGCATGCCTGATGCAGTAACTGTATGACTGTCCTGGATCATTACATACACCCATTGTAGGTACCATAGTGTGACAGATGCACATCCTTGCATACTGCTGTGAGGTTGTCAAGTGATAGCCACATACATAGGTAGCACAGGGGGGAGGGTATCTTGATAACTGTGCAGTACCACTTTCATTGCTATTACACTAAATATGACTTACCGTGTCTGTTAACATGGACATATGCATTGTTCATTCCTGGGTACATGTTCACAGTACCTGGATATTCCAGTGTAACCTACTGGTATTGTTACGCCGTATATGTTGTGCAATGGTCCACCTCCAGCCATACATACTGTAGTGGTGTTTGCATGCATGTTTGCTTGACATTCCCTGGAACACTGCTATCACTTGCCAAGTAGGTGCACAGACCCTCTGTGGAGGCATGCCGACATCTGCAGACTTCACTATCTGTATGTCGCTGTCCCACCTGGCTGAACACACATGTCCACCCTGGTCGCATAGACGGTGCCTGTGACACCTTGCATGAGCCGTACCTGGCTTGTGGCCACATGTGCAGTCATTGATGGCAGCGCTAGAACATTGGGAGGATGACACACACACATACCCACCTGCTGTAGGTTGATCCCTACTGGCCCTGTGTGGGGGTAATCCCCACACCAGTCACAGTACCATGGTAGCATGTGTGAGGGTAACTTGGGTATCACCTCTGTGGTGCAGTCGTGGCAAATGTCTCTCATGTGGTGATGACACAGCTGCCACATGTATGCAATCCACACTCTCCCCTGGCCATGGATGGAACACACATGTGTGTGATGCTAACACATAGCTGACCTGGGGACTGAGCAGTGTGAGGCCAGTGGTGCCATACCCTGTCAACTGTTATGACATACTACAGTGACGACAACTGTAACATTCTGGCATACACACGCACTGGCAGATGTCCACACACATGGACACACGGACCATACTTGGGGGACACAAATTGCATTCCGCCTCAGCATCACGCACATCCACAGATGGCACACAGACATTCGATAAGATGAACAGAGCACATGCCACACATGGCACATACATCGTGTGTGCCAAACACCGACAGGCTGCAGGGATACATGACAGATGTGCTACAGCTGTGCCAGGCACCTCTCCTGGCTGTTGCAGTGTTGTGCTGTAGAACAGGCTGTAAAGGGTGGCTGTCACAGTGCTATGCACGTGGGCCAGTATTGTGCGCTGGGGAAGACACAGTGAATGTTGGTGCCAGCTTGCATGTGTCACCCATGGTCCTTTCTATATTGCCAATGGCTGGTGTTACACACATAATGGCCTTTGATGCAGGGTCAACATTACATGGACACCTCCACAGGTACTACATGTGATCGAACTAATACAGTCATGCTGCACAGCACCAGCAGAGTACAACACAGGTTGTATGCACTGGACACTGTCCTCAGCATGGTGGACTACAAGATATGGCCACCATCCCCTACAGTGTGCTGCACTTCCTTCATGTGCATAGCCTGGCACCCACAACACTGCCATACACAGGGTACACACCTTTCCTACCCAACAACACTGGGAATATGACAGACTCCACATATGTCACCATATAGCTGTGCTGCATCCAGCAGACCATTGTGTGTGAGCATTACTGTAGCAACAACACAGTACCTGACAGATTACTAACATGCAATCACTGCATTGTGGTGGTAATACATCGAAACACACACACAATAGCTGGGGACATGCCTCACATGCTCAACCAACACTTGTGGTGTATAGGCCACTGAGCAGTTGTGTAACCCCCACTGTTAGGATGTCACCATGTACATCTCACACAGTACATAGACATACCACATGCAGCCACTGCACAGTATGACTTGGCCATACTTGTATGCCGTGAGAATGACATGTCTGCACCTGAGCCATGTGTCAGAAACATGGGTACCATTTCCAGTCACAGTTATATATGTGTATGGGGCACACACATACATGCTGTGTGCATGTCCATTACTGGTCTGGGCAATGTCATGCATTGATGTGTCCCTCACCCACACGTGCATTCTGTGGGACACACACACACATGGGATGTGTGTGTTATGGATACATAACAAACTGTGCTCCAACAGTGGTATGGGACACAGTAGCACAGTGTGCTGTATGCATAAATGTCCTGTCTGCCCTGTTTGTCTGTACATATGGTGTGGTGTTATCACCTGTGTCTCCTGGGGGAATATGCATCATGTGATGTATTGTCCTAGTTGCCAAAATGACATGATTACCCACACTTGCAATTACACACACCCTACCACCCACACAGAGACACACACACTTGAAGGATACAAACCCATACCTGAGTACATCATGATACACAGGGGTGGTGCATTAGCACAGCACACTATTCCAACTGCTGGTAAGTTCTAATACCTGTCCTTCACCTGTTGACCGCTGGCATCGTCAGTGTTTGTAAAGGGGAATGTGCATGATGTGGTGTGTTCCCATGTGTGACAAAACTGAACTGTCGTGTCATACGGATGTACACAAATACAAATGCACCACATTCAAACACACACACACACACACACACACACACACACACACACTTGCCATTTGCTGGATCCAAACCCCTACCTAACTATGTTATGACTCTTGACAGTGACGCATTAGCTGAGCGTGCTATATGGATTACTGCAACATGTACTGTCTTCCACTGTACTTGTAGTGTGCTGACATCATCACTGTCTGCAAAGGTGAGTTTGCTTGCTGAAGTTCCTTCCGCTACGTGACAAAATGCACTTTACTTTCACACAGAGTTTCCCATAGACAAACACCCCTCATTTGAACACACACACACACACTTGCCATTTGTTGGATTCAAACCCCTATCTAGCTATGTTATGACTCTTGACAGTGACTCATTAACTGAGCGAGCTATACAGATTACTGTGACATGTACTGTCTTCCACTGTACTTGTAGTGTGCTGACATCATCACTGTTTGCAAAGGGGAATTTGCTTGCTGTAGTTCCTTCCCCTATGTGACAAAATGCACTTTACTTTCACACAGAGTTTCCCATAGACAAACACCCCTCATTTGAACACACACACACTTGCCATTTGCTGGATTCAAACCCCTACCTAACTATGTTATGACTCTTGACAGTGACGCATTAGCTGAGCGTGCTATATGGATTACTGCGACATGTACTGTCTTCCACTGTACTTGTAGTGTGCTGACATCATCACTGTTTGCAAAGGGGAATTTGCTTGCTGTAGTTCCTTCCCCTACGTGACAAAATGCACTTTACTTTCACACAGAGTTTGCCATAGACAAACACCCCTCATTTGAACACACACACACTTGCCATTTGCTGGATTCAAACCCCTACCTAACTATGTTATGATTCTTGACAGTGACGCATTAGCTGAGTGCGCTATACGGATTACTGCGACATGTACTGTCTTCCACTGTACTTGTAGTGTGCTGACATCATCACTGTCTGCAAAGGGGAATTTGCTTGCTGAAGTTCCTTCCCCTACGTGACAAAATGCACTTTACTTTCACACAGAGTTTACCATTGATAAACACCCCTCATTTGAGCACACACACACACTTGCCATTTGCTGGATTCAAACCCCTATCTAGCTATGTTATGACTCTTGACAGTGACGCATTAGCTGAGCACGCTATACAGATTACTGCGACATGTACTGTCTTCCACTGTACTTGTAGTGTGCTGACATCATCACTGTTTGCAAAGGGGAGTTTGCTTGCTGTAGTTCCTTCCCCTATGTGACAAAATGCACTTCACTTTCACACAGGGTTTCCCATAGACAAACACCCCTCATTTGAACACACACTCACACACACACTTGCCATTTGCTGGATTCATACCCCTACCTAACTATGTTATGACTCTTGACAGTGACGCATTAGCTGAGTGCACTATCTGCATTACTGGTATATCTACCCTCTCCTGCTGTACTTCAAGGATGCTGACATCATCTCTGTGTACAGACTGCATTTTACAGTGACGGCAGTGTTGTAATGTTTGCCAAAAGGGACAACTCTCACACCCTTGTAACTGCACACACACACACACACACACACACACACACACACACACACACCACTTGCAGGATTCAAACCCCTACCTAACTAGGTTATGACACTAGAGTGAAACGCATTAGCAGAGCACGCTGTACAAATTACTGGGAGGTTCCCTTCTCTGTTTGTACATATAGGGTGCTGACATCATCTGTGTTTACAGGGGGAATATGCGTGTTGTAGTAGTTCACAGCAGGGACAGTTCTCTCACACGTACATTTGCACACACCATACCAGTATCTGTTGCTCTGGCAGTGTTTGTGCTATGTTATTTCCATAGCATCCCTTATCTCTATGAACAACTTGTGGGATTTCCTGTATTAACACAAACACATGCCAGATATGTGTGTTCATCTGCTGAACTGTGAAATGGCCTATGTGTGTGAGCATGCCCAGTTCACAGTTGATATGGCTTCCTGTCTGACACGTCTCATGGATCTAAGTGTGTGAGCATGCCCAGTGTGTACTTTCCAGGAATCTTAACCTGAAGATGCACACACCCCAAGCTGGCATCAGTATGGGGAACATTGATATCTATGCAGTGACAGGACCCTGGTTCAAGGATTCAGAGAGCACACCAGCACTACCAGGCTATACATCAGATCATGCTTTTTGGGCCAAAAACACAGACATAACCACAAAAGGTGGGGGAGTTTCCACATTGATGACGGATATCCACACATCCAGGTTAGTGGCATTGCACAAAGTATCAGAGACCTTCAATGTGCAGATAACAGTGGGCACAACTGCTATTCCATTTACAGCATCCTACTGACCACCTCCTCACAGTCAGGGATCCCACTCAGCTTTCCTGGGACCATTGGGGCACATGTCGATGTCAGCCAATACCATTATATTATATTGTGTGACTTCAACTACTCAAACATTGACTGGGGGCAGTACACAAGCCCCAGCACCATAACACACAGGTTCCTGGGAAATATGGACTGAACTGCTCTGGAACATGTAGTCACCACTCCCACAAGAGGGGACAACATACTACACCTGATCCTTACCAACATGGGGTCTCTATGTTCAACACCAGACATATATCCCTCAAAGGTATGATCACACCATACATTAATGTCACTGGATGTGCACATCCACACCCCACACCCAGGCCAGAAAACCACAGTGGAACACTTCTCAAAAGCAGACTTCTCACTTCTCAAGAACAAAGTGGAATCCTTCAAGGCCTCAGGTCCACTGGGGACTACGGTCCAAACTGCAGACACCTATATAAACACATTCCACGGACATTCCCAGCTATGCATGGGTCATGCTATCCCAAACAACAACATGTCACACAAATCCGCATCCAGGTGTCCTGTGTGCTGGACACCTCCCATACATACACTGTACAACAGAAGGGGTAAGCTACTACATGATACAGAATATCCCATAATAGGGGAGGCAGCTGTGATCAGTACTTGCATTATATTACGATCCCTCATAAAACCCCCCAAGGCCAGCATTGACAGTCAACCTGCACAGGACACCAATGACAATCTAACTCATTGGTCAGTCATGTTAGCAACCTGGGATGCAACTCCCAGAACTGTTCTGACTTGAATCTAAACAACAGGTAATACACTGAACCCACACACATTGCCAATATCCTGGCAGACTGGTACAGTGCAAACGTCTCCACCCCCTCTACCCCACATGAGCAAGTACCTATCCCGGCAGAGGGCTGGCTGCCAAACATCTGTGATGCTCAGGTGAAGGCTGCTCTCTCCAAGCCAATACACACTGCTTCCATGGGACCAGATGGCGTCCCAGGTTGCATCCTACATGAACTCCGACTGTAAGTAATCCCCCGAATGACACAGCTGGACAATCTCAGCCTCACTATAGGATATGTGCCCACAGAATGGCAAACAGCAACAGTGGTCCCACTCCACAAAGGTGCAGCCTCTACGTACCCTGACAACTATCACCCCATGAGCCTGGCTAGCTTAGTCTGCAAGGCTATGGAGAGGATCATCATGGAGCTCATACACAAAGACATTGGGGACCTGTAGACACTACATTCTACCCAGTTCAGCTTTGTCAAGGGCAGATCCTGGCCTTTGAACCTGCTTGACTTCTTCTAAACAGTCACCACAGCCATTGATGAGGTGAAGGTAGTGCACACAGCCTATCTGGACCTTGCAAAGGCATTTGACACAATACCCCACTCGGCCATCATAGATATGCTATCCCACTGACATATATACCCCTATGTCACCAGATGTGTCTCAAAGTGGCTCAAGGACAGAACACACACAGTGAGTGTTGCAGGAGACATGTCAGACTTGTAAACGGCAACATGTGGCATCCCGCACAGTTCTGTCATGGGGCCAGTCTTGTTCAGTATATACTTTTCTGAGGTACAAGCATATGTGGGAGGATTATGGCTCACCAACTTTGCAGGTGACTGCAAACTGGCCTGTGATATGGCATATACAACTCCCACCTACACCCCCAACACAACAGACTATGGTGACAAACCTCTCAAAAGGCAACCTCACTCCTGTTAAGACTGCGATGGTATCCCTTAAGCACACTGTGCCAGTCGATACAACATCCCGCAATGCTGTATCCTTCACAAATGCATTATATGGACATCTCCAGGAAGGCATGGATCATGCAGTCACACATTCATCCAACACCCTCTCCACCAGGGGCAAGCGTCCTGTCTGGCAGACCTCAGCCATGAACAGATTGTATAACACATGTGGGATGCTGATGCACGTCAGAGCAGAATCACACGAAGGGTGGCCATCTGTGATCAACACTAGCAGACAGCTGCAGTCCCTCGTAACAACATCCAGGGACATCTTTGAGGGCAATCTCGCACAGGACACTAACAATTACCACAAGGCCTTCTTCAGCTATGTTAGGAACATGGCTGGGAAACCTCAGATATGCTCAGTGTTAGTTCACGACAACAAAGAATACACTGAAATACAGCTATTGGCATCATTCTGGCTGACAGGTTCAGTGCAGATTTCACACCTCACTCAGCCCCACAGGATGTCATACATATCACAGCTGACTGTAATCTCCCTGTCATCTCAGATGTCCATGTATGAGCAGCCCTCAGCACAGCTGTGAACACAGCATCAATGGTACCTGTCGCTATCCCAGGCTGGGTGCTACGTGAACCCCAGGAGGGGCATGACCCGCACATACCAATGCTATTTCACCTTAGCCTTACTACAGGATAAGTACATGGACACTGGTGTACAACAACAGCAGTGCCACTACACAACGGGGTACCTGTACAGACCCTGGGAAATACCACCCCATAAGCTTAACCAGCCTGGTCTGCACAGCTATGGGAATATGCATTATGCAACTCATCAACAGAAACATTAGGGAACTACACACACTTGATCCCACCCAGTTAGGCTTTGTATAGGGCTGGTCCTGCCTTTTGAACCTGGTTGATGTATCCAACACAGTCAGTAGAACCATTGATGAGGGCAAAGCAGTCCATACTGCCTACATGGACTTAGCTGGGCCTTGGACACATTACCCAACTCGAGCATCTTAGCTAGGCTCAGCAGCTTAAATGTGACCCATATGTCACTAGATGGGCTGCAAACTGGCTGCTGGATGGGACACATAATGTCATAATCACTGGTGCCATGTCAGACACACACCCAGGCACAGGTGGTGTCCCACACGCCTCTGTCCTGGGACACCTCTTGTTCAGCATTTATGTCTCAGTTGCTAAAGCAAATGCGGGAGGGTTGTGGCAGACAAAGTTCATACAGGACTGCAATCTGTGCACCATAGTCGTTATACCAGCTGACACACACTTCATACAGACTGGCCTCACAGAAACGGACAACTGCTGCAAGTGTCATGGCCTAATAGGTTCATAGGTTTAGAGGTTCGTAGTAGGCTGTCTGCCCTAGGGCATTTATAAGCCTAGCCAGAGTGTGTGTGGCTTTCACCACCCCTTAGGATGCAAATACTACGCCCATTTAGGGTTTAGTATACTGTGCCTCTGTCTAGTAGTGACACAGAGATGACCCCCGGGATAAACCTACGAACACCCATACACTCGTCAAGACCTCTCTTGAATAGAGTTAGTGAGGGGCTCTGCCTAACATGGATTGGGATTGTGTTCCAGAGTGTAGGGAACCTCTGGGTTATGAACCTGTCCCTCCAGAACGTCCTATTTATTTGTGTTGAGGTTTAAGTCTCTTGCTGTCATGGCTCTGATGGATTTGGATGTTTTGAGATGGAGCATGTCCATTAATTCCAGATTGGACATGGCCTTGGCCGTTAGGCACAGGTCACCTCTGAGTAGGCGGTATGCGACTGCATAGAGCTGGAGTTCTTTCAGTCAGGCAGCATATGACATATGTTTAAGACCCTTTATCCTCTTGATGAGGGTCTTTTGGGGTCTTTCCGACTGCTGCAGGTGTCGGGTGAGATACATACCAATTGGGGCTTTATACTCAATCATTGGCCTAATAAGAGATGAGTACAGGGTGAAAGGCAACCTCCTTCTATCCGGAATTGAACCAGCGACCTAAGGATGACCTGGGCACTCACTACAGTCCTCCACTCTACCAGCTGAGCTACTGCCAATAACTGTATAGTCATCCCCTTTGGGGAAAACAAGGTGCCTACTACCTATCACATAGACAGTTATGCACTGAGTACAGACATCATAATCACACGCCTGGATACTCATGTCAACAGTAAACTCTCATTTGACACCCACATTGCCATACTGGTTATACAGACTGTCTACCTTGAGCACCTTTTGTTATGACGGAATTCACATCCAGATCACAGGAGGTCATTGTACTCCTATACTCCTCCCTTATCACACCCATGATTGGGTACAATGACCCACTTGGTATGTACCTCAACCGGCACCTGCAGCCGCTGGAGTAACCACTACAGTACCTCACCAAGAGGCTCACGTGTCTCCAACACATGTCTTATTCTGCCAGACTAACTATACACCAGCTCTATTCAGTAGCATACCGCATGCTCAGAGGTGATCTGTGCCTGACATACACAGCCATGTCCGAGCAGAATGTGAGGTACATGCTCCACCTGGGAAGATCCACATCTGTCAGAGACACAGAAGCCACACACTTACAGCTACGCACAGGTATGAATACAACTTGCTGGAGGGATAGATTCATAATGCAGAGGCTTCCCATGCTGTGCAACAGAATCCAAAGTCATGTTATGCGAGGTCCCTGACTGACACTCTTCAAGGAACACATTGCTGTGTGAATGGGAGATTGTAGGTTTACCCTGGGGGTCAACTTTGTGTCACTACTAGACAGAGGCACAGTATTGTATATCTATTTTGTACCACTACACGGGGTGGTGAAAGCAAGATCACTGTGGCTAGCCTTACACATGCCCCAGGCCATATAGCCTAGTACTTAACTATGAAACTGTGAACTATGGATGGGGTATCGTAGGTTTGTCCCAGGGATTACTCCCATGTCAATGTTAGCCAGAGGCACAGTGAAGTAGACCTTACAAAGGGCACAGTATACTGACAGCGAGGGGTGGCATGAGCCATACAAGATCAGCCTAGGCTTATCATCACAACAGGGCAGGTAGCCTAGTATGAACCTATGAACCTTTATGTTGGGATCTGTGGTCCACCACATTTGTGTTTGTGTATGGACCTCATCTACACTTCACATGTACAGTTCATTGTTGGACATCAGGTTGTGTTCTTGCTGGGGAAATACTTTGTGTGTGAGACTAACAGGCATTATGCTGTGCCTGCAGGTTTGCCATGGGATAGTTTGCATACGATTGTCAATATCCTCTTTGCCTGACCAATCTTTGTTGCCATATGGTGTACTAGTTCAGTACTTTCACAGAGAATTGGTAGTATTAAGGTGTTCTTCTGGGCCTTCACATAGGTTTCTGTTGCAGGTCAGATATTAACATTCTCCATGCTGGGGTGTGTTTGGTCTGCATGCTTCTTTGTTGGTCTGCATGGATGTTTGTGTTTCCAGCCTTGCCTATTGAAGACACTGTGGGGGTGACGACAGCCTTTGCCAGTATCCACACAGCCAGGTGTGCTGTGTGTGTGCCATCCCTGGCAGGTGGTGCATTCTGTCTTGGCCAGCATGTCATCCAAGGATGTCAGACATTTATTTCCTGTGACTTGCATAACTACTTCTGCCAATTATTGTCCTGGGTCATATCTTCGTAGTGTGGCATCATGCTGGGTGCAGGTGGGCTGTTGTGAGGGATGTCATGTTTGCATATACTAGACAGTGTTATGTGGCTTAACACATGGCATTCTTGCCTCGGGTGATGCTGCAAGGCTGCCTGTGTCGGATGCACATACTACACACCCTGTACATATTGGACTACAGGTTGTGTCATGTTAGGCATCCCTGTTACTATATTAGTGTGATGGATAGGAGTATAATTCCCAGGGTTCCTACTGTGCCAGTGTATGTGCTATGCATTACCTCTTCACCAAGGCCAAGGCATACTGGGCACGCCTCCTTCTGCCTACTGGGGCAGGCTCCGGTTGTTCCTCCTCTGAGTCACGCTCATCCTGTGGTGGCCTTGGCACTGGTGGGGGTCTGCCTGGCCCACCCCTCTGCTGGACCTGCTGCAGCTGTTTCCGCAGGATCATGTTATGTAGCATAGCACACACCAGGACAATTTGGGTACATGTAGTTGGTGTGTACTGCAAGGCTCCACCAGATGTGTCCAGACACCGGAACCATGACTTGAGCAACCCAAACACATGCTCTATTACATTTCTTGTTTGTGCGTGTGCCTCGTTATGGCATTCTTGTTCAGCTGTGTGTGCATTTCTGATGGGCGTCATCAGCCACGGCTCCAGTGCATATCCAGCATCCCCCACTAAATGACCGTGTGAGATGTCCCCAGTGGCAAATGACTGGTACAGCTGTATCAGATGCCATATATGGGAGTCATGGTAGCTTCTAGGGTAGCCAGCACACACATTGGTAATTATGTCCTGGGCATCACACACGACCTGGCAATTGATGGAGGGGAAGCCCTTGCGGTTGATGTAGGCCCTACCCCACTCACCAGCCGGTGCCTTGATGCATATGTGCGTGCAGTCAATTGCACCCACTACCTCAGGGTATTCCGCTATTTGATGGAAGAGACGCATATTACTGGCCAATGCCTCACGGGAGTTGGGAAAGTATACATGATCTCCGACATGTGCTGACATGGCATCCAGGAACTGGTGCAGTACCCTGGATGCTGATGCCTGTGAGATCCCCATCATATCACCAGTTGGTCTCTGGAAGGTACCTGTTGCTAGTATTCTTAGGCCAACACATACCTTTGTTTCAACTGGGATGGGTTCCCCTCTGTTGGTTCTGTGTGTGAGGCGTGGCCTGCACAGCTCAACAATTTGCTGCAGGAGGTCTCTGTCCACTCTATAGCGCTCCACTATCTCCAGCTCATGTAACCCCTGATAGGTGACCCTGGGCCTGTACACTCTTCTCCGTCTCCTCACTGTGGGTTGTCTGGCAGCATTTGCATTGTCACCACCCTCAGCAAGTCGCCTATGTCTTCTTATGAATGCTATGGCAGCCCCTTGCATTATATGTCTGAGTGAAGCTTTTTTAGTTTTCACTTCAATAGCTTACTCCTGTGTTGCAGTGTGTCTCTTGACAGAAACATACTGCTGTGTTGTTTGCAGTGTTTTAAAGTTGTGGGCTGGGCTAGAAGTCTGCCTGTGGAATTGACTGCTCCTAATTGTTTTCACCTGCAAGCTCCAGCAGTATTCCCTATGTACTTCCTACTAGTTGTGTTGCTTCCTTTTTCCTCTCTGCTTCCTCTGGGTGGAGCAACACACATTTCAGTGTAAACACGCTCACAGTGCTTTATACGCGCACACACATGCTTCCACGGTGTCTACTCTGCTTATTCGGGTTTAAACGCGCGCACACTAGTGCAAACAGCCTTACATGCCTTCATACACGCTCCCACATGCTTACTGTGACTTACACGCGTGCACCACCACTTACACGCGCGCACACTGCCCTACTCTCGCCCCCTGGCGCGCGCACACATGCATGCACGCACTGCAAGAAACTTTGGGTCTAGCAACAGTGTACACCTTCCATTTCTTGGCTTTCCCATGCTCTGCCTGTAGCACACCCCTTTCCATGATGTCTGTCTGACATCTGTCACTTAACACTATTCTCCAATACAATGCATTTCTTTCAGACATCCCCCCTGTGATATCATCTATCTCTTACTCTGTTCCACCCCTTTTGTAAGTCTTACACTACACAGAATGTGCTCATTTGCTATGTGACATTGGGATTTAGTATCCTCACACTCATTTACATAGGATTGCCTACGTATGCTTAGTTACATGTCTTACACTTGGCTTTCCCCCTTAGCAACCACTACATGGTAGCCATCTTGCTTTAGGTTTTGTGGTCCCTGTATTGTACCTTCATGTATTTCATAAAACCCACATCTGTGGGTTTATAACCCTCGTTTTTATGTTTTATGAAGCGCACCCCATTTGTGCGGGGTTGCGCTAGGTTTAAACATCGGCGATGGCCAAAAAAAAAAAAATTTAATTTCACATTTTTGCATCTGGATTCCTTGCCAATGGCCACATATTTGGCCATTGGCATGCTGCCTCTTTCATATGCACGCTTAGTTTGGAGCTGACATGGCTCCGGTGTGTTTTTTGCAGAAACGTACTCAGTTCTCAACTGAGTACATTTCTGCAGCTAACACGTCCGTTACACGGGCTGGTTTTGCCTTCGTGGATCGCTCAAATACCTCATTTGCATGCCTTTCGGCTGCAAATGGGATATTTAGCATATCCACGCCCAGTCCGTGTAAGAGACGTTTTGCTGGTCTCTTACACGGAGTTTGAGGCTATTCCTGGATCGCGAGGCTTGCACGGAGCATTACACGTCCGTTAAACTCTGTGCAAGCCTTTGTGAATCCCCCCAGTATGTTTTCAAAGTTTGCTCTTGTTGTGCTTAACCTGTTTTATATCTAGTATAGAAAATTAACAAGAAAATATTTTCTGTAATAATGTCTATGTTTTAAAGATGCATATTACAACTCTAGAGCATTCTTAGTTGCAGAAATGTCTTCTTATTACAGAAAGATTATTTACTAAGCATATTTTGATATGTTTGCGTTTGTTTTATATGCAGGGCATTTGGAGAAGCCACATATTGAAGTAATGATCCATGAACAAGCTCAATCTGGGACAAATGTGACAATTAAATGTCGTACCTACAAATCATGTACCTGTGCACTGCATAAAAATACACAACAGATAGCTGAAATGAGAATTCTCCAAGATGACTCTGGTTTTTACTATGCCATTCAGAATGCTATAACAGAGAATGAAGGCTTTTATCAATGTGAGTGTAAATATGAAAGCGGTATATACAGAATCAAGAAGACAAGTCCTCATGCTCCTTTAATCCTAAGTGGTAAGTGTCCACTACAAAAATCAATATTTTGCAGATTTTTTTTCCTTACCAAACACATGCGCCTCATTAATGCAACATTGTGAGTATTCAAAATAAATGGATTAATTGAACATTAAAGTTAATAACCAGAAAGTAATAATATATTATCCAGGATGTAATATAAAACTGATGAGGATAAAGTAGTGGTCAAGTCATGACCAAATGAACAACTTATTGTACATGACCTAGGATTCATTCTCTTATCCCCAAAAACAGAAAGAGTTTTGTCAGGCAATTCATTTAATTATGCCAAGGATAGGATTCCATGCACAGTTGAATTCAACTGTTAGTTGACAAATGTTTCATAATTTGTTAACAAAATAAACTAATTACAAAAAGGCTTTCATTGTTGCTCCCAGACTTACACATACATTAGTATGTTGGAAAGTTATTACATTATATCTGTAGCATGTTGCTTGCACTAATGATGCACATTGTCACAATGTAACACATCTGAATGCCCTTTTATGTATTTCTTTACTTCCTTACGTGTGCATGATTTTATTTTTTTTTCATAGTGGACATAACCACTATTTGGCAGTGACTATTTATAGAGATGGTCAAAAAAAGTTCCATATTTGTTTCATCTTACTGATCATCAAATTATTATGAACACAACATGGGAGATTTGTCAGTATGTAAAAATGTAAACTCTACCATTTTACTTATGTTGTAACAAATAAAAACTACATATTGAGCTCTCATTTACTATACATTACCTATTAAGATCAACTTATAAGTACTTCACCAAGTTAATATCTAGACATGCACTTATGTCTGTGTATGTCTCTACATCTTAGAAAAAGTCATTTTCAGTTTTGCATTATTTAAAAAATCTCAGAAAATCTGTACTGAAAGAAAAGCAAGGTGTACAAAAACAATACTTGGAAAGAGAAAGTATCCTGTTTTTTCTAGAGGCTCCTTTAGCTGCTTTTCTGCTGTGAGAAACATTTCTGCAGTTTGTTTCTAAGTAGTGGGGATATTTGTAGCATTTCCATATTCAGGCTTGTATTTGGGCCTAGTGTTTGTGGAGGCTGTGTGTCTGAGCACATATTCAGGGACATCTTGGTTTAGCCAAAGCCATCAGGCATTTCAGTGAGAGAGAATTGTTTAAGGCCATTGGCTGACTGAGGTCACCTGGACTACAACTTAGACTAAGCACCTCATTGGTTCTTTTGAGCTTTTTTTCTTAAAAGTTGTCTCAGGTTTCAACTTTCTGTTACCTAAGAAGTTAAGTTGAGTGTTTCTGCCATTTCACACTGAGCTAATCCAAGGAAGGACACTGAGCAAACTCAGAACTATAATATATAACATTAAGTATCCTGTTTTTTCCTTATTTTGTTCTTTATTTCTTTGTTATTTATAGCACTTTTTCAAGCTAGTTTCACTGTGTGTGAGGTATTAACTGGAAATTGTCCACTTTTATTAAGCATCTGTTGGGTTGTTTGTTTCTGATAACTTGTTGCAGTTAAACTCTTTTTCAAGAGGCTCCTTTAGTTGTTTTCTGCTGTGAGAAACATTTCTGCAGTTTGTTTTCCACCCTCCCTCCATGTTGGTATGGTGGTTTTATAGCTGGTGGCTTTGCAGTTGCCTGCCCCTAGTGTAAATTTAATCTGGGACCCTCCTCCCAGTCTAGTGTCATTAACTCATTCTAACAAGTACAAGGAGAACATTTGAGAAGGCCAATCAGCTTAGTTTCTGCTACTCCTTTCTCTCTTTCCACTAAAAAAAAAAAAAAAATTCTAAGCTTGTTTCCTGTCTAGCCTGGATATAGATTTGCTGTGTCCAGGACTACTTGTAGGCTTCTAGGCCTCCAAGCTTTTCTGTGTTGGAGGGAAGCCTTCTAGCTTAATTTTGTTTCTTAGAACTAGCCAGTTTTTTGTTTCAGCACTCGTCTGTTTCTTTGAGCTAAGCACTTATTCAGAACTTATTGTAAGCACTAAATAAGCTACAAATTACTACAGCACTCAACTTTCCTCACTGTCTAGAGGAAAACAGTTTCTAGTACTTAACAAATAAGCACCTATCCAGGCATCTCTAAGGGTCAGCTCCTGGTGTTTTCTCCTGTCCACCTGATGAATCTGGGCATCTTGGGGCAATGCAGTAATTGCCTCATGTACACAGACAACCCTCTACTCCTACCACCCAACACTACAACCTGTGAGAGTTGCACTTATATAGCCAAACTGGAAGCAAAGCTCTCTTCACCCAAGACTGGACTAGACAGTCAAGAGGAGAAGGTAAACACTTGCACCACACCACACTCAGCACATAGTCCCTCAAAACCTACACCACCAAAACACACACATAGAAACACAAAACACACACCTACATTCACGGAGGCTCTCAGTAAAAACCTGCCCAAGCAACAGGGACCTCCAAAGCAGAAACACAAGCAACCTCCACCCCCCCAACGCAACCCAAATGACACACAGCCCATAAACTCAGTGTGCCACTCAACCACAGCCCATAAGGCATAACAACGTACCCAACACTCTAGTCATAGGTGACTCTATAGTCAGGCACACTGATGTTCCACTCACCAGGCTAAACAAGGAGAAAGTTACTGTCAGCTGATCTGCCACATAACGCATGCACTCAGGTCACTCCACAACAAGTACAAATATGACTCTGTCATTGTCCATGTTGGTGTGAATGACCTGAGATGTACCTCCTTGGACTACATGAAAAGGGACATGGAGGAGCTGTCTGATCATGTAGCCCAGGCAGGTATGACCCTAGCCCTGAGTAGCATCCTGCCATCACCCAGAATGATACCACAGTACAAGGACAAAATGATTGACTTCAACAATTGGCTAAGCTTCTGGTGTCATTCTAAGGGGATCCAGTATCTGTCTGCCTGGGATGACATGATCGACAAGCCACGATGCTTTGCCAGAGATTGCCTGCACCTGTCGCCCCTGGGATTCCGGATACTGGCTAAGGCTCTAGCCACCCCTATAGTGCTTTTTTTAGGCAAGGTTTAAATGGCAAATTCACCACCCTAACAGGTACAGGCAAGAAGAATCTGAGGGTATTGCTACTCAATGCTAGAAGTCTAAACCTCAAAATGCACTCTCTGGAGGCACTCCTTAAAATGGAGAACATCAACATCTGTGCAGTGACAGAGAACCTGGTTCAAGGCAACAGAGAGTACCCCTGCATTACCAGGCTATAATTCATACCATACCTTTCGGCCAAATAACCTGGACCGAAACACTAAAGGCGGAGGCGTGTGCATATTCATTAAAGATATCCACACCTCCAGGCTAGTTGCTCAGCATAATACATCCGAGATTATCCAAGTGCAGTTAACTCTGGGCCAGACCGCAATCCAAATTGTAGCTTGCTACAGATCCTCCACCATGCCCCAGGATTCCCACTCCTCATTTCTTAATACACTGGAGAATATTAGGGTACAATCTAACACCCTAGTAATGGGCGATTTCAACTACCCTACCATTAACTGGGAAAACTACTCATGTACCAACTCTTGTGCTCAACGTTTTCTGGAATTCATAAATTCCAATGCCATGGATCAACTTATCCACACCCCCACCAGGGGCAGCAATATCCTAGAACTGGTTATTACCAACATGGGCAACTGGTGCACCACACCAGAGGTCAATTCCTCGTTGGTCAGATCCGACCACAAGCTAATCACCCTAGACATCCACATCCCTCCCCCACCCCCCATTAGGGAAACCACAGTAAAAAATTTCTCCAAAGCCAACTTCACGCTTCTTAAGACAGAAGTGGCAAACTTCATGACACCCATGCTGACGGACAAAAGAGGTATGACTGCTGAATCCTACACAAATGCACTTTATAAGCACTTACACGAGTGCATGGATCGTGCAATCCCTAACAGAACCAAGATGCTATCCTCCAAAAAAAGGAAGCCAATCTGGTGGTCCCCTGCCATAAACAAACTCTACAACAGAAGAAAGAAACTGTTGCAAAAAAGAGTAAAATTCCATGATTGCAGAAACTCCCTGGTCAGCCTCAGTAAGAAGCTGAGATCCCTCATAAAATTCTCCAAAGCTAGTTATGAAAACAAAATCGCCACTGACTCTAAAGACGACCACAAAGCATTCTATAGCTATGTCAAGAATCTCAATGGCAACACTCAGATCTGCTCTGAGTTGCAGCACGATGGCACTAAATATACAGAACCAACTGATATTGCCAACATCCTGGCAGATAGGTTCAGTGCTAACTTTACCCCCCTGTCATCTCCTAACGGGCCCATCTCTATACCAGAAGAATGCAAAGTTCCTGTAATCACAGCTGCACAGGTTAAAAAAAACATTATCCAAAGCCAAGAACAGACCATCCATGGGACCTGACGACATCCCAGGCTGTGTTCTACATGAACTACAGAACGAGCTGGCGCCCCACCTAAGTACCATGTTCAATCATAGCCTCACCTCAGGCTATGTGCCCACTGAATGGCGCACAGTGACAGTTATCCCACTCCACAAAAGGGGAGCCACCACAGACCCCAGAAACTACTGCCCCAATAGCCTAATGAGCCTGGTCTGCAAGGCTATGGAGCGTATCATCATGGACCTTATAAACAATGACATTGGTAATCTCCAAACTCAGGACCCCACCCAGTTCGGGTTTGTAAAAGGCAGATCATGTCTCCTAAATGTGATAGACTTCTTTGAAGCAGTCACCAAAGCCGTAGATGAGGGTAAGGTGGTTCACACAGCCTATCTAGATCTCGCCAAGGCTTTCGACACCATCCCCCACTCAGGAATTATAGATAAACTCACTAAACTAGGTGTAAATCCCTATGTCACAAGATGGGTTGCCAACTGGCTCACTGACAGAACCCACACTTTGAAAGTAGCAGACTCCAAATCCAAATTCAGACCAGTGACAAGTGGAGTACCACAGGGTTCAGTCCTGGGTCCTCTCCTGTTTGGTATCTACTTCTCTGAAGTACAGGCCAACACAGAAGGTCTTTGGCTAATGAAATTTGCAGATGACTGCAAACTAGGAGCCATAATCAAAACTCCAAAAGTTGTGGACATCCTACAAAAGGGCTTCACTGAGAGAGATTCCTGGTGTCAAAGCCATGTCCTCAAGCTCAATGCCAAAAAGTGCATTGTCATCCCTTTTGGTAAAACCAACAAAAAGGAAAAGAAAATTTTTGTTTTGCAAAAAAAAAGGGTTTAAAAAATTCCAATGATTCCCGGGGAAAATTTTTTCCCCTGGCCCCCCGGGGGGCCTTTTAGTAAAGGAAAAGGGCTTTAAAAGGAATTCCCCCCCCCATAAAATTTTTTTTTTTTTTTTTTTTTTTTTTTTTTTTTTTTTTTTATTTTTTTTTTTTTTTTTTTTTTTTTTTTTTTTTTTTTTTTTTTTTTTTTTTTTTTTTCTTTTTTTTTTTTTTCCCCCCCCCCCCCCCCCCCCCCCCCCCCCCCCCCCCCCCCCCCCCCCCCCCCCCCCCCCCCCCACCCCCCCCCCCCCCCCCCCCCCCCCCCCCCCCCCCCCCCCCCCCCCCCCCCCCAACCAAAAAAGGTAGTTTTTTTTTTTAAAAAAAAAAAATCCCCCTTTTTGGGACCCAAAGATTTTTCTACAAAACTAAAGGCCCCCAAAAATCCTCAAAAAGAGATTAAAAATAAAGAACCCTTTTTCCCAACCCTTTCCAAAAAAGTGCAACTTTACCCCTTGTATCCCAAACCGGGCCCCATCTTTTAAAACCAAAAGAATGAAAAAGGTTTTAAACAGCTCCACTTAAAAAAAATTTTCCCAAAACCCAAAAACAACCACCCCAGGGCCCAAAAACCACATCCCACCAAAAAAACCCAGAACAGCGGGGGGATAATTCCTTTTCCCAAGTTTCCCCATATTCGGGAAACAAGTCCCTTATCCCCCCCCCAAAAAACCAAAGCCCCAAAATTAGCCCTTTAAGAAAAATTTTGGGAGGATTTGGAAATTTAAAAATAAAAAAATTTCCCCCTCGGGGACCCCCCCTTCGGGTTTGTAAAAGGGAAACAGGAAAATAATTTTTTTTGGGTCCCAAACCCAGGGGGAAATTTGGAAAACCCCCTTATTGGGCCCCGGGGGTTTTTACACCATCCCCCCCTAGGAATTATAAAAAACCCTAAAATGTAAAAAGTAAAAGGTTTTAAGGAGAAACCCCCCTTAAAAAGGGATCCAAATAAAATTTTTAAATGAACAAGGGGGTAAAAGGGGTTAAAAATTGGGGCCCCGTTTTATTCTTTTAAAGACAGGAACACGAAGGTTTTTTTTGGAAAGGTTTCAATTGAAATGGAGAAATTAAAATAAAATTTGGGGAAATTTGGGATAAGGTTTGGTTAAACCAGAAGTTTAACCCAAAAAGGCTTGCACCCTTTGGGGTAAAAACCAGCCCATAAATCCCAATGGTTGGAAATTCGAACACCAAAAAGTGTAAAAGGCCTTTGGGGACCAGGTGGGAAATTCCTTCGGGGTTACACCCCACATTGGGCCTTCAAATCATAAAATTTTCCAAGGGAGGTTTTCCCCCAAATATCCCCATTAGCCCTTTTTAAGGTTTCCCTTTTGGGATCCCCTTTCCAAAACGGGAAAACCCCAAGTTCAAAAGACAAACCCCCTGGTTCCCTTTTTAACCCTTAAAAAGGGCGGGAAAAATATTGTTGCCTTTCGGGGTTTTGAAACAAAAAAAGTTATTTTCAAAACCCAACTTTTAACTGCCCAAAAAAAAAACCCAACCCTTGGTCCCCTTGGGATAAAAATAAAATAAAAAAATTAAAAATTTTCCCCCAAACCCCAACCAACAACACCACAACCAAACAAACCCCAACACCAAAAAAACAAAAGTGGGAAAATTTCATGGGTCAGGGGTTCCAAAATGGAAAAAATAAGGGGGCAAACCGGGGGATTTCATTTAATGGGGGGTCATGCCTCCATGCAGCCTTTTGTAAAAATTAAAGGTTGGGCTTAAGGGTAAAAAAATAATTTTAAATGAACAAGTGCCTAAATTTAAAGGTTCAAAATTAAAAAAGAATATTTTTTAAAAAAGGGGCCTTGGGGTTTTCAGCAACTTAAGGGAAAAAAAATGTTAAAAAGGAGTTGGTTTTCTGAAAGAAATATTTTTGGAACAAAAAAATTTGAGAAGCGATTTTATAGGAAGGGGGGTAAAAGTTTAAAATTTAAATATATATATATAAAATATAATTATTAAAAGGGTTTTATCCCCCAAAAATAACGAAATTTTAAAAGGGAAAACGGGTTCCATTATTTAGTAAAGAAAAGGATAAGGGAGTTTGCCTTTCTGTGTTAATTTAGGGTTTTCCAAAATAAACCTTTAAAAGAAAAGTATTTAAAAGGCTTGGGCTGTTTATATTTTATTTATTTAAAATAATTTAACACACAAACCCAAACCAACACCCCACCACACCAAAACACACCCACACCCACAAAATGCAAATCTTGTCAGTTTAGGTTAAAACCCCAAAAATATACAATAAACCTCCCCAGTCCTCTGTTTTCTTACCTTCACGGGTAGGGCCACTTTTTGCAAGTCAACTTGAAAAATCCCCAAAATAAAAGAAAGGGTTGGGTTTTCGGGGAAAGGCATACTGGCAATTAATGGGCCCCTAAAAGGGTTTATTTTCTGAAACAATTTGTAACCCCAAAAAATTAAAGGTTAAAAATAGAAGGTGATTTAAAATTTAATTTTTTTATAAATTAATTAAAAATGGTTTTCCCAAAACCCCCCAAAAATTGAAAAAAAAGGGTTTCCTTAAATTTTTGGGGTTAATGGAGGTTTTTGAATTAAATGGGGTAAATCCTTTAAGAGAATTTTGGGTTTCCCCAAAACCCCAAAAAATTAATGCATTTCCAACATTTATCCCTTTTATGTCATTCAACAAAATTTAAAATCTTTTTAAAACCCCTTTTTCCAAACATTTTTTGGGGATTAAAAGGTTTCTCAAAAGGGGTTTTCGGGGATCCCCGATTTCCGGCAAAATCAATTCGAAGTTTTTAATTAATCCCAAGAAAGCCCCGGGGCTTTTGGAGGCCCAATTTAAGTAACATATGAAAATTTTCCCCTTTTAAAATTCAATGGGTTTTTTCCATTTTTTAAAAAGGTTTACTAGGCTAAGGGCCCTAGGGAAACCTTTAACAAGCTTCCCCAAAATTAAATTTTAAAAAAGGGGTAACCCTTTTTGCCATAGAGAGGGTAATTGTTAGCCAGGGATTTTAACCCCCCCAACCTTGATGCCCCTTTTGGGAGGGAGGGACTTTGGGGGGTCCCATTTTTAGGGGGGGAATTTTAAAAATATTTCACCCAAAATTCCATTTGTCAAACCTTTATTTTTAAATTCTATTGGGAGCTTTTTTTTTCCGGGAGTAAAAAGGTTTTTTCCAGAAAGGGTTTAATTTTTCTGGGAAAATCTGTCTCTGATGTTCCGAAAAGCACGGGGCTTTGGGGAATTAATTTTAAAATTAAAAATTCTTGTTTCTTTATTTCCGGGTTTGGGGATTTCCTTGGGAAAATTTCCCGGGGAACTTTAAATTTAGAAAATGTAGTAACAAAAAATTTTCCCAAGAAAAGGGTTTTTACAGGGTTTTTGGGGCAGCAAAAAAAACGTTACAGGGAAATCCAACCCCAAAAATTTAAATTTTAAAATAAAGGTAAGGGTTAATTTTTTTTGGGTCTTTGGGGGTTTTGTTTTGGGAAAGTAGGAGTTTTTTCCAAGGGGACGGTAATCTTGGGGAGATTTGCCCCAGTGTTTGTAAGTAAGGGAATTGAAAAAGTTTTTCTTGCTTTTTGATTTAGATGTAATTTTTTGTTACCGCCTTTTTTTTTAGCCGGGGAAGCAAAAAAATTGGACTGTTTTTCCTGGATGGCCAAAAAAGGGGTTTTAAAGGGGGGTTTTAAAAAAATATTTTTAAAAAATGGAAAGAAAAGGGGGAAAATAGGGGTTTGGGGTAGGAAAATCCAACTTCCGGAAGTCCAAAATTTAAATTAGCCATTTTTATAAATTTAAAGGGGGTTTAATTGCCTATTTTTAATTAAGTTTGTTTTAAAATACCCAAAAAGGGGGATATTTTTCCAAAATTTGCCAAAGGGGTTTTAAAGGGGGTTTGGGATAATTTTTTAATCCAGGGGGCCAAAAACCTTTAAAAACCCCCAATTCCTTCCTTTCAAACCCAAAACCCTTTACCCAAAATGTTTGGGGTTTTTTATCCCCTTGTTTTTAATTTCTGACTTTCCCAATTTTGGGAAATAAAATTTTAGCCAGAAGAGGGGTTTCCAAAATTTTCAACCCATTCCAATCCTTTAAAAAACCCCAAAAAAAAACCTTTTAAAACCAAAACCGGGGGAAACCTTTTGGGAGACTTACCCTTGAAAAATAATTTTAAAACCCTTTAAGCTTTCTTTAAAAAAACCCCCCTTCTTTTCGGGATCAAAAGGGCCAAAACAAAAGAAAAACTTTTAAAACTCAAGAAAAGGGAAACCAATAAAGAAGGCTTATTTAAAAATTTTAAATTAAAAAAAATTAGCGCCTTTGGAAAAATTTCCCCCCAAATTTTTTCAACACCGCGGAAAAAAAAAATTTTTAAAAATAAAAAATTTTTAAAAAATAATGCTTTTTTAAAATTGTTAAATTGAAAGGGTTAAAGAAAAGCCCCCCAGGGTTTTTGCTTAAGGCGGTAATAAAAATTTTAAAATAAAAAATTAATTTTTTATTTTTAAATTAAAAAAAAGTACGGGAAATTTAAAAAAATTTTCCCAAAAAATTTGAAAAAAATTCTAATAAAATTTGGGTTGAAGTTTAAGTGTCCTTTTGGCTCACCAAACTGCAAGATAATTATGAAAATGCCATCAACTCTAATTGTATAATGAAAATTGATAAATAATATATTTTATATCTAAATATGTATATATTAATATATATCAAAATAACGTTATTACTGTAAATCATTACTTTTACAACTATATATTTGCATAAAACACATTATATAAACCTAAATTAAAATCCTATATATGGAGCCATATATAGGATTTTAATTTAGGTTTATATAATGTGTTTTATGCAAATATATAGTTGTAAAAGTAATGATTTACAGTAATAACGTTATTTTGATATATATTAATATATACATATTTAGATATAAAATATATTATTTATCAATTTTCATTATACAATTAGAGTTGATGGCATTTTCATAATTATCTTGCAGTTTGGTGAGCCAAAAGGACACTTAAACTGGCGCTATTTGTATTAGATTTACTGCAAGGTTTTGTGAATTTTGTTCATTCCAGCTAGCGATCTTTTAATTTACATCAATATTAATTTTTCTATTCAAGGTCCTCCCTTATGAAGGGGGATGACCATCACAGTCCTCCATTCTCATGGAAAAGCGGCCTATTTTATGACTATAGTTAAATAGTGATTCCAAGGGTCCTCGTAAGTCATATTTTAGACTGTTTAGAAGGAATCCTGGGTTGCTACTGGGTCCTTTTGTGACTTTGTTCTTGCCTTTAACAAGCACAGCCAGTGCGTGCTCCCTAGTTATAGTTGGAGGGGTTATGATAGAGGGTATTTCGCAGGTGTTGGTTGTGGGTGGGAGGGGGGTAAAGCTGGAAGCAAATTTGTCCAACAGGTTCATTATATTGCCATGCTCGATAGATGTGTCACCATTTACCACTAGCTCAGCACACTGCTGTTTACTGTTGTTGAGGTTTCTAGCATATGGTTGTCTTTCACCTGGGAGACTGTCTTAACCTTTAAGCTGGCTTTGTTTGGTCTAATTAACCCTCCATATTGCCTATTTAATTTGAGAGAGAATTTTTATTTTCACTGGAATTACCTTTCCTGATTTTTGCCATATTTTTCGCTTTTATTGTATATCCTGTTTAATTTTGGATGCCACCAATACATTTTTTTCTGGGGCTAGTTCTGGGCTTACTTCTGGTAGGGATAGCAGTTTGTATGCATCCATTGAATTTGTGAATGCAATTCAGTGTAGGTTACTGTTTTCTCATGGTTTAGAGGGACCCTGAATTTTGACAAACCATCACTTAATAAAAGGTATTTTGCCTTGGAATAGTACCTAATTTGTACTGGTTTTGCTGTGGTTATGGTGATGATTTTGATTTCAAGGGAGAGAGCTTTATGGTCAAACCTTACCAGGAGTATGAGACATTGGGGGAGGACAGCATTCTTCCATATTTGTGAGTACAAGCTCCAGTATGTTGGAGCTTCTAGTGGGCATATTCTTTATTTGGTTAAGGGTGTTAGTATTTACAAAGACCAGGAATCTATGTGCCTGTAGATTTGAAGCTGTGTGGGATTCCCAATCTATAGAGGAGTAATTAGTCTCCCATCACATAGCCAAGCACAACACTCACACCTATGCAATGTCCTGAATAAAAACTCACCTAAACAGCAGAGACCTCCAAAACACACTCCACACACAACACCAAACACATCACACACAACAGACAACACACCAGTGTCTCACAAACACACCCCATAAGGCAAAACAATAAACCATTACAGCCCGTAAGGCAAAACAATAAGCCATTACAGCCCAGAAGAAATAACAATAAACCAAACACCCTAGTCATTGGTGACTCACTTGTGAGACACACTGATATCTCCATCACCAGGTTCGACAAGGAGAACGTCACTGTCAGTTGTCTGTCTGGTGCCAAAATCTGCCACATCATGCACGCACTTAAGTCTCTCCACAAAAAGTTCAAGTATGACTCTGTCATTGTACATGTTGACTTGAGATGTACCTCCCTGGTCTATATGAAGAGAGACATGATTGAACTCTCAGAGTATGTGTCCCAGGCAGGTATGACTCTAGCCCTAAGCAGCATCCTACCTTCACCAAGAAAGATAATACAATACCAACAAAAAATAATTGACTTTAACAATTGTCTTAGTTTTTGGTGTCAGTCCAAGGGGTTCCAGTATCTGTCTGCCTGCGATGACATGGTCAACGGGCCTCAGTGATTTGCAGAGATGGCCTTCGCCTGTCACCAGTGGGTTTCCGGACCAATGCTCTCATCTCCCCCATTGTGCCTTTTTTAGGCAGTGTCTCAAAGGCAAACCTTCCAACATAAAAGATTTGTCAAAAAGCAAATTGAAGGCCCTGCTGGTTAATGCTAGGAGCATTAACCTGAAAATGGACTCACTGGAGGCTATCCTTGCACTGGAAGATGCTGATGTCTGTGTGGTTATGGAAACCTGGTTCAGGGTTGCAGAGAGCACCCCTGCCTTGCCAGGCTATACCTCATTCCGACCACAAAATGAGCTCGGGAAGACTAAAGGTGGTGGAATATCTATCTTCATTAAGGGCAGGCACACCTCTAGACTGGTTTGGCAGTATGGCACACTGGAACTACTCCAGGTACAACTGACAGTTGGAAAGTCAACCATCCTAGTTGTAGCTAGCTATACACCCCCCTCCATGACTCAGGACACCTAGTCCTCTTACCTTGATCTACTTGACTCTATCAAGGTACCCCCTAACACCCTGATCCTTGGTGACTTCAACTACACCACCATAGACTGGGTGAACTATTCTTGCACTAATGCACTCTCTCAATGATTCCTTGACTTTATCATTTCTAATGCACTAGACCAGCTCATCTCGTCCCCCACAAGGGGAGATAACATTCTGGACTTGGTTCTCACCAACATGGTTGACCGCTGCACCACTGCCATAGTAAGTTCTTCCCTGGTGAGATCAGATCATCGGACTGTCTCATTCAAAGTTTTTATCCCACCCAACCCCCCACCATAATCAAGCTAAAAAGCTTCTCAAAAGCTGACTACAACCACCTAAGGAAGGGCATCTGTAGCTTCACACCACCGCCCCGCCTCAGAGGATGCAGACAGCTATGCTGAACAGTACACTAATGCAGTAAACAAGCACTTGTACAATCGCATGGACTCAGCCATACCCAATAGAACTAAAACCTGCTTTTCAAGGAAACACAAACTTGTTTGATGGATATCCTCTGTCAACAGGCTTTACAACAAAAGGAAGAAACTGTTGTCCAAGGGTAAAAATGAACAAATTCCAAATTGGAAAAACTCACTCCTTAGCCTCAGCAAGAAAATTAGATCACTAGTGAAAACCTCCAAGGCCAATTATGAATCAAAACTAGCCTCCATAACAAAGGGAAACAATAAAGTCTTCTTCACTTATGTCAGGATCATCCATGGCAAAGCCCAGGTGTGTTCTGAATTAGTACTTAACAGTATCACTTACACTGATCCTGTTGACTTAGCCAACCTGCTAGCGGATAGGTTCAGCACAAAATGCACCCCCTGTCCCTCCAAAGGCCTTTTTGACATCCCCAATACTTGTCCTGCACCTCACATCTCCATAGATCAAGTGTTACAGGCCCTATCCAAGGCAAAAAACACAGCTTCCATGGGACCTGATAGTATCCCAGACTGAATTCTGCACCATCTCCAGCAAGAACTGGTTTCGCCATTGAGCAGCATATTCAACCACAGCCTAAGTACAGGCTTCATTCCAGCAGAGTGGAGAACTGCCATTGTCATCCCCTTGCACAAAGGTGGTGCCACTACTGACCCTGGAAACTATCACCCCATTAGCTTGACAAGTCTGATCTGTCAAGCCATTGAGTATATTATTGTGGACCTCATAAAGACATAGGCAATCTCCAAGCACTTGACTCCACCCAGTTCGGATTCATCAAGAGCAGATCTTGCCTGTTGAACCTGGTTGACTTCTTTGAGACTGTTAGTACACACAGCTTACCTTTGCTTGGCTAAGGCATTTGACACAATCCCCCACTCGGGCATCATCGAAGAGCTAACACAACATGGCATAAATCGCTATCTCATCAGGTGAGTGGCCAACTGTTTCACTGACAGGACCCTCAAAGTCAAAATAGGTGCCTCCATCTCTGATAGCAGACCTGTCACTAGTGGAGTTCCCCAGGGATCTGACCTGGGACCCCTACTGTTTGGCATCTATTTCTCAGAGGTCAGATCAAAGACAAAAGGCCAAGTTTGTGGACGACTCTATGTTTGGTGCTATCATTGACTCCCCAAATGATGTTAACATACTGCAAGAGGGTCTCACAGCAACTAATGACTGCTGTCAAAGTCATGGCCTCAAGCTAAGTGCAAAAGAATGTATAATCATACCATTCAGCAAAAACGCAACCCCTACTGATTACCACATTAATGGCAACCCCCTAAGCACACAACCTATAGTGAGAGACTTGGGCACTCAGGTTGATAACAACCTCACATTCATCCATCATGTAGTGGCAGTGGTCAGAAAAGCCTTTTACTTGGTTCATCTCATAAGTAAAGGGATTGCATCAAGAAAAAGGTGGTTATTACCGCTCTATACTCCTCCCTCATTAGACTAATAATTGAGTATAACACCCTGTTTGGGACATACTTCTCCAATCATCTGCACAAACTGGAAAGGCCACTGAAATACCTCACAAAGGGAATCCATGGCCTCCAGCACCTGCCTATGCAGACAGGTTCCAATCACTATCACTCTACTCAGTATCCTACAGGTTGCTCATAGATGATCTGTGTCTTGCCTACAAGGGAATCTCAGACCCTGCCCTACTAGAGATGCTGCATAAAGACATAGGCAATCTCCAAGCACTTGACTCCACCCAGTTCGGATTCATCAAGAGCAGATCTTGCCTGTTGAACCTGGTTGACTTCTTTGAGACTGTTAGTACACACAGCTTACCTTTGCTTGGCTAAGGCATTTGACACAATCCCCCACTCGGGCATCATCGAAGAGCTAACACAACATGGCATAAATCCTTATCTCATCAGGTGAGTGGCCAACTGTTTCACTGACAGGACCCTCAAAGTCAAAATAGGCACCTCCATCTCTGATAGCAGACCTGTCACTAGTGGAGTTCCCCAGGGATCTGACCTGGGACCCCTACTGTTTGGCATCTATTTCTCAGAGGTCAGATCAAAGACAAAAGGCCAAGTTTGTGGATGACTCTACATTTGGTGCTATCATTGACTCCCCAAATGATGTTAACATACTGCAAGAGGGTCTCACAGCAACTAATGACTGCTGTCAAAGTCATGGCCTCAAGCTAAGTGCAAAAGAATGTATAATCATATAATTCAGCAAAAACGCAACCCCTACTGATTACCACATTAATGGCAACCCCCTAAGCACACAACCTATAGTGAGAGACTTGGGCACTCAGGTTGATAACAACCTCACATTCATCCATCATGTAGTGGCAGTGGTCAGAAAAGCCTTTTACTTGGTTCATCTCATAAGTAAAGGGATTGCATCAAGAAAAAGGTGGTTATTACCGCTCTATACTCCTCCCTCATTAGACTAATAATTGAGTATAACACCCTGTTTGGGACATACTTCTCCAATCATCTGCACAAACTGGAAAGGCCACTGAAATACCTCACAAAGGGAATCCATGGCCTCCAGCACCTGCCTATGCAGACAGGTTCAAATCACTATCACTCTACTCAGTATCCTACAGGTTGCTCATAGATGATCTGTGTCTTGCCTACAAGGGAATCTCAGACCCTGCCCTACTAGAGATGCTCCATAGCCATAAGTCTAACTCGTCACGTACTACCTGCTCAAAAGGTCTGAATCTAATATGCAACATCAGCAAAACCTGCTGGAGAGACAGGTTTGTCTCCCAGAGGCTGCCCCATCTCTGGAATAGACTTCCCATACACGTCAAAATGAGCACATCGCTGAGCCTCTTCAAGTGCAACCTTAATGAGTGGATGGGAAACTACAAATTTCTCCCAGGAGTTCCACCTGTGTCCCTCATTGACAGAGGTGGCAGATGCTGACTGAGGTTTCTTTTTGGGGATAAACTCTTAGCTAGGCTTATAAGGCCCCAGGGCTATTAGCCTAGTAACCTCCTATGATCCTATGAGTAGAGTGCTATGTTGGATGGTAAGTGTCTCCATTAGGTCCATGTATGCATTGTGAGCTTCTTGGAAGATGGAGAATGACCTATAGCTGGCTAGAATATGATACTGGATTTTGTCTATGGTGATCTGCATGTGGATGAACTCCAGTATGTCATCCTGTTTGACCACTCTTGAGATATGCTTGTTATTATGTATATAGAGACACCTCCACCTATAGCCCTTGTCTGTGCAGGTACTGGTCTAAAAGTGTGGAAGGCACTGCAATCTTTGTGTTTCAGTGTATTCTTTGTTGTTGTGAACTAACACTGAGCATATCTGAGGTTTCCCAGACAGGTTCCTTACATAGCTGAAGAAGGCCTCGTGGTAAGTGTTAGTGTCCTGTGCGAGATTGCTCCCAAAGATGTCCTTGGATGTCGTTACGAGGGACTGCAGCTGTCTGCTAGTGTTGATCACAGATGCCCACCTGTTGTGTGATTCTGCTTTGACGTGCATCAGCATCCCACATGTGTTATACAATCTGTTCATGGCTGAGGTCTGCCAGACAGGACACCTGCCCCTGGTGGAGAGGATGTTGGATTAATTTGTGACTGCATGATCCATGCCTTCCTGGAGATGTCCATATAATGCATTTGTGAAGGATACAGCATTGTGGGATGTAGTATAGACTGGCACAGTGTGCTTAAATGATACCATCACAGTCTTAACAGGAGTGAGGTTGCCTTTTGAGAGGTTTGTCACCATAGTCTGTTGTGTTGGGGGTGTAGGTGGGATATGTATATGCCATATCACAGGCCAGTTTGCAGTCATCTGCAAACTTGTTGAGCCATAATCCACATACATATGCTTGTACCTCAGAAAAGTATTTACCGAACAAGACTGGCCCCATGACAAAACTGTGCAGGATGCCACTTGTTGCCGTCTACGAGTCTGACATGTCTCCTGCAACACTCACTGTGTGTGTACTGTCCTTGAGCCACTTTGTGACTCATCTGGTGACATAGGGGTATATATGTCAGTGGGATAGCATATCTAGGATGTCCGAGTGGGGTATTGTGTCAAATGCCTTTGCAAGGTCCAGATAGGCTGTGTGCACTACCTTCACCTCAGCAATGGCTGTGGTGACTGTCTAGAAGAAGTCAAGCAGGTTCAGAAGCCAGGATCTGCCCTGACAAAGCTGAACTGGGTAGAATGTAGTGTCTACAGGTCCCCAATGTCTTTGCGTATGAGCTCCATGATGATCCTCTCCATAGCCTTGCAGACTAAGGTAGCCAGGCTCATGGGGTGATAGTTGTCAGTGTCTGTAGAGGCTGCGCCTTTGTGGAGTGGGACCACTGTTGCTGTATGCCAGTCTGTGGACACATATCCTATAGTGAGGCTGAGATTGTACAGCTGTCTTATTCGGGGGATTACTTCCAGTCGGAGTTCATGTAGGATGCAACCTGGGATGCCATCTGTACCCATGGAAGCAGTCCTCATTGGTTTGGAGAGAGCAGCCTTCACCTGAGCATCACAGATGTTTGGCAGCCAGCCCTCTGCCGGAATAGGTACTTGCTCATGTGGGGTAGAGGGGGTGGAGACGTTTGCACTGTACCAGTCTGCCAGGATATTGGCATTGTCTGTGGGTTCAGTGTATAACCTGTTGTTCAGATACAAGTCAGAACAGTTCTGGGAGTTGCATCCCAGGTTGTTAACATGACTGTCCAATGGGTTCGATTGTCATTGGTGTCCTGTGCAAGTTGACTGTCAATGCTGGCCTTGGGGGGTCTTATGAGGGATTGTAATATAATGCAATTACTGATCACAGATGCCTCCCCTACTATGGGATATTCTGTATCATGTAGTAGCTTACCCCTTCTGTTCTACAGTGTATGTATGGCAGGTGTCCAGCACACAGGACACCTGCCTGCGGACTTCTGTGACATGTTGTTGTTTGTGATAGCATGACCAATGTATAGCTGGGGATGTCTGTGGAATGTGTTTATATAGGTGTCTGCAGTTTGGACCATAGGCCCCAGTGGACCTGTGTCCCTGAAGTGTTCAACTTTATCCTTGAGAAGTGAGAAGCCTGCTGTCGAGAAGTGATCCACTGTGGTTTGCTGGCCTGGGTGTGGGGTGTGGATGTGCACATCCACGGACATTAATGTATGGTGTGATCATACCTTTGAGGGGATATATGTGTGTTGTTGGACATAGAGACTTCTCCATGTTGTTAAGGATCTGGTGTAGTATGTAGTCCCCTCTTGCAGGAGTTGTGACTATATGTTCCATAGCAGTTCATGTCATATTTCCCAGGAACCTGTGTGTTAAGGTGCTGGGGCTTGTGTAGTGCCCACAGTCAATGTTTGGTTAGTTGAAGTCACACAATGTAATATATTGGTATTGTCCAACACCGACATGTGCCCCAATGATCCCAGGAAAGCTGAGTGGGATCCCTGACTGTGAGGAGCTGGTCAGTAGGATGTTGTAAACGGAATAGCAGTTGTGCCCACTGTTATTTGCACATTGATGGTCTTTGACACTTATTGTGCAATGCCACTAACCTGGATGTGTGGATATCCTTCATCAATGTGGAAACTCCCCCACCTTTTGTGGTTATGTCTGTGTTTTGGTCCAAAAACCATGATCTGATGTATAGCCTGATAGTGCTGGTGTGCTCTCAGAATCCATGAACCAGGGTCCTGTCACTGCATAGATATCAATGTTCCCCATAGTGACACCAGCTTGGAGTGTATGCATCTCCAGGTTAAGACTCCTGGAAAGTACACACTGGGCATGCTCACACACTTATATACATGAGATGTGTCAGACAGGAAGCCATATCAACTGTGAACTGGGCATGCTCACACACATAGGCCATTTCACAGTGCAGTGGATGAACACACATATCTGGCATGTGTTTGTGTTAATACAGGAAATCCCACAAGTTGTTCATAGAGATAAGGGACACTATGGAAATAACGTAGCACAAACACTGCCAGAGCAACAGATACTGGTATGGTGTGTGCAATTGTACGTGTGAGAGAACTGTCCCTGCTGTGAACTATTACAACACGCATACTCCCCCTGTAAACACAGATGATGTCAGCGCCCTATATGTACAGACAGAGAGGGGAACTTCCCAGTAATTTGTATAGCATGCTCTGCTAATGCGTTTCACTCTAGTGTCATCACCTAGTTAGGTAGGGGTTTGAATCCTGCAAGTGGTGTGTGTGTCTGTGTGCAATTGCAAGGGTGTGAGAATTGTCCCTTTTGGCAAACATTACAACACTGCCATCACTGTAAAATGCAGCCTGTACACAGAGATGATGTCAGCATCCTTGAAGTACAGCAGGAGAGGGTTGATATACCAGTAATGCAGATAGCGCGCTCAGCTAATGCATCACTGTCAGGAGTCATAACATAGTTAGGTAGGGGTTTGAAACAAGCAAATAGCAAGAGTGTGTGTGTGTGTGTGTGTATCTGAATGAGGGGTGTTTGTCTATGGGAAACTCTGTGTGAAAGTAAAGTGCATTTTGTCACATAGGGGAAGGAACCACAGCAAGCAAATTCACCTTTGCAAACAGTGATGATGTCAGCGCAGTACAAGTACAGTGGAAGACAGGACATGTCACAGTAATCCGTATAGCGCTCAGCTAATGCGTCACTGTCAAGAGTCATAACATAGCTAGGTAGGGGTTTGAATCCAGCAAATGGCAAGTGTGTGTGTGTGTGTGTGTGTGTGTGTGTGTGTGTGTGTGTGTGTGTGTGTTTGACTGAGGGGTGTTTGTCTATGGGAAACTCTGTGTGAAAATAAAGTGCATTTTGTCACATAGGGGAAGGAACCACAGCAAGCAGATTCCCCTTTGCAAACAGTGATGATGTCAGCACACTACAAGTACAGTGGAAGACAGGACATGTCACAGTAATCCGTATAGCGCGCTCAGCTAATGCGTCACTGTCAAGAGTCATAACATAGCTAGGTAGGGGTTTGAATCCAGCAAATGGCAAGTGTGTGTGTGTGTGTGTGTGTGTGTGTGTGTGTGTGCGTGTGTGTGTGTTCCAATGTGTGGCGTTTAAATTTGTGTACATCCATATGACACGACAGTTCAGTTTTGTTACACATGGGAACACACCACATCATGCACATTCCCCTTTACAAACACTGACAATGCCAGCGCCCAACAGGTGAAGGATAGGTATTACAACCTGCCAGCAGTTGGAATAGTGTGCTGTGCTAATGCACCACCCCTGTGTGTCATGATGTACTCAGGTATGGGTTTGTATCCTGCAAGTGTGTGTGTCTCTGTGGGGGTAGTAGGGTGTGTGTAATTGCAAGTGTGGGTAACCATGTCATTTTGGCAACTAGGACAATACATCACATGATGCATATTCCCCCAGGAGACACAGGTGATAACACCACACCATATGTACAGACAAACAGGGCAGCCAGGACATTTATGCATACAGCTCACTGTGCTACTGTGTCCCATACCACTGTTGGAGCACAGTTTGGAATGTATCCATAACACACACATCCCACGTGTGTGTGTGTCCCACAGAATGCACGTGTGGGTGAGGGACACATCAATGCATGACATTGCCCAGACCAGTAATGGACATGCACACAGCATGTATGTGTGTGCCCCATACACATATATAAGTGTGACTGGAAATGGTACCCATGTTTCTGTCACATGGCTCAGGTGCAGACATGTCATTGTCACGGCATAACAGTATGGCCAAGTCATACTGTGCAGTGGATGCATGTGGTATGTCTATGTACTGTGTGAGATGTACATGGTGACCATAACAGTGGGGGTTACACAACAGCTCAGTGACCTATACACCACAAGTGTTAGTTGAGCATGTGAGGCATACCCCGGCTGTTGTGGGTGTGTTCTGATGTATTACCACCGCAATGCAGTGACTGCATGTTAGGAATCTGTCAGGTACTGTGTTGTTGCTACAGTAATGCTCACACACAATGGTCTATTGGATGCAGCACAGCTATATGGTGACATATGTGGAGTCTGTCACATTCCCAGTGTTGTTGGGTGAGAAAGGTGTGTACCCTGTGTATGGGAGTGTTGTGTGTGCCAGGCTATGCACATGAAGGCAGTGCAGCACACTGTAGGGGATGGTGGCCATATCTTGCAGTCCACCATGCTGAGGACAGTGTCCACTGCATACAACCTGTGTTGTACTCTGCTGGTGCTGTGCAGCATGACTGTATGAGTTCAATCACATGTAGTACCTGTGGAGGTGTCTATGTAATGTTGACCCTGCATCAAAGGCCATTATGTGTGTAACACCAGCCATTGGCAATATATAAAGGACCATGGGTGACACATGCAAGCTGGCACCAACATTCACTGTGTCTTCCCCAGCACACAAAATCGGCCCACGTGCATAGCACTGTGACAGCCACCCTTCACAGCCTGTTCTACAGGACAACACTGCAACAGCCAGGAGAGGTGCCTGCCACAGCTGTAGCACATCTGTCATGTATCCCTGCAGCCTGTCTGTGTTTGGCACACACGATGTATGTGCCATGTGTGGCATGTGATGTTCATCTCATCGTACGTCTGTGTGCCATCTGTGGATGTGTGTGATGCAGAGGCAGAATGCAATTTGTGTCCCCCAAGTATGGTCTGTGTGTCCATGTGTGTTGACATCTGCCAGTGCGTGTGTATGCCAGAATGTTACAATTGACATCACTGTAGTATGTCCTAACAGTTGACAGGGTATGGCACCACTGGCCTCAGACTGCTCAGTCCCCAGGTTAGCTATGTGTTAGCATCCCACACATGTGTGTTCCATCCATGTCCAGGGAGAGTGTGGATTGCATACATGTGGCAGCTGTGTCATCACCACATGGGCGGCATTTGCCACGGCTGCACCACAGAGGTGATACCCAACTTACCCGCACACATGCTACCACAGTACTGTGACTGGGGTGGGGATTACACCCACACAGGGCCAGTAGGGATCAACCTACAGAAGTGTGTGTCATCCCCCCAATGTTCTAGCGCTGCCATCAATGACTGCACATGTGGCCACAAGCCAGGTACGGCTCATGCAAGGTGTCACAGGCACCGTCTATGTGACCAGGGCGGACATGTGTGTTCAGCCAGGTGGGACAGCGACATACAGATAGTGAGGTCTGCAGATGTCGGTATGCCTCCACAGAGTGTCTGTGCACCTACCTGGCAAGTGATAGCAGTGTTCCAGGGAATGTCAAGCAAACATGCATGCAAACACCACTACAGTATGTATGGCTGGAGGTGGACCATTGCACAACATATACGGCGTAACAATACCAGTAGGTAACAGTGGAATATCCAGGTACTGTGAACATGTACCCAGGAATGCACAACGCATATGTCCATGTTAACACACACGGTAAGTCATATTCAGTGTAATAGCAATGAAAGTGGTACTGCACAGTTATCAAGATACCCTCCCCCCTGTGCTACCTATGTATGTGGCTATCACTTGACAACCTCACACCAGTATGCAAGGATGTGCAGCTGTCACACTATGGTACCTACAATGGGTGTATGTAATGATTCAGGACAGTCATACAGTTACTGCATCAGGCATGCCGGGATATACACACAATCATATCAGCACACTGTACTGTAATACACATGTTACCGTTATTATAATCCTATGTGGTCACCCTGTGCATCAGCAATATGTTACCCTGTACCTGCACTGATGTTAGAGATTGCAGGTGGCGGCACAGTTTCATCATATGCACAGGGTGTGGAGTAGGCATGCCTGAGCCAGCCACTGATACCACCAATTGACATGTATGTGTGTGCGTGTATGTGAGGGACAAACATAGAGGGTGGGCCAGTGTTGCTGCAGTGTGTGTGGTAGCCCTACTTGTATTACAGTTGCATGTGTGTATGCATGCACACAGTACCACCTCATGGCTGCCATATAGTAGTTGTTGTGGACAGCCACAGACTGCACCTGCCAGGTCATACAGATCAGTGTCTGTGGGCACGGACACAGTACCTGTGCCTGGCAGGGGTGCTATGGACTGTATCCGGTACCAACCCTGACTGGGTACTGTCATCGGAAGCAGGGGTATGTTGACTGGACATGGGTCCCTGTTGGGACTGTCCAGAGACACGTGCACATGGCCTCCTGGGCCGGTCAGATGACAGCACAGTCCCAGCATTGCTGGGGCTGCTGCTGGCACTATGTGTGCGGCCGCGGGCCTGTTGTCATCTGCGGCGACTGCCAGCAGCAGTGGTTGCTGGCATGCGGCCACGTCGACGCCGCAACCGTCCACCATTGCCCTGGCTCATGGACGTGACGTTGTGGACCTGCTGTAATATGTCCCCACAACGTCGGTCTATGACGTCGGTGAAATTGCGGATAGCATCTGCAATGCCACGCATACCGTCTGTCATGGCGGTGCGACATGCTCTCAGCTCCCTCAGACCCTGCCTGGTGTACCTTTCCATACGAGACTGTGCCTGCATGACAGCCCGGAACATAGCTGAGGTAGACATTCCTCTGTGGGCACGCCTGCTAGGGGCTGTACGTCCACGGATACTCCCCCAAGAACCCATGGGCAACTGTCTCTGTGGTAGCACCTCGGGACCATGCCCATGGCTGCTGTGTGGGCAAGCATTTGCCACAGCCACCACATTACCCTGGTCTATGCCCGCTACAACTTGTCCATCACCTAGGGACATTGGTGACAGGGGATGTATTGGGAGGACTGTGCGCATCGATGGTGTGGACAGCTGTGTACTGTCAATTGGCTGACCAGTGACTGCCCCCGACACACCCTCCTGTGCCATTACACAGGTATCATCATCATCCATGCCAGGGGCACCAGATTCAGGTTCTCTGCTGCACGACACCAGAGCAGCAACAGAACCTGTGGGGGGAAGACAAGAACCATGGTTTACAATATGTACCCAATGTTAATGGTGATGCACACATGCACACATGCAAACGCCATGACCTGCACACATGCACACATGCACACATGCACACGCCAAGTCATGCACACATGCACACATGCACACACCACGACGTGCACACATGCACACATGCACAAGCCAGGACATGCACACATGCACACATGCAAACGTCAAGACGAGCACACATGCACACATGCACACGCCAAGCCATGCACACATGCACACATGCACACATGCACACGCTAAGACGTGCACACATGCACACATGAGCATGCCAGGACGTGCACACATGCACACATGCACACGCCACAATGTGCACACATGCACACCACACACTATGAATACTCAGCACAACTGCAAGACAGTAGTATGACTAGCGCTAAACAAAGTATCTTCCAAATTGATAATACACACTCAGCAGCCTGGATGGGCTGCCTTGATGTGACACCGGAAGAACCTGCAGACATGAAAGGAGTACTGTCAGTGGGCACAACTGTGCCATTGATACAGTGTATACCACAGTTCAATACTACAGTAGTTGCAGTTGAAATGTCAGTTGCTGATAATACCTATAGCACACATGCACACATTCACACTGAGGTGGCAGATACACACCACAAACACGCCTTCCACAGGCATCTACTAACAGTGTACAAGACAGTGAAGTTTACATATGGTATATTACCTGCACACTCCATATCGTGCTGCTGTGTGGCTCCAGCCTCCAGCATGATGCATGTTTGATGCTGCAGATGTTCCTGGGCTGGAGCCACAACACTGAGAAGCAATCCCTCCAGTCTGGTGAGGGGGAGGGGTGTATGGCTGCCCCACCCCCTGTGGCGACCTGTTGCCTGTGGATATCTGCTGCACGCTGGCGGACATTTCGGATCAAATCACTGCAGTGATGATGTACCTGCTCATAAGTCTGATTGTACGTGCCAATCTCATTTATCCGGCAGACAAAATCATGCCACATTGCTGCTCTCTCCGGCTGATTCGGGCTGGTGCGGGAGAACAGGATGTTATAATCCCGCACCAGGCTCTGGTGTAGCTCTTCATCCTCCGCAGCAGAGTAGGCGGGATTCCTGTGTCGCGCCATTTCCTGTAAGTAAACAGATGATGGTTAACAGAACGGTATTACAGCATCATATGGCACACATAGTAGACAAGACACTCAGATATGCTGTTATTATTCACAGCCATATGTAGCACCTGTGTGTCTCTTGGGGGATACACATAGGTTCATAGGTTCATAGGTTTATACTAGGCTGTCTGCCCTAAGGCATTTATAAGCCTAGCCCAAATTTTTGTGGCTTACGCCACCCCTTATATGAAAAAATACTGTGCCCATTAGTTTGTTGTGCCTCTGTCCAGCAGTGACACAGAGATGATTCCCGGAATAAACCTATGATCTCCCATCCACAGGTCAAGATTTCTCTTGAACAGAGCCAGCGAGGTGCTCTGCCTCACATGGACCGGGATTTTATTCCACAGCATAGGGAGTCTCTGAGTGATAAATCTATCCCTCCAGCACGTCCTATTTATATCCGTGCTAAGGTTTAAGTTGCTTGCTCTAGTGGTTTTGGTGGATTTGGATTTTTTGAGGTGGAGCATGTCCATTAATTCCGGGTTGGACATGGCCTTGTATGTCAGGCACATGTCACCTCTGAGCAGATGGTATGCAACTGAATAGAGCTGGAGTTTCTTCAATCTGGCAGCATATGACAGATTTTGGAGTCCCTTTATCCTTTTGGTGAGGAACTTTTGGGGTCTCTCCAATTGCTGCAGATGTCGGGTGTGATACATCCCGAATGGGGCATTGTACTCGATCATTGGTCTGATAAGTGAAGAGTACAGGGGAACAATGACCTCACTAGATGTGGATGTGAATCCCTTCATGATCAGGTGGGCAATGTAGAAGGTCTTTCTAACCACTTTAGCAACGTGAGTGTCAAAAGAAAGGCCACTGTCAACCTGGGTCCCCAGGTCCCTGATAACCTCTTCTGTGCTTAGTGGATTGCCACCTATATGGTAGCTTGGGGTTACCTTGTTTTTCCCAAAGGGTATGACTATACATTTTTTGGCGTTTAACTTCAGGCCATGGCTCTGGCACCAGCTCTCTGTTTCCGTGAGTCCCTTCTGAAGGATATCCGTGTCCGATGCACTTTCCACTATGGCGCCCAGTTTGCAGTCGTCAGCAAACTTTGTCAGCCAAAGTCCTCCCATGTTGGCCTGTACTTCTGAGAAGTAGATGCCGAACAATAGGGGGCCAAGGACTGAGCCCTGTGGGACACCACTTGTGACTGGCTTGGAGTCTGACATAGCGCCAGCAACTCTAACCCTGTGGGTTCTGTCCTTAAGCCAGTTTGCAACCCATCTTGTGACATATGGGTTTACATTTAAGCTGGTAAGTTTTTCTACAATACCCGAGTGGGGTATTGTGTTGAAAGCCTTTGCAAGGTCAAGGTAGGCTGTATGGACTGCCTTTCCCTCATCAATGGCCTTGGTGACTGCTTCGTAGAAGTCGACCAAGTTCAAAAGGCAGGATCTGCCCTTGACGAAGCCAAACTGGGTTGGGTCCAATGTCTGCAAGTCCCCTATATCTTTGTTTATGAGCTCCATTATGATCCTCTCCATAGCTTTGCAGACTAGACTTGTTAAGCTTATGGGGCGGTAATTACCAGGGTCCGTAGAGGCACCGCCTTTGTGGAGTGGGACCACAGTTGCCGTACGCCACTCCTTGGGCACGTATCCTGTGGTAAGGCTGAGATTAAACAGCTGCCTTATGTGCGGGTTTAATTCCTCATTTAGCTCGTGTAGCACACAGCCGGGGACACCATCCGGTCCCATTGATGCTGTGTTTTTAGCTTTGGAGAGAGCAGCTTTCACCTGCGCATTTGAGATGTCTGGGAGGCTACACTCCGCTGGGATAGTTATCTCTCCTTTAGGGGGGGGGGGTGAAGTTTGCACTGAACCTGTCTGCCAGTATGTTGGCAATGCCTGTGGGTTCAGTGATTTTTGTATCATTTTGGACTAATTCTGAGCATATCTGGGAGTTTCCACCCAGGTTCCTAACATAGCTGAAAAAGGCCTTATGATTGTCCTTTGAATCCATGGCAATTTTTCTCTCAAAACTGGCCTTAGTTGATTTTATGAGTTTTCGTATTTTTTTACTAATAATGATCAGGGGTGACTTCCCTTTTATGGATTTTGTTCTATCATGTAATAGCTTTCTCCTCTTATTGTAAAGTTTGTTAATGGCTGGGGTCCACCAGACTGGACGTTTGCCCTTTGTGGAAAGAGTCTTGGTTTTATTTGGGATTGCCTGATCCATGCAGATGTACATGTGCAAATGTCCCCTGTCCAATCCACATGTTCATATACATACTGACACAGGCAACTAACACATATATGGCAGCTTCACACTAATTACACTATTGGGTTTCAATTTTACATTACCTAGGATGTGGCACCACTGCTGTGTTACAGTGGCTTCTGGTGGTCCTGCAGGTGTCTGTGTGTGTTATCTAGTTCCTGCCAGATAACATGGCTGTTTCTGTCTACACTGTACTATTGCAGAACTCAACTACAGTTACAAGTGTATACACATAACATGCTTTGTAAGGTAGACATGTTTTATTCCCTTTACATGCCTTCCTACTGTTGTATGATATATTTGTTATAGCTCAGTTTTGTTTGTATTGCAGTCATGGCTTAGTGGTAAGTCATGCAGACTACTATTTCCAAGGTCCTGTGTTCGAGACACACAGTGTGATTTTATTCTGCTTTTGAGCTGGCTACAGGCCTTGCCAGTCAGAGTGACTAAGGCACTTTTAAGCAGTTGTAAGCGGGTTCTCTACAGACACTGGGAACTACCAACACATAAGCTTAACCAGCATGGTCTACGGAGCTCTGGAACGTATCATTATAGAACTAAAATATGGCAACATTGGTGACATACAGACACTTGATCACACACAGTTTGGCTTTCTGTAGGGCTGAGGCTGCCTTTTGAACATGTTTGACTCTATCCAATCAGTCACTACAGCCATTGTTGACGGCAATGCAGTACATACAGCCTACCTGGACTTGCCTAAGGCCTTCAACACAATACTCCACACAGGCATCATACACAGGCTCATCATGTTACATGTTAATACATATGTCACATGCTGGGTTGAAAACTGGTTAAACTACAGCATCCATACAGTTGATATTGTGGGATCCATGTCAAAGTCAAGGGCAGTCAGAAGTGGTATCCCACAGGCCTCTGACCTAGGAACCTTCATTTGGCATGTGTCACGGACAGCTGCTGCCAGAATCATGGCCTAACACTGACTGGCATGTACTGTATAGTCATCATCTTTGGGGACATCATCGTACATACAACATATCACATAGACAGTGACCCACTGGGTACAGACAAGTTAAACAGACACATAGGTATCCAAGTCGATAGTGACCTCTCATTTCACATACACATTGACGACTTGATTATAAAGACTTTCTACCTTAGCCACCTTAGCATGACAGGTGTCACATCCAGTGCAGAGGGGCCTTTCTACATCATGATCCTCCCTTACATTACTCTCATTGAGTACAATAGCCCATGTGGTATGGACCTCACCCAGCACGTACAACAGCAGGTGAGACCACAGTAGTACCTCACCAAGGGAATCAAGTGTCTACAACACATGTCATACACTGCCACACTACAGAGACTCAAGGGTATCTCATATGGCATATGACCTATCTGCATTACATTCAGCAGAGGTATGTGTGACATACACTCATGGGGAGTCTGCACATGCAGTGGTGGGTAGCCAAGCACATCTGTGGTGGTTACTGGTGTAGGTGACTTGGAATGGGGTATGGTACTCCAGTATTGACACTGGTGTTCACTGCATGCCTTTGTCACCAGGCACCTGTTACAATACATCTGTACACATGTGCCTCACTCAGAATAGATCTCTCTCTCTCTCACTCTCTCTTATATATATATATATATATATATATATATATATATATATATATATATATATATATATATATATATATATATATATATATATATATATATATATATATATATATATATATATATATATATATATATATATATATATATATATATATATATATATATATATATATATATATATATATATATATATATATATATATATATATATATATATATATATATATATATATATATATATATATATATATGTGTGTATATATATATATATATATATATACATATTTATATATATATATATATATATATATATATATATATGTCTGTATACATATCTACATATATATAAAGATGTCCATTTATTGCTATAGATATGGTGAGGGGGGGAGTGTGACAGCAAGGGGGAGAGAGTGAGAGAGGGTGTGGCACAGGGTGAGTGTGAGATACTCATATACTGACATATCTGTTGACAGTCAAATCCGTGTATGTATATGTATCTATAGATATCTGTATATGTATGTGTGTATTAATATATATGTATGTACATATTCTATCTATATCTGTCTATGTACTCCCAGATCCCTATCTATATATACAAATATGCATACTATATATATATATATATATATATATATATATATATATATATATATATATAAATATGTACATACATATATTGACATACATACATAAATACATATATATATGATAGATATTTTTATAAGCATGTTCATTTAAAGAACTATATACACACACTAACATGCTGGTAAACATACATAACTGTGAAACCTACATTGTACATTGCAGTACGACCTACATTGATATGTGCACATAGATGCCTTCACATACATATGTATGTACAGCCTTCACTGATAGTTGCCATATGTCCCCTACCCTGTGCACATCCTCATATACATATAGAATAAGACCAGAAACACATATATGGAGGCTTCACAGTATGTAGACTATTAAAGTTTTACTTTACATTACCTATGGTTTGCCAAAGATGCTTGCATTACTGTTTCTTGACAGCTTCAAGTTGTCTGAGTGAAAGCTCAGATTGCTTTTTTTGGGTTGCTTTCTGTTTCTGTTGCTTTTTTTTATCTCTCTCTTTCTCTCTCCCTCCCTGGAGACAGTGCAATGAAAGTATTGCATGTGTGGACTGGGAGTCATGGATGCTTTTATAGCTATCTGGATATGTCCATGTGATAGCCTCTGCACCAATTGTTAGCAGGACAGTGCCATAAAAAGTTAGGTGAGATAGGCCTTGCTCTTTCAAATTGTAAGGGTGGAGACCATGCTGGTATGCTGTGGACAGTGTTCTGTGAGTGTAAAGGTTAGTATCTCTCTCAGAATTCAGGTTGTGTTGTAGATTATCCTGCTGTGAGTATGTGTTTGTCTTGCAAGGTGCTACAGTGACATTATTACCTAGCAGCTACCACCTAGCTTGTCTCTTTCTGTTCACACACTACTATAGTAGAAATCCACTACATTTCTCAGTAAATATTCATGACATACTTTGTAATACACATCTTAAATACACTTTACATTAATCCCTACTATTGCATGATATATTTATATTAGCTCAGTGTTGCTGTATAGCAGTCATGGCTTAGTGGTAAGTCATGCAGACTAGTGTTTCCAAGGTCCTGGGTTCGGGACTCACAGTGGGATTTTATTTTGCTTTTGAGCTGGCTATAGGCCTTGTCAGCCAGAGTGACTAAGGCACTTTTAAGCAGTTGTAAGCGGGTTAGCACTGGTTTGCGCAGAGCTCACGCATGCGCACTGCCGTTTAGCTTTGCGCACACCCGCTTACAACTGCTTAAAAGTGCTTACTTATGCGCAAACCCACGCTAATTTCTTTTAAAGAAATGAAAATGGGGAGACAGGAAAGTGGTGAAAAAGGGGTCACTAAGAGGGTAGGACAGTAGGAGAACAAGCTCGGGAGTTGCAGGAAGGGTGTAGGAAAGGACCATAGCTGCCCATTTCTTTATCAGCAATAGCTGTGCATACATATGGAATTTGGTGTGGAATTTGAAACCTTCCACCCCTGAGAGTGGGGTGAGGACAACAACATGTGTTCTATAGCCAATCGTAATTTCAACTTTACATGTCCAGCAGACATGTCTGCAAAATGGGCAGCTATGTATGGGGCGTATTTTTTTTTGTGGGAACAGAGTGCCCTTTTATTTTTTCAGGAGAGAGTGGTATGTCAGGTACAGGTAGTAGGTATAGTTGGGGAGGTAGGTAGGGGAGGTTCAAAGACAAGACACACAAGACGCATACAGGGATGGTGCATGACACATGTGGGGGGGGATACACATTTGACGGGGATGGATGTTGGGATCTCCAGAGCCCATGAGCCCACAGATTGCAACAGTGGAACTGAAATCCCCACCCATAGGCAGTTGCCACTGTGCCTTCACCGCCCGGGACAGGGCTGTGCTGGGGGCTGTGTAGGTGGGGCAGTGGGTACGCCCGCCAGTTGTGCCACCCGCGCCTCAAGCTGATGTAGGGGATCAAGCACAGAGTGCCTGATCTCCCTACGCACCACAGTCCGGACACCACGGAGGGTGAGTGGACGGTCTCCTCCAGCCACGCTTGCAGAGGGGGGATGAGCCCCATCCCCTGCAGCGCTTCCACCCGCAGGTGGCACAGGGCCACTGCAGGAGGGTCCGGCCTGGGCACTAGTGCCAGGTGCAGTCGCCAGCTGAGGTGGGAGAGGTGGGTCCGCTGGGACCCGCCTTCCCTGTCGTTCTGTGTTTGATAATAATTTAGAATGGTGTATATTAGTGGCAGACAGTACCATGCAGGATTAGTTGTAACAGCATGCATTAGTATCCCCATTAACCAAACACCCATATGTTCAGAACAGTAAACAACAGGCATAACACATGCATTATTCCAACAACAGTACACATTCACACAGCATGCAGGGTTGATTGATGGCAACAGGCCATCAGGTTCGGATATATGAACGGGGCACATGCATCGTCAATCATGCAAATATTTAGAAACCAACAGGACATTTGTCAACAGGACACATGTCCATGGAAATTAATTGCAAGTACACATACCCATTTCATGCATGATGGATTATTGGTGGATTTAGGGTGGGGTAGAGAAATATTACATTAACAACTGCAATTACATATTAATTTTCTAATAGCTGCAGATATATGCACACTACAGGTCTAGCTACACTTTCCTATCTGCAAACATATGCATGTTGGTGTTGGGACAGTTACTGCTACATTCATGTACATTGCATTTTTATTTCTAAATAGTCTGATCTGCCTCTGTTCAGTTACAGCATCCTGCTACTTTTCAATTCTATGGCTCTGGGCAACTGTGGATGTTTGTTATTGCATACAAACTAGTCTTATCTGCATAATTCTTAGGTACAGATACATATCCAACCTGTGGGACAAACATCTTTCTGACCAAGTTATATATTCTGTGCCTCTCTCACTTATTTCATGCTGTACTGACTGTAGAATGCTTTATTCAGGAGTTAATTCAAGCTTTGTGCTGGGGACATGCCTCTTTCACACACCCTCACTTATTTATAGTTACAATTAAGACTGGCACAGGATTCTATGCTTTCTTGGTGTGTTTTACATAATTACAACTATCCTTTCCAACAGTCTCACTTGTGTTTGGCTTCACAGCTTAAACAGGGGGAATATTATTCACACTTCACTTGGATCTTCTGTGTCTGTAATACACTGGCTACTGCAGGTTATGTGCATCTAGCAGATTCTTTCTTTCACTGTTATTTGCATTTCATTATGGTAACTCACTACACTGCACTGTTTTACAAGCTGACAGGCAATTTATTTTCTACAGTTAGAAACAGAGGTCCACTAACCTGCCTGGTGGCGCAATCGCAGGAGCCTACCAGCATGGGCTCAGCGATTCACAGTCCGTACACCTGCAGTTGTAAAATAAACGTACCAATATTGGTAAACACATCTACATATTATCAGCTATTTTTCTTTCTTAATAAATGATTTCATGTTACTTACTCAGTAGTGGGGCATTGGGCATTTGCCGGGCCTCCTGGATCCACCGGGTCAGTCCTGTTTGTGTCGCTTCAGATCCGCATGATGATGACGGACCTGCTCACCAGTCTGAGGAATCCCAGTGGCACTGGTGAGGTCACGAGCCAACTGGTCCCATGCCTCCGCTCGATAAGCACCCCACAAGACCTGGCCCTGCATGAGTTGGGCCTCGTGATCATGGACAAGGAGCCAGACCATGTATCTGGACTCCTCAACGCCCCACCGCTGTGCTCGAAAGCGATTGCCCTCCCGTACTCCTGCCATCCTGACTGCAGGTACTTTCCACAATCAGTTATGCTGTGTATTCCCGCCTATTGTGCTTATATAGGCCGTTTTTCCCGCACTTATGTGTGATTGGCCAGTTTGGAAATGTATCCACTTCACAAAACCTGCTTTGTCATGCTTCCCTTTGCATTCATTCCTATATAAATGTTAATTCTGCATTTCCCAGTGCAAATGTCATGGCCTAGTGCTTCAGTACTTCGACTATGGTGTATGGAATCCTGGGTTCAAGTCTCAGCATAGCTTTTTGTTTTGCTCATGTCTGTCTAGACAGGCTAGTGGATGTCTCTGAGTAAAGGCAGTTTTAATTCAGCTTGCTCAACGGTGCCCACCGGTTAGCGTGTTTGCGCGGAGGTGCGCATCGCTCATACGGTGTAACCCACTTGCAGCAGCATTAACCGTTTTGCACGCATATTGTGCTCAGATGGGCTACTGGCACACATTTGTACTGTGGCAAAGTGGTGCTCAGCTACGGGCAGTCTGTTTATACATGGTGACCCACTGCTCACCTATCAGCACACATATTCAGCTTGTTAGAGCATAGCTCAACTATTTGCAAATCTGCATTCATTTTGTTCAATTTCCTCATATTTATGTTATCTAGATAGCCCATTTTGTGATATTTTACGTAGATAATATAATTATATATCTGTACATGTGTGTTAGGGGTTTGTTTCATGCTTATTTATGGAAAAAAAATTTTGGTGGGGCTGGGACTCGAACCCTGCTTGCCTACTCATGAGACAACATGTCTACCGCTACGCTATTTCATCTTGCCTTAATTTGCATATTCAGAACTTATGAGCTTCTTCACAGATTGCTAACTGTGGTTAAGCGAAGGTCACACCTGCGCAAACGAGCGCACTTCAGGGCAAACGTTGTTTATAATTAAAAAAAATTATTAAAAGCTCAGTTTTATGCTTATATGTTTAATGTCTGTGGGGACATGTGTTCTATTGTGTTTGTTGACATTTCCCTAGGCAAGCTCGTGGGTGTGTACATTTGGCTGGGCTGCTCCTCTGTGGGCGTGTCCTCTTACATGACTCACAGTACTGACACGCCCCCTTCCTCCTTACATGGTCCGTGTAAGCAGTTGGAGTGTGTCAGCATGCTCTCATGAATATGCAGAGCATGCTGACATCACTCCGTTACACTGCAGCCTCCATGTAAGACTTATAAGTCTTACACGGAGGCTTCGTGAATCCCCCCCACTGTTTTTTTTTGTTTTTAAAAGTAACGCTTGAACTACATGTGGAACTGCTAGTATAGTATCATGTCCCAGGGTTAGTGGGGCTGCCATATCAACAAAGACAGTGGCAGCTGCCACAGCCCATAAACAAGCTGGATAGCCGGACACAGCCGGATCTAGCTGAGTGCTGTAATAGGCAATAGGTCGATAACCTCCAGTACATTGTTGGGCCAGAAGACCTAAAGCCGTTTTGTTTCTTTCACAAAAAAAAAAACAAAAGGTTTGGAATAATCTGGCAATCTCAAGGCAGGAGGATTTGCCAAGGCTGTTTTAATAGCCTGAAAAGCATCCTCATGCTTTGACATCCAAGGCAAAGGTTCTGTAACTTCCTTTTTTAGGAGTTGTAACAGGGGGGCAGAAATTTCCGAAAAATTAGGCACCCACTGTCTGCAATAATCTACTAAGCCAAGGAACCCTCAGAGCTGTCTTTGAGTTACAGGGCCAGGGGCATGTTGAATGGAGGTTATACAACTTGGGAGTATTTGACGAGAGCCCATTGCAATAATGTGTCCCAAGTACTGCATGTTTTCCTGGCAGAATTGCAATTTTGATCTGTTTACTTTAAACCCTCATGTGGCTAAAAAGTTTAACACTAAAAGGGAATCCTCCATGCACGATTTCATGTCTTGTGAAGCTATAAGAATATCGTCCACATATTGGACTAGAACTGAATGTGGTGGTAGCTGCAAATCCTGCAGTTGTCTGTGCATCTCTCTAAAAATAAGGTTGGGGATTCTACGTACCCCTAGGGCAATCGGGTCCAAGTATACTGCTGCCCTTTATAAGTAAATGCAAACAAATACTGACTATCAGGATGTAGTGGGATAGAGAAAAAGGCTGATGAAATATCTATGATCGTAAAGCACTGCGCGATAGGTGGGATACAGCTTAAAATAGTAGCTGGGTTTGGTACAATTGGGAAAACAGGCAAAACTGCTTTATTGACTTCTCACAAGTCTTGCACAAACCTGTAAGCTTGTTTGCCAGGATTTTTTACTGGCAATATTGGGGTATTACATGGGCTTGTAGTAGGTACTATGATTCCTTGCTGTTCCAATGCAGAAATGATAGGGGCAATACCAGATATAGCCTCAGCTGTCAAGGAGTACTGCGGTACTCATGGCAGCTTTGCCCCTGGCTTTAGGGTTATTTTTACTGGAGCAGCTGAAGTCAAAAATCCCACATCATTATCATGAGTAGTCCAGAGGTGAGTAGGTAGGGACTGTAAACATCTGTTTCTATCGAGATCGGCCTGGATACACACTGTCTGCAAAGTGACAGTTTCATCTAAAGCTGCCAGGGTACTATTCTGTTGATCTGAAGGTACTTGTAGATAGACTCCATCAGCTGTGCAAAAAGTGGTGGCCCCCATTTTGCAAAGCAAGTTTCTCCCCAATAGGTTTAAAGATGCTGAGGGTCCTATTAGGAATGCATGATCATCTTGTAAAGGTCCCAGGGTTACTGGGACTGGAATAGTTTCAGGATATTCAATAGGTATATCAGAGAAACCTACCCCTCTAGTTGTCTTATCAGAGAGGGGGGCATTCATTGCTGCTTTTCCAGTTAGCATTGATTTGGTAGCTCTAGTATCAATCAAAAATGGGTATGGTTTATTTTTAACTAGCAGCATAACATGTGGTCCATCTTGGTCCACAGGGATAAAAGGGCACAACTGCTGTTGTTTCTGTTCAGGGAACCTTCATTGTGGTTGCTGTCGATTGGACGGAGTCCAGTTAGAATTCCACTGATGCGTCATATCAGTGGGTGGGGCAGGTTGTTCAGCTAAATACGGACACTCATTTCTCCAATGGCCTGTTTGGCTACAATTAAAACACTCCGTCTGACTATAATTTTGGGGTGGGGCTGATTGTGTTTCCTGCCAGTTTTGTCTATTTTGATTTCCTGCCCCTTGGAATCCACCCATTCCTCTTCCTCGTCCTCTACCTCACAAACCAGGTGTCTGGCCAAGAGTGTTACACATTTGAATTTGTGCCTTTACTAGCTTTTCCTGTAAATCCTTTTTCTCCTTAGCTAGATGGTCGGATAGGTATTGTACCTGCTGGACTAGCTCATGTAATCCTAAACTAGGCCAGTTTAAGCACACTTCCTTTAACTTATCCCTCACCTGAGGGCATAATCCATCTACAAAAGCAGCCGACAATCCGCCCTGTGCCGGCCCTTCAGTGGGCTCTGTGTACCCAGAATAAGCCTCAAAGGCTTCAGTAATTCGATTTAGATATTCGTCTACAGGCTCATCCTCTTTTTGTATGACTGATTTAATTTTCGACCAGTTAGGGGTAGGTGGGACTATTACGGTAATAGCATCGACAATGCGTTGCCTGACCACCTCAAACCCATTTTCCCCTCGTGTATTGTGCTTCGGTATTGGGGTAGGGACATTAGCATGATCCCAAATTCATTTAATTAAATCAGCTGGGACAGCATACTGAAGAACTGCTCTAACCTCTTCTATAGTAGGGTTTGTAGACAAATATGTCCTGCCAGCACACGCTGGGACTTAGCAGGGTTTGTACAGATGGGTGGGAGTGACTTAGTAATTGCCTGAAAGTCAACTGCTGACCACGCCCTAGGTACTACTACAGTTGCTGGCTCTTCTGTGCTCCTAGCATGAGCTGGGTTAGGGACTTCTCTCAATGGAAACATTCTGTCATCGTCATTGGTTTCTTTTGCTTACCCTTCTCTTTGGTGCCCTTTCACTATGCTTTGGCTGTTCATATTCTACACATCTTTTGCTTAAATTGTTGTCATAATGAGTGATGGTAATAGGCTGCTCAGTGCTAAGCTCATGCCAGGCCGAGACACATAGTCTGTGAGCTCTATAATGTCTCTCTCTTCATATAGTCCAGGAAGGTATGTTTCAGGTCAGTTACACCTACATGGACTATGACCAAATCATACTTTTACCTGTGGTGTAATGTCTTGAGTGCATGCATGATTTGGCAGATCCTGGCTCCAGATAAGCAATTAATCATTATTTTCTCATAGATTAGCCTGATTAGAGGGGCATCAGTATGCCATACAGTGTTATCCCCTAAGATGAGAGTCCTGGGAAGTGTGTCTACTTGCCTTAAGGGCTTAGTGATTGTGGCTCCATTGAGTATGACTGTATCATGGTGTTAGATGTTGTCTTTTTCTGAGTGCCTTTGGGTTTGCTGAGCCATAGCTATGACAGCAGGTGGTCTAGGTGATTTTATTTGTTTAGGAAGATAGCTTTTAATTGTGTCAGAAGACATTTAGTGTATGTGTGCGTTGTGTGCTATGTGAGGTGGGTGTTGCGTGTTGTGTGTGTGTGATTTTGATGACTTTATGTACAGTAGTATGTGGGAGTTTAGTTTCCAGTGACATTGCATAAGAACACCTCTCACATACTGTGTCTGCTTCTTTAAAGATTTAGTGGTTGACAGTAAACATGAGAATTTCTACAGTGTCTCAAGATGTCCTATATCCAACAACCTGGCTACAAGGAAGTTAGGAATATGCATATCCATGCTGTCCAGCCTTTTGATTGGTGACCTGCAAGGGGTTGGTATATTTTAAAATGTAGGAACATGGGAACAAAGGGACATACTAGGCAAGTGATTATGGGAAGCATAAAAAAAGTCATGCTGACATGAATCATATCCAACTTTATCTCCCACCTCTGCAAAAAACTTCCACAACATGTTGAGCAGAGTAGCCCCCGTCACCTTCAGGGTAAACCTAAGTGAGGTGATTGCTTAGTTAACCTTAATTTATCTGCATTCCTGTCTTGCTCTGACCTTCTCAGAGACAGAGGAACCTACTGACTATAGGTTATTGGCTGTCATGTAATGATCTGCAGACTAATTACCTAGTACTTACCTATGGCACAATGAATGTATGCACAAAGTATTGCAGTATTTATATACTCTTACCTATGACACAATGAATGTATGCACTACATACTGCAACATTTACATACTCTTACCTAGTACTTACCTATGACACAATTAATGTATGCACTAAGTACGGCAGCATTTATATACTCTTACCTAGTACTTACCTATGACACAATGAATGTATGCACTACATACTGCAACATTTACATACTCTTACCTAGTACTTACCTATGACACAATTAATGTATGCACTAAGTACGGCAGCATTTATATACTCTTACCTAGTACTTACCTATGACACAATGAATGTATGCACTGAGTATTGCAGCATTTATATACTCTTACCTAGTACTTACCTATGACACAATGAATGTATGCACTACATACTGCAACATTTACATACTCTTACCCAGTACTTACCTATGAAACAATTAATGTATGCACTAAGTACGGCAGCATTTATATACTCTTACCCAGTACTTACCTATGACACAATGAATGTATGCACTGAGTATTGCAGCATTTATATACTCTTACCTAGTACTTACCTATGACACAATGAATGTATGCACTAAGTATTGAAGCATTTATATACTCTTACCTAGTACTTACCTATGACACAATGAATGTATACACCAAGTACTGCAGCATGTATATACTCTTACCTAGTACTTAACAATGATGTAATGAATGTCTGCACTAAGTATTGCAGGATTTATGTACTCAGTGAGAGGAATCAGCAATGAGTATAGCAGCATTTAGATAAGCAGAGAGAAGATTCAGCACTGAACACAGCAGCATTTAAATAATGAGAAGAGAGGGGGAAAGGAAGGATTCATTAACTGAATGTAGCAACATTTATATAATCAGAGGAAGGAGTCAACATAGACCATAGAAGTATTTAAGAAGATAACAGAATGGGACAGGAATGCGAAATGCAGTGTGCGTGTGTGCGTGTGTATGTATTTAAATAAAATTAAACATTGAGTAGAGCAGCATTTAGAAACAAGTAGCATTCACGTTTGTCTATCAACAAACATTACCAGGAACTGTGCTTCCACAAGGAATGCATGCAGAGCATTATTTAAACATTGAGTAGAGCAGCATTTAGAAACAAGTAGCATTCACGTTTGTCTATGAACAAACATTACCAGGAACTGTGCTTCCACAAGGAACGCATGCAGAGCAGCACAAGCACAAAAACAAGTACCATTTGTGTTTTATATGAGCAAACATTACCAGGAACAGTGTTTCCACAAGGAATGCATGCAGACCACCACAAAGCCAGAAACAAGTAGCATTCACGTTTGTTTATGAGCAAACATTACCAGGACCTTCCACAAAGAACACATGCAGACCACCACAAAGCCAGAAACAAGTAGCATTCACATTTATTTATGAGCAAATATTACCAGGAACAGTGCTTCCACAAGGAACACATGCAGAGCACCACAAGTATAGAAACAAGTAGCATTCACATTTGTCTATGAGCAAACATTACCAGGAACAGTGATTCCACAAGGAATGCATGCAGATCACCACAAGCACAGAAACAAGTTGCATTCATGTTGGTCTATGAGCAAACATTACCAGGAACAGTGATTCCACAAGGAACACATGCAGAGCACCACAAGCACAGACACAAGTAGCATTCACGTTTGTCTATGAACAAACATTACCAGGAACAGTGCTTCCACAAGGAACACATACAGAGCACCACAATCACAGTAACAAGTAGCATTCATGTTTGTCTATGAGCAAACATTACCAGGAACAGTGCTTCCATAAGGAATGCACGCAGAGCACCACAAGCACAGAAACAAGTAGCATTCACATTTGTCTATGAGCAAACATTACCAGGAGCAGTACTTCCACAAGGAACGCATGCAGAGCACCACAAGCAATGAAGCAAATAGCATTCACATTTGTCTATGAGCAAACATTACCAGGAACAGTGCTTCCACAAGGAACACATGCAGACCAGCACAAGCACAGAAACAAGTAGCATTCAAGTTTGTTTATGAGCAAACATGCTCAGCGAGGTCGCGCAGACAGCCACAATGACTTCCAGGGATAAAAATACTGCAGTAACAGCAATATTAACACAGTAGAGAAACGTATACTGAGTGCAATGTACACTACAAGAACTACATGCAGAATGAAACAATGGGGTCAGCAAGGTTACATACACAGAAAAGGAAATGTACAAAGAGCAGGGAAATTGTGCTGATGAAAATGGACAAAGGTGTGAATGATAAGACTGAACAAAGAGGAAGAGGGCATGGTAAATATGGCAATGTCCCCTAAATGGCATATGTCAATGCATGTACACTTCCAAGACATGTCAGTAGCATTAAAATTATGAACATATGTAGACAGCACTGTATGTATTGCTGATTGCCCTTCCTGTTTAAGTATGTTATGTCATCATGCATGATAGTATATTTATGTGATGGTCACACAAGTTACATATTAAGGTATGATATGGACATCACAGACATTCTCACTGCTAAGGACATTCAGCAAGGACAGAATGTACAATAGGGGGAATGTGCATTCTCTGACTATATGCAAACTTACTTACTCGAACATGACTGACATGCCAGCATAGCTCTCCACTAAACTATAACATGGTAAAACTGATGTGATGTTGTGGCATGACTGTGTCGCAGTGCAATCACACTACAGCTATACCTATGGTATTAGACTTCAGACTATATATCACCTCCAAATAAAATCTTGGGTATGAATCAAATGTGACACTGTGGAAATGTTAACACAGTCCAACAACTCTATTTCATGTCATTACTTCATATGTCTATATGTCTTTCTGTGGAAATGTATGTGTGAGGGGCCTGACACCATATATGGATGCATTAAAACTGAGGTGGATGTAGTTCATACAGAACAGTTGATGACACACATGCTGATGGTCACACAATGCTGCTGGAGTGCACCTGTAAAATCCTTCTCATTAGCAGCACAGTAATGCATACAATGAATTCCCCAAATTGGGAGAGCACCTGTAAAATTTTTCTCCTTAGTAGCACAACAGTGCATACAATGAATTCCCCAAATTTGCACGTGAACATCTACACATTATATATTTGTGTATATAACAGCATTACAACATGTGGATGAACCAAGGGGTATGTTCCCAAGCATTTAGTATGATGTCATATTGATGTATGTCAGATAACAGCTCCAGAAGCCAGGCATATACATACACACCTATGATGTAATGCAGCTGCCACTGTAATGGTTGAATGAGAACTATGTAGAATGTTGGTATACTCCACTAAAACAACACTTGCCTTAGTAAGGCAACAATATCATCCAATGCCAGTGGTCCTTAGGAGGCACATTACTACAGCTGTTATGGAAGGAACATATAACCAGATGCAATAGCCATCAGTACAGTAGCTGAAATCACAGACTGGCATACACTATTGTAGGGCTACAGATAGTATATCCACACCTCAACACAGCACATGTGAATGACAACAGCATTGATCTGTGCAATGTTTCAGAGGGCCATAGGACACTAATAGGCTAATGGCCAGGAGAGCATAAAATCCTAGCTATTATTATACCATTTATTTATTTTACTTATTTCATTTTATGTTTGTATAATAGCAATAACCCACGTCTGGGTGTGGGCAATGCTGGATTTACTCACGGTTGTCTTTGGTTACTCGGGCTTCACTCTCATGACCAAACTACATCAACCATGGGGAAGTCCAGCATTACCCACACCCAGATGTGGGTTACTGCTTAATTAACTTCTGTTTTTATTATATTAATTTATGTAAATATAATTTTCACATTTTTTAAATCTCTCAACAGCCAAGTAACACAGACAGAACTCCTATGAAAACTCTCATCTGGATGAATAAAATGCTTCTGATAGTATGTGTATAACTTAAGTGTTTGCTGAGATATTGTACGTTGTTTATAAAATATTAAAATATAATAGTTATTGTGTTTACTGTGACTTATAAAATTTGGCTTAAGGCCTAGCATCTAAAGATTACTACCAATATAAAAATAGTTTGTGCTGAAGATTTTGCCATTTATACTTCTTTCATAACCCCTATGGCTCCAGAGATATGAACAGTTGTTTGAAATTTGAGGACATAATTTGATTCTGTCAAAAGGCTTAGGATCCGCCCATTGGAAGTTACAGTGCAAACTTCCTTTGCTCCATTGCAGTGAATGAGTTTAAAGCATTTATTTTGGTCTGCATTTAAGCCTTCTATTTGCATGCAGCTGCACTTCATGCAGTGGTGTTTAGCAGTGCCCTGTATAGTTGCAATGTACTGAAGGCTTGTTTTTTATTAAAACAACTGTTAGTAAAAGTTCCAATCTCTTCTGCTTCTCTACAAGTAATTCAGTTGCACACTGAACGGCATTTCCTAATTGGTTAGCCTTAGCCTACATAGAGTACTACTCTTATTGTCCCTGGGCTAAAAGAAAAGTCCAGTCAAATTAACCCATTCCCTTCCCAAATTAATCACACAGAAAGGACCTATCATGCTTGGGCAATTTCCCACCATCTTACTGACCAGCCTGATTGATATTGGCATCCTGAGACAATATATCAATTGCCTCCTGTTTACTAACAACCATTTACTCCTGAAACAAATACCTTTTGTAAGAGATGTAGTTACACTTTAGAATTGCAAGCAGAACTCTGTCATATGAACAAATCTAATGCCAAACAGGTTGTTAGGATATACACAGCACTACTAATACTAAATAAGGACATGACACATAAATGCAGAGGTACTCACTAGTAACTTACAGAAAAATCAGAGGCCTACCAAATGGAAACCACTTGCACACACAATAATGCAACAAATCACAACACATAACACACCCAGCAGTGTTTCAACAAACAAACCCATAAGGTCTAACACCACAAAACCTAATGTATTGGTCATAGGACATTCCACAGTGAGACACACAACTGTTCTGTTTACCTGGTTGGAGGTGCAAGCATTTGTCAAGTCACCCAAGAACTCAAGACACAGCAGGTACTAGTATGACTCCATCATAGTCCATGTGGGGGTGAATGACCTGAGATATACATCCTTGGAATATAAGAAAGGAAACATGATTGAGCCCTCCGATTATGTGTCACAGGCAGGTATAAGCCTGGCCTTAAGAAGCAGCATTCTAACTTCTCCAAGGATATGGCCACAACACAAACAGAACATAACTGACTTTAACAATTAGCTTAGCTTCTGGTGTCATTCCAAGGGGATCCAATATCTGTCAGCCTGGGATGACATGGATGACAAACCATGCTACTTTGCCAGAAATGGTTTACATCTGTCTCCTCTAAGCTTTTAGATACTGGCAAAGGCATTAATCACCCCATTCTGCTTTTTTTAGGCAATGTGAAAATATCCAACCTCCAGATGTAACAAAATCCTCTCTAGATAAAGTCAAGGTTCTACTGCTTAATGCTAAAATTCAAAACATGAAACTGCACTCCCTGGAAGCTCTCCAGACCTTGGAAGATTCTGATGTCTGTGCAGTCACAGAGACAAAGTTCAAAGCCTTGGAAAGTACCCTGGCCATGCAGGGCTACAACAACTTTCACAAGTTCAGCCACAGACAGATCATAAAAGGACTCATTAAGGACACGTGCACCTCAAGACTGGTTAAACAGTACAACTACCTGGAACTACTACATGTCCAATTAACTTTGGGCAAAACCCCTATCACATCATAGCCAACTATAGGTCCCCCACTATGAACCAGGAAAAGCATACTGCATACCTGGATTTACAGGAATCACTTGCCTTACAGCCAAACACCTTGCTCATGGGCAATTTTAACTATCCTTGCATAGACTGGCAAATATGCACAACCACAAACATGCTGGATTACAGGTTATTGGACTTTGTCAATATAAATGTAGTCAGCACTCTCATAAGGGGATCAAAAAGTCCTGGACATTGTACTCGCTGATATGGGGAAGCATTACACTCCTCCTGTGTGATGCATTCCTGGTAAGATCTGACCATAAATCAGTCTCATTTGATTTAATTACAGGGCCATATATCCAATCAAGCACAAAAATGCTTAAGAAAAATCACCCCTACTAAATGATGGTATAAAATGTTTCAAAGCCCCCTCTACCACAGACAGCATGGACTCCTGCGCAGAGGCATACACAAATGCCCTGTAAAACCACTTAACCAGTTGTATAGAAATGGCTGTTCCTGACTGGACTAAATTGAGTTCTTTCCAGAAAAAAGAAGCCACCCTGTGGACCCCAGGTAAAAAAAATCACCTGAACGCTTGCTGCAAACTTTTAAATAAGAAAGTGTGTGTAAACATTTTTTCCAATTAATTGTTTATTCAATATGAAATTTTTTTTTGGCTTGAATAGCTGTTTTAATATTATGTGTTTTTTACACTTGTAATCTATATAGATTGCACCCCCAATGTGGCTAGTGTGGCTATCACCTTGATAATTAATTAAGAATTGTACTTGCAGCAGTTTCTGATTCCATTGTGCTTAGTTAAGGAGGAGTATAGAATGTCCTTAAGCTTTATTCTTTAATGCTGTCTATGTAACCTTATATGCCCTACTACTGTGCTCCCAGTACTTAACTGGCACTATGACAAACATTATAAACAGAGTTGCTTATACCTCACTGAGTTTTTTTTCTTTACTTGAAGATTCTCAGTCTCTTTGGGTGTCTTCCCACTCTGTTCAACCTCCTGGCTCACTTTGCTCCCCTACCCTGCCCCCAAATTCCACCCACCCCAACTACCTCTAAATTTAAACCAATACACACCACACCCCTCCTGTTAGCTCCACCTTCCTCATCCACACACTCCATCTCTCAACATATTTCTATTAATATTACACTAGCATCCTATCCCCCTCCTATTTAGCATTTCCATTAACAACTTCCATTCCATTCTTACTCAAGGCACTGTCATCCAATATGCAGATGATTCTACAATCATCTGCACTGCCAAATCCACATCTGAGCTACAACTGCTTACCCAAAATGCCTTTACGTCAACTGAAACTTGAACATCCAATAACCATCTTGCTCTAAACCAATACAACTAAACTCCTAATATCCACCCCCCATAAAAACAACCCCCCCAACAAGAAAGAACTCTAGGTCCACTCCCAAAACAACACTGCCATTGAAGTTGTTCATAGTACTAAACTGCTAGGTGTCATTATAGATGAAAACTAAACATTTGACCTTCATATCCACAGCAACATTAAAAAGATGCATCAAAAACTGGATATTCTCTTTTTGGACACAACTTTTTCATTAATTTCTCTGTAAAAAAGGCTGTAGCCTCATTCTTCCTACTACCTTCTCTTTTATATGGTGCCCTATCCTTACCAATATTCATTCTTCCTTGAAAACCAAACTAGACTCATGCTACAATAAAGTTGCTTAATTTGTTACAAATGTAAAATGTTTAGCCCACCACTGTACATCTCTTCAACTAAACTAGTTCATACTTCTGCACTATCTCACTTATCTATAACTACCACACATACATTTATATATAAACCTTCAGTCTAACCTTCTCTTTCTTCCTTACTGACCATGTATCACCCAAACTGGCCTCTTAGATCAGAAAACAAACTGCTGCTCAAAGTAGAAAAGCCAAATCTCTCAGCTTGTCAGATGCTATATCCTTTTGCTGTCTTAAAACTATCAAACTCCTTCCCACCTTCAATCAGAACAACCAGCAATCCTGCTTCTTTTTAAGAAATCCCTCAGACAACACCACTCCTCTCTCTGGCTATGTACATGTCCCAATATAACTTTCTCCAAAACCTGATTTCCTTCTGCTATAACCTCTTACCTTATTCCATCTCTACACTTATATTCTTTTCCATCTCTCCATCACTGAATATTTATGCACTTCTCTGTCTGGCAAAATTCCACTGCTCATGCCTATATACCTCCATTGGTTAATTATCATACAACTGACACTATATTCATGCAATCCTATTAACTGTATTAATGGAATGTTTAACACAAATAGGCACTGTGTATGTAAATAATCTGTACTCTTGTGCCCATACTTTCCCTACCATTGTGATTGTATATACTAAGTATTGTGTGTTAATCCATGCATGTTCCCTTTAATCTAGATAACCTATTTCCAATGTAAATATGTTCCCGAAATCTGCACTTTTGTGCTCATACCATTCTAAGCATTGTGACTGTACATACTCAGTACTGTGTGTTCTTTCATGTATGTATAGTTTAATCTATGTGGAGATTGTCTCCCTCCAGCCTCCACTGAAAATGGGCTCATCTATTTCCAGTGGACCATCGCAGTAAAATGCCATAAATAACTAAATCTACATACTACTCCACACCCTTCATTTACTACTGTCCTCCAATTATCCACGTAGGTAGTTTATCTGATTACCTCTGTAATAATCCTTAATCTAAAATGATTCTCCTTACTCTCCTATCACTAATGCTCTACTCCCTCTCTTCACTTTCATCATAGCTAGTCCTTATCAGACCAATGCTATGCTCTCCTACAGACACTACCTCTTACAGCAATAACATAAATCGCTAATCCCTACCCATCACTGCTCATCTCTTTCACACAGACAGCTTATTCGTCTTTAAACCTAAACTGTTTCAGACATAGCCATACCTATTTAACATTATAATTACCGACAATTTCACCAAAATTAAGTCTTACCTTTACTATACAATCTTGAAATGCCTCTCTCTCTGTGGTGACATCCACCCTAACCCTAATCCCAACATCACTCAATTCCCATCATCAAATCATATTCAAGGTTCATTAAATATGCTTTTATTGTATCTCAGTAAACACACATAGCACTTTGATAAATCTCAGAGGTGCATGCTTTGATAACTGAAATATCTCCTGACATACTAATAATTACTGAAACCTGGCTTTTTTAATATGTTCATAGCTGACTGGCTTAAAAGAAAAGAAGGCAGTGTTGCAGTAATATATCCTGATTATATCTCCTTAACTCCTCACAACCAATCCATACCCTCCTTTAACAAAGCTGAGCTATTGTCACCTACCTTAAATTAAACAATAAAGGTCTCTGCATTATAGCTTTATACATACACCCTGGGAATAACTCATCAGCTCTGGAAAGTATCGTATCATGGGTGTTAAAAATCTCGCTCTGGAAACAGTAATATTAGATGATGTCAACAATGATTGGCAGAAACTTAACAAACAGCATAAACCTATTTGGATTTTCTCAACTATTTACTGATCCATCCTTTACCAGTTCCACATGCCAAAATGGCTCAATTATTGATTGGATTTTGGTCTTCCATTCTAGCAATTTCTCTCAATCCAAAACACTTCCATCCTCTATCAGTGATCCCATCCCCCATTCTGCACAAATAGACTTATCTGTCATTCATGCAGACAACATATCTACAAGACAGTATATAACCCATCCAGTGTTGACCAGCAGGCCTTTAGAAAGTTATTAAACTCCATTAACTGGTCCTTACTTAAATAAATACTTACCACTATATGATGCAGCTGAACCATTTAAGTCAACATTCCTAAACAATTTTGACAGTTTAGCTCCCACCAGAAGGAAAAGAGTCAAAAGCAACTATACTCCATGGCTTTCTGTCTATACCAGATCACTCAAGCAAAAAAAGAGACAAGGCATGGACAACTTACCTAAAACAATAGACTCACAATAATTTATAGCATTTCAAAGCACTTCATAACCTTGTAAATAAACAGATCAATTTAGATAAAAAAGAAACATTTCTATGTCAAGCCACAAGATCATCACAAATACAGTCCAAAGACCTTCTGGCACAGTATCAAAAAATCCTACACCCAGAAGTCAGTCCTCCCCCAACCCTCCTGTGATAATAATTCCCCCTAACATAGCATCTCAGTTTAACTGTTACTTCACAAATAGCATAGCTTCGATCACTAACAAATTCTCTCCATAACCCTTTACTTTCTCTCAGTCTCCTATTACCTGTCACTCCATGTTTTCCCTTCAACCAGTTTCCACTTCCTTCATCAAATCCCTCTTGTGTAAGCTCAAGGCATGTTCCATCTTTGCAGACAATCTTCCTAATGAATTCCTTAAAATGGCTACCGACTCAGTTGCCTACCCAGTCACCATAATCATTAATAGAGCTATTAGGGAAGCTTATGTCTCCAATCTGAGGAAAAATCTTTATCCTTCCCCTCAACAATGACTGTACTCCAACAGATAACCTTAGGCCAGTTGCTATTCTTTCACCACTATGGAAACTCTGAGAAAAATGTATCCATAAAGAACTTTTTCAATACCTACTTTACAGTAATCTTCTCTCTCCCGCCCAACATAGATTCAGACCAGCACACAGCATTACCACTGCTCCACTACACTTTCTTGAGTCACACACTTTCTGAGCAGTGTCAGTAAACTGTTTCTTCTCTGCTCTTAGATCTATCAAGCTTATGTCTCCAATCTGAGAAAATCTTTATCCTTCCCCTCAACAATGACTGTACTCCAAATTCTTTCACCACTATGGAAACTCTGAGAAAAATGTATCCATAAAGAACTTTTTCAATACCTACTTTACAGTAATCTTCTCTCTCCCGCCCAACATAGATTCAGACCAGCACACAGCATTACCACTGCTCCACTACACTTTCTTGAGTCACACACTTTCTGAGCAGTGTCAGTAAACTGTTTCTTCTCTGCTCTTAGATCTATCCAAAGCCTTTGATATTACCTTCTACCTCAAACTCTTATCCCAACTATCTCTTCTGGGCTTAACTGTAACACACTTACAACGTTTCACTAGCTATCTCTCTAACAGATATAAATCTGTCAAATGGAACTCTTAACTTCTCTCCTTACTTACCAGTCAGCACATGGGGTACCCAAGGCTCACTACTAAGTCCACTCCTCTTCAACATTTTTATTAACCATCTGACTATTGCTACCAAACAAGCCACACTAATTCAATATGCTGATGACTCTACATTAATCTGCTCTGCCAGGAATCTTTCTTATCTACAGAACTCAACTCAAGAAACATTCAGTTCCATTGAATCTTGGCTCACCAGCTACCATCTACTACTTAACCAAAAACAAAAGTGAATCTCTACTATTTTTATGACAACATTTTTTTCCAGATACTTCTAACTTTGCTATTATTTCTCTGAACAATACTTCAATGGATGTGATTTCACACACACAACTGCTAGGTGTAACTATCGACAACAGTCTTAAGTCTAACCTGCATATCAGCAACAGTATAAAAAAAAATCAGAAATTGGACATGATGTATAGGGCTAAGAAATTAATCTCCAACTCTAGAAGAGTAATGCTTTCCACCACCTATCTGTTACTCTCCCTTCTATATGCTTTCCTTATCCTAACTAATCTTCACTCTTCCATCAAAGCAAAACTTAGCCAATGTTATAATAAAATAGCTAGATTTGCCACAGGCCAAGCAGGCTACTCTCACTGTTGCTGTGTTGTCAAGTCCCTAAATTGGCTCAATCTACCCCACCTTCTCACCTTTAATCAACTAACTTTTGTTGGGAGGGTGTCCTAATGGTTAAGGTGTTTGCTTTACAAACACAAGGTGCAGGGTTTGAGTCTCACAAGGCTTAAAATGGCTCGCAAGGGCAGTTAGCTTAGTAGTAACCTATGAACACTAACACACAAAATGCTGTACAACTCTTTTTCACAAATTATATTATCACTACTTCAACAATGTATTCCATCTTGCAACCTATGCTCTTCTCACAAGTACCTACTATCTATTTACAAACCTCTGATCTAACAGTGTTTATCTGTACTCTCACTGTGTTGCCAAATCATGGAATAGCACTACAGAATCAGATTATACCCCAATACTATTCCTTCAAGTCTAGGCTGAAAGAACATCTAGCCAATAATTGGATCTGCCCATGATCCACACCATCTTAGTGCTCTTTTCCGTTCCCTTCTCCCCAGTTCTAATGGACGTTTTCTTGCTCTATCCTAATTCCCTTCCTGCATTACCTTCTTTTTAGTCTAACCTTTCTATAATTCCTCAACCTTCTAATGTTCCTTCTCTCTCTTCTTACACTAATCTTTATCTGTCCCAGAAATTATAATTGAAATTTCCTACTGAAGTCTCTTGCCAGAAAGTGTATATAGTTTTTATGACTTTTAACTTATTCTGTAATATATTTTTCATGCATTATTATGTAACATGCATATTAGGAACCCTCAATTTCTATATAACGTATGTTCAGCTTTATTGCTTGCTTTATATTTCCTTAGTTTCTTCTTTTATTGTATCCACAAATTGTACTCCTGTGTGATTGTCTTACCCCGGGATACATCGTTGAACTGCTAAGTCTACTTTACACACAGATGGAATGTAGTCCATGCTGGGACCACCAAAAATTGTAAAGTGCAAATGGCCGTAATCCATAACGCCAGGAAAGGCACGTATGTGCAAATATACATGGCGGGAGACCCTGTGAAAACACTAGGTGGGACAAAATGTGTGTAGGGCCCCAAACGCTCTGGAGAGGGCAATGTGTAAAGGTGTGTGGGCCAATTTTGGCCCTTGGGCGGGTTTTAACCCCAAGCCGGGGGGGTTTTTAATTTGGGGCTGTTATATAAATTCCAAAACACGGAATGGGTTGGAAACATAAATTTAAAA
>NC_056737.1:1428571108-1428573608 GCF_019279795.1 Protopterus annectens
CTTTCCCACCTTACTGAACAAGATAGTCAGTTCCAGAGTTGCTGATCCTGGGCTTTGTTTTAGTTCCTGTTACTGATCCATTGCCTTAATATTAGGAAGGAGGGAAGTTTCTTTAACTTTTACCAGTGGGAGTGGAAAGCACTGAGCAGCCTTTTTGTCCGAATTGGTGCTTGAAGTTTCAGCCAGAAACTAGTAGTGTCTATTGGTCATTTTTGACCTTGAAGTTCTCAGCTCCTTTCAAGAAACACTGGCTCGCTAAACATCGCTGCTTTTCCAGCTTGTACCAACTCTGCACAGATCCTCAGTGGTGGCCACACAGAGTGATCCAAGCTCAGCAGAGAGAGCTAAAAAGAGTGACTTTCTACCAGATATAAGCTATTTTTTGTGGCTTTCCACTGTTGGTTAAGCTAGCTAGACTGCATTTCAATGCTTCTGTTTTACTGCTACTTTAAGTGATTTCTGCATTTTACACTGTTTATTGCACTTTTAAGTTACTAATTGTTGCAGATTAGTTTCTGTAGGCTACACACTAAAGTGCTTTTAGCCATTTACAACATTTATAGCATTTACTGTTTGTTTTTCCTCGCATATCTCTGTAATAAAACAAAAATCTCTTGTTTTCCCACCTTTACTGAACTAGAGTAGTCCAGTTTCAGAGTTGCTGATCCCCAGGCTTTGTTTTTAGTTCCTGTTACTGATCCACTGCCTTATTAGGAAGGAGGGAAGTTTCTTTGCTTACCAGTGGGGGAGTGGGAGAAAGCACTGGCGCGGCCTTTTTGTCCGATTTGGTGAAGTTTCAGCCAGAAACTAGTAGTCCATTGGTCATTTTGGGCCAATTCCTAGCTCCCTTCAGCCACCCCTGCTATAAAAACACGCTTTCTAAACACCAGTACTGCACTGATCTAACCAGCATATCCTATAACTGAAAAGTTCATCTCTACTTGATTCCCAAGTAGACTATTCTCTCTATCTGTAAAGCCTAGCACCCCCACTCCTACAGTACTTGCACCTTGATAGCCACTCTTATTATAGATAGTACCCCACCAGCCTAAAACCCACTTCCCCTCGAGTCCTTTTGAAAGTTCTTTTATCTACTACTTCTATGTCGAGGATCAGTTGCTAGTGTCCTCTCCAGCTCAACGCTGGTGAACCTACCAGGAATATTGAGGCAATGTTACAGCCTGCCTCATGTACACAGACAATCCTCTCCTTCTCCCACAAAACACAAATACATGTCACGAGAGATGCAACTATCACGGCCAAACTGGAGGCTGGAAGCTCTCTCAACATACAGGGACTGGCAAGCACCAGACAGGAGGAGAAGGTAACCACACACACATACCCAGTTTATCGACATGGTACCATCACAACTTCAAATCATACACATACTCACACAAAGACATACTCGAGGCTCTGATCAAAATTTACCAAAACAGCAGAGGCCACCAAAGCAGACACCCAAACAACTACCACCCTCATGACCCAACACATGCAACACATAGACCACACAGTCAGAGTGTCAAACAGTCACAGCCCATAAGGCCTAACAAAATGCCAGACACATTTGTCATTGGTGATTCCATAGTCAGACACACTGACGTCCCCGCTCACCAGACTGAGTAAGGAGAAGGTCACAGTAAGCTGCCTGTCGGGCTAGAATCCGCCACATAACGCGAAGCACTCAGGTCTCTCAACAGTAGGTACAAGGCACGACTCAGTCATTGTCCACGCTGGTGTCAACGACCTCCAGACGCACTCCCTCCTGACTACATGAAAAGGGACATCGAGGAGCTCTTCTGATTATGTAGCCCAGGCAGGTATGACCCTGACCTTGAGCAGCATCCTACCTTCACCTGAATGATGCCTACAATACAGTGATAAGATGATCAGTTTTAATAATTGGCTTAAATTCTGGTGTCATTCAAAGGGGATCCAATGTCTGTCTGCCTGGGATGACATGCTGGACAAGCCACGCTTGCTTCTCAAGGGACCTGCTTGCACCTGTCACCCCTGGCTTCCGGATATTGGCAATGCGCCTTGCCACCCCCATAGTGCCTTTTTAGGCAAGGCTCAAATTCTAAACCTACCACCCCTAGAACACCAAAAAGGAAAAAACTAAGGGTAATGCTGCTCAATGCCAGAAGTCTCAATCTCAAGATGCACACACTCGGAGGGCCCTTCTCAATATGGAGAACATCGATGTCTGTGCTGTGACAGAAACCTGGGTTCAAGGCTCCTGAGAGCACCCCAACACTAACAGGTTTCCCACCTCATATCATGCTCCTGCCCCAAAATCCGGACAACACCAAGAAGGAGGGGGGCGTCCATATTCATAAAGGACACCCACACCTCAAGGTTGGTGGCAATGCTCGATGCATCGGAGACCATCCAGGTGCAATTAACTATAGGCAAGACTGCTCTGGCCAATTTGTAGCATGTTACAGGCCACCCTCTCAAACTCAGGAACCCTCACATGGCCTTCCTGAAAACATTGGAGGGA
>NC_056737.1:1428583608-1428603089 GCF_019279795.1 Protopterus annectens
AAAATATCTTCAAGACATCAAACTGTGATGGCTCAACTACTATTTAAGTAGTTGACCTGCTCAATCTAGCTTTAGTCATAACACTAGGAAACAGCTCCAGTAAAAAGCCTATAGCATGTCATTAAAATTATTAGTTTCACTTGTTGTATCTCTTGAGTTTAATTCTCACATGTTTGAGCATGCTGCTTTGAGATGGCATTTGCTAAAAGGTTTGTTACCTTCTCTCCCTTTTAGAAAGGAATTGATATACTCACTTATCAGTTTGTTCTGGGTGGTCTGAGGTAAGTGAACCTTGTGGAAAGAGACACACTGATTAATTCTTAATTTTTCTCCAAGCTGCACTGACACTGGACTAAGAATAATAAAGTTTTTTTTTTTTTTAAGTGGGAGATTTGTCCCTCACAAAATAATGCTTACTTTTGTGGCACACATGGTTGTACACAGAGCAGTTGAAGTACCTGCATTTACAGAAAACAGATTGTTAAGCAGTCAGTGATGAGCTCTTGTGACTAGACAAGCATGATGTGAGCTTTTATATGAGAGTACTTTCTAGATTTGATGTGAATGTTTAACTTCATTGTCCTAGATGGTGAATGATAGCTGTAATATAGTCTGAAAATACCATTTACTAACTGGTAATTTGATGGTGGCATTTTATACATCAGCAACATGCTGAGTTTGGGGTAGTTTGAATGTTTATCGGGTTAAATCAATAAATTACAGTTGTGACTTATGGTACACAGGTAAGGTCCAATAATAGTGGTTATGCAGATAGCAAGGGATAAATGCTGAGGGGGGATCACAATACTTCGGTATTAGAATGCGATGCTGTAATAGCAGCAACTTGCACTGGGTATAGGTTTCTCAGTAATAGTAAAACCAACAAAGTGCTACTCACATTTTTGTTCATTAGTAAGAAGAGAACTGTGACAAGTCCATCTTGATGCTTCAGTCATGTAACATGAGCAGCTTAAATTATTCCCAGTAGATGGATGTCCAGTGCCAAAAAGACATTTACCAGGGCATTGAACTGTATAGAATAGGTAGTGACCACTTTGATGCAGAACGCATGTCTCATAGTTATAGCTGCTGTTCTTGCTGGCACAGACAAGTGCACCAGTGTCTTCATCTATGTATATTTGTGGTTCATATTTGATCTGCAATCATGAAGAAAAAAAAAAGAAAAAAATCATTCTTCATATTACTGAGAAAATAAAATGCCTGAGGAGTCGAGATGTGTTTTGGTACCGATTTTTAAGAATAAGGGTGAAATGCAGAGCTGTAGTAACTACAGAAGGATAAAACTGAACAGTCACAGCATGAAGTTATGGGAAAGATTAGTGGAAGCTAGGTTAAGAAGGGAGGTGATGATTAGTGAGCAGCAGTATGGTTTCATGCTGGGAAGGAGCACTACAGATGTGATGTTTGCTCTGAGGGTGTTGATGGAGAAGTACAGAGAAGGTCAGAAGGAGTTGCACTGTGTCTTTGTGGACTTAGCGAAAGTATATGACAGGGTGCCTAGAGAGAAGTTGTGGTACTGTATGAGGAAGTTGGGAGTGGCAGAGAAGTGTGTAAGAGTTGTGCAGGATATGTATGAGGGTTTTACGACAGTGGTGAGGTCTGCAGTGGGAGTGACAGATGCATTTAAGGTGGAGGTGGGATTACTTCAAGGATCAGCTCTGAGCTCTTTCTTATTTGCAATAGTGATGGACAGGTTGACAGATGAGATCAGACAGGAGTCCACGTGAACTACGATGTTTGCTGATGACATTGTGATCTGTAGTGAGAGTAGGAAGCAGGTTGAGGAGACCCTGGAGAGGTGGCGGTATACTCTAGAGAGCTGAGGAATGAAGGTCCGCAGGACTAAGACAGAATGTATTTGTGTGAATGAGAGGCAGGCTACAGGAATCATGAGGATGCAGGGAGTACAGTTAGCAATGGCAGATGAATTTAAATACTTAGCATCAACAGTTCAGAGTAATGGTGAGTGTGGAAGGGAGGTGAAGAAGAGAGTACAGGTAGGGTGGAGTGTGTGGAGAAGAGTGTCATGAGTGATTTGTCACAGATGGGTATCAGTAAGAGTGAAACGGAAGGCCTACAAGAGGGTAGTGAGCCCAGTTATGTTATATAGGTTGGAAACAGTAGAATTGATAAAAAGGCAGGAGTCAGAGCTGGAGTTGGCAGAGTTAAAGATGTTAACATTTGCATTGGGTGTGATGTGTATGGACAGAATTAGGAATCATTATATTAGAGGGTCAACTCAGGTTGGATGGTTTGGAGAGAGGCAAGATTATGTTGGTTTGGACATCTGCAGTGGAGTGATGCTGGGTATACTGGGAAAATGATGCTAAGGATGGAGCTGCCAGGTAAGAAGAAAAGAGGAAGGCCTAAGATAAGTTTTATAGATGTGGTGGAAGAGGACATGCAGGAGGTTGGTGTGACAGAGCAAGATGCAGAGGACAGGAAGAAATGGAAACAAAAGATCTGCTGTGGCGACCCCTAATGGGAACAGCAAAAAGAGGAAGAAGATTGAGAAAATAAAATTAGTTGGATTATATGCTATAAAATGGCTAGACTGAATGAAAAAGGAAATTTGCATCCTTCTCTTGACACATATAACTTTTTTTATGATTTCAGCTTTCCTTAAACAGACTACATGAAAAGTGTGAATACTATGCCATGCAGCTACAATTGTGTGTAACTTTTTTAAATCCTCTCAACCTGGAAACATCAAAAATCTGGACAAAGGCCCATGAAAAATATGTACAAATCTGTATGCTGATTAAAATTTGCATATATAATTATGTAACCCCACCCGCTCCAATGGAATTGTGGGATACCAACTTTCAACTGCAAACTGAAGAACAGACAACCAAAATATGGCCCCAGAGTCCCCCTGCAGCCATTTCAATGCCCCATTACCTGGCTATTTCACCCTGATTACCATAAACACTAATGTGCATACTGCTTTACTTCTACGATGATTATTTGGATCTTATTTTACAGCACAAACACTAATAGACATCTGCTAAACAAAGCAATACAGTCTCACAATGAAAATAGACTTAGCATTAAAACATCTCTGCCCTTGAAAATCACATGCATTGAAACAGCATTGAAACCCACATCCAAAGAAATTGCATCTGGCCAGTGGTGGATAAAGATCACCTTTGGGCTGTTTTCAAATCATAGGTCCCTTGCACATGAAACAAAAAAATACATGTGTTCTTTGGTACACCCTCCTGACTTTATTAAATTATATTCCTTGCATAATACAGCACTCTTGTTAGAGAGCATTTTACATTTATTGCTTGAACATTTTTCCAGTAAGCAATTAAACAAAATGCATGAACCAATAATGACAAAACTGCTTAATTCAGAACATTTTCAAAAGAAAATAGTGAACTGCATACACCCTGTTTAGCCACATTCTGGGTAAGACTGCAGAGAACAGTAATAACAAAAAGCTCAAAATATGTATAATAAAGGCAAAATAAATATATTTATAATACGTAATGCAAATGACAATAACATTATGTGTGTGGTTGTCACTAATATTGCTGTTTTATGAAAATGCAAATATCCATAGAAGATGGATGAAAAAAGGAGTCAATTTTACATTGATCTCTTACACACACACACACACACACACACACTCACACACACACACACACACACACACACGCACACACACCACACACACACGCACACACGCATACACGCACACACACACACACACACACACACACACACACACACACACACACACACACACACACACACACACACACACACACACCTTTCAAATAAACTGAGTGGGCAACATTTCAAATAAATAAACTGAGCAGGCAGCTTTCAAATAAATAAACTTCCACACACACCTATTAATTGAGTGGACAAATATCTCCTTTGCTTCCTTTCGGCTTACCCCAGTTAGGGGTCATTACAGCAGAACAGTGGTCTGCATAATGAATGGCAGTGGAGTTTTACAGTGTCGAGTTGCCAGCCCAGCACCCAACCTTCCACAGAAGGAACACACATGCACACACTCACATTTAGGGCCAATGTAGTGTGTCTAATCCACCTACAGCATGTCTTTGGATGTCAGTGGTCATAAAAAATACAGGCATGGAACACTAGTATCTTTGCTTCAGTGAGACTCAGTCAATCTAGATTACCAATAATTATCCTATTAAAAATCATTAGGTGCTGCATCTTTCATAACACAGTTCCACTGCAACTGCTGTGCATTTGCAACCCCAGATTTATTATTATCACCAGTAATCTAAGTTTAACAAAATTAAATACATTAAATAGTTAATTAATGATGTATTTGGTCATGTGCCAAAGCAAATGTTGGTAACAAACCTTCAATCTAACCTCCTAGCCACATACAGAACCAAATTATAGTCGCTGCACTGGTGCAGAAAATAACTTATTTTGACAGGGACAGCCCCTAGATTTTTCCCTCAGATGAAAATACCTGCTATGCCAGCAGGAAAGGCCAAACCCACAATGCCTCACTTCCCACATGAATGCAGTTCCAACATTTGTACAACGTAGAAATGTTCGCACATGCTATACATACTTCACCTCATTTCATCATGTTCTTTGCTCCTTGGTAATTCTTCCCCTACACCAGTTAATTATATTGTGTTATATTTCATGTATTATACTAGGTGATGTCAGCAGTATTCATAATACAATTACGATGTTACCTTCTGAAATGCTTTAGATTGGATGTAGGACTTTACACCCCCCAGTTTCAAGAATTATGCAAGTGCTAAAGGGAATTCATTCATGGATTTACATTGAATTTAGAACATTTATAGTCCTTGTAACTCTACATTCAAAAAGGGCTGTCAGATGCCGTGTGCTTACGTGGCATCCCTGGTTTCTTACCGTGATTTATATTCTTCACTTTAGAAATGATGACCGCAGTGGTGGTGCTGCGGTAGCGTTGTCGCCTGACAGCTAGACGTTGCCCGTTCGATTCTCAGAGCATCTTCTGTGTGACGACATACATGTGGACGTTCCTTCACTGAAGGTTGTGTGTTAGGCCTGGTAAGCCAGCACGTAAAAATCTACTACCAATTATTAGTGACCGGAGTTCCGCTGTGGTGACCCCTAACCGGGAAAAGCCGAAAGAAACAACAACATAGTACTAATGCTAGATGCAGAGTAGCTTGCATCAGTCAGGAATAAGTTGTGCAGTTAAACACATTTGAGTTTTTAATTATAACGGTTATAAAACATGAAGCCATAACAGAAGCAGTGTTTCAGTACAGTATCGATTGGATATGTTTAACTGCTTCACTTTAGCTGTTAAGGATATTCAAGTGAAAATACGTTTGAAAAGTGCTTTAAGTGTTCCCGTAGTGCCATAGTAAATATTTAGTTTTCACAACTGCCCATCTGATACATATGGAGTGCCAAAGAGGGGGAAGGTGCTCTCATCCCTGTGCATTCTGGATTAATTGTGTCTTTTTGGATGTTTCTCACCAAGCAGAAGTTTGAATATATTATTTCCTTTTGTCGATCTCGTTAGCTAGTTATTTATATTCTTATTCTCGACTCCAGGAAAGGTGCCCAGGTATTTTATGTGCATTTTGCATTGCATCTTGTTTCAGTCTGACTAATAGTACTTGTGCCATAAACTACTGTATTTCATAAGTGCATCAACTGAAATGTATTTCTTATAAAGTCGGTTTGTCAAATTATACCAGAACAGCTCACAGCCTCACACTGAAAATACACTGATAAGTATTAACCAAACCACAATGTAAATAAGCATTTCCATCCATAAATAATGTGTTATTGTTTTTTGTCCAGTAATTCATTGCAGTTGCATAAATCATTGCTCATTATCTACATTATATTGTGGAAACGGACTGAAGGGTGACATTGGGAACTGCGTAAACATTAAAACTGAAATACACTACTTACTTTATTTGCAACAAGTTTTGCTTTTATGAGTATAATGGAAATTACAGTTCTAAGATATTTCCAAAACTAATCAATGCACACTAGCAATCTCAATGAACAATTTATAGCAAACAGTACTATTCGGCAATCTCCAACTGCTCATTTTTAAACAAGAAATATTAACAGTGAAGAAACACTCCTTCCCTAGCCCACGATGGAGATCATTGATGAAGAGTTGAATACATCTTTGTTTTTAAGTTCATGCTGTGTTCAAACTGTAACTAGTCATCAGACAGATTTCAAATGGCATAAATGTAATTCAGAGCGGGCAGATTTCAAATAAATAAACTGGGCGGGCACAATTCAAGCGCCAATTTCAAATAACATAACTGCAGCAAATGCAATTCAAGCATGTTACACTTCTGGCTGGCAGCACATAAGCATATTTGGAAAATAAATGTAACAGCAGCTCAGTGCTTTACCTGGATGACCGGAATGTATAACTACTAGCTCAGTGTTCTTCTCGTAGCTCAGTGCTTTACCTGGATGACCGGAATGTATAACTACTAGCTCAGTGTTCTTCTCGTAGCTCAGTGCTTTACCTGGAAGACCGGAATGTATAACTACTAGCTCAGTGTTCTTCTCGTAGCTCAGTGCTTTACCTGGATGACCGGAATGTATAACTACTAGCTCAGTGTTCTTCTCGTAGCTCAGTGCTTTACCTGGATGAGCGGAATGTATAACTACTAGCTCAGTGTTCTTCTCGTAGCTCAGTGCTTTACCTGGATGACCGGAATGCATAACTACTAGCTCAGTGTTCTTCTCATAGCTCAGTGCTTTAACTGGATGACCGGAATGTATAACTACTAGCTCAGTGTTCTTCTCGTAGCTCAGTGCTTTACCTGGATGACCGAAATGTATAACTACTAGCTCAGTGTTCTTCTCGTAGCTCAGTGCTTTACCTGGATGACCAGAATGTATAACTACTAGCTCAGTGTTCTTCTCGTAGCTCAGTGCTTTACCTGGATGACCGAAATGTATAACTACTAGCTCAGTGTTCTTCTCGTAGCTCAGTGCTTTACCTGGATGACCGGAATGTATAACTACTAGCTCAGTGTTCTTCTCGTAGCTCAGTGCTTTACCTGGATGACCGAAATGTATAACTACTAGCTCAGTGTTCTTCTCGTAGCTCAGTGCTTTACCTGGATGACCGGAATGTATAACTACTAGCTCAGTGTTCTTCTCGTAGCTCAGTGTTTTACCTGGATGACCGGAATGTATAACTACTAGCTCAGTGTTCTTCTCGTAGCTCAGTGCTTTACCTGGATGACCGGAATGTATAACTACTAGCTCAGTGTTCTTCTCGTAGCTCAGTGCTTTACCTGGATGAGCGGAATGTATAACTACTAGCTCAGTGTTCTTCTCGTAGCTCAGTGCTTTACCTGGATGACCGGAATGTATAACTACTAGCTCAGTGTTCTTCTCGTAGCTCAGTGCTTTACCTGGATGACCGGAATGTATAACTACTAGCTCAGTGTTCTTCTCGTAGCTCAGTGCTTTACCTGGATGACCGGAATGTATAACTACTAGCTCAGTGTTCTTCTCATAGCTCAGTGCTTTACCTGGATGACCAGAATGTATAACTACTAGCTCAGTGTTCTTCTCGTAGCTCAGTGCTTTACCTGGATGACCGGTATGTATAACTACTAGCTCAGTGTTCTTCTCGTAGCTCAGTGCTTTACCTGGAAGACCGGAATGTATAACTACTAGCTCAGTGTTCTTCTCATAGCTCAGTGCTTTACCTGGATGACCGGAATGTATAACTACTAGCTCAGTGTTCTTCTCGTAGCTCAGTGCTTTACCTGGAAGACCGGAATGTATAACTACTAGCTCAGTGTTCTTCTCATAGCTCAGTGCTTTACCTGGATGACCGGAATGTATAACTACTAGCTCAGTGTTCTTCTCGTAGCTCAGTGCTTTACCTGGATGACCGGAATGTATAACTACTAGCTCAGTGTTCTTCTCGTAGCTCAGTGCTTTACCTGGATGACCAGAATGTATAACTACTAGCTCAGTGTTCTTCTCGTAGCTCAGTGCTTTACCTGGATGACCGGAATGTATAACTACTAGCTCAGTGTTCTTCTCGTAGCTCAGTGCTTTACCTGGATGACCGGAATGTATAACTACTAGCTCAGCGTTCTTCTCGTAGCTCAGTGCTTTACCTGGATGACCGGAATGTATAACTACTAGCTCAGTGTTCTTCTCGTAGCTCAGTGCTTTACCTGGATGACCGGAATGTATAACTACTAGCTCAGTGTTCTTCTCATAGCTCAGTGCTTTACCTGGAAGACCGGAATGTATAACTACTAGCTCAGTGTTCTTCTCGTAGGTCAGTGCTTTACCTGGATGACCGGAATGTATAACTACTAGCTCAGTGTTCTTCTCATAGCTCAGTGCTTTACCTGGATGACCGGAATGTATAACTACTAGCTCAGTGTTCTTCTCATAGCTCAGTGCTTTACCTGGATGACCGGAATGTATAACTACTAGCTCAGTGTTCTTCTCATAGCTCAGTGCTTTACCTGGATGACTGGAATGTATAACTACTAGCTCAGTGTTCTTCTCGTAGCTCAGTGCTTTACCTGGATGACCGGAATGTATAACTACTAGCTCAGTGTTCTTCTTGTAGCTCAGTGCTTTACCTGGAAAACCTGTAGCTCAGTGTTCAGGCTTCTCCTCTATAACTATAGCAGCTCAGTGTTCATGTTGAGGCTTCTCGTTTGTCCCACCTCTCTTGTAAACTCAGTCACTGGGCCCAGAGCCCTCAGCTGATTTCCAACAGGCTGGATGAAGCTGACATCACTACACATGTCTGCATGTGTTGATGCATAGCTGGCGTTAGGCACCCGCCAAACCCGTGGCCACGGGGAGCCCCAGATTATCTCCCCACGTACGAGGGGCCCCATATGAAGCAGTCTTGAGTTTCAAAATCGCTTGTTCATTCCACAGTGCCATCGCGCGATTCCGCTTTTTTTTTTTTTTTTTTCCCCTGAAAGAACTTGCTTCCTTGATGGCTGCAGCCAATCAGGTCCCTTGCTTTACTTGTTAGCTGCTCTCAATCAGGTCTGTTTCAGTGAAGCAAGGGACCTAATTGGCTGTAGCAATCAAGAAGCAAGTTCTAGCTTCCTGATTATACACTGAATTTTTTATGTCTCAAATTGAAGAATGCTCCTCATAATGAAGTACGTTTGATGCATGCACCTAACCAAAATCCTGAAACTATGTTCCCTTATCTGACAGTTCTGTGGTTGCTAATCTGTCATAATGTATTGTTTAAATTTTAGCATCATTATGTATTAAAGGGGTACTGTCTTTCACACTGTGGTTGAAGTAGGACTTTTTCAATGCTAGGGGCAGATTTTCAAAACTCCTTCTAGGAACTTAAAAATTGCCAGAATATCTTTTTTTTTTTTTTTTTTTTTTTTATTAGCATGCCCAGAAAACGCAGATCTTATGGGGAACAGACCAAACATATGACGCAGAAATCTGGAATTGCGAAATTTTGCACATTTGCCAGGTATAAGAGAAACGTGCCTCTACTCCAGAAAACAAGGAAACAATACTTTAAATTCAAAAGGCATACTGACTCTTTCTGTATTAGGCTCTACACAATAATAATTGACTTTTTGTTAAAATGGATGTTTTTTTAACTGTCCAGATTTTTGCCTCGTAAGATGTATTTGAACTGTTCCTTGTAAAAGTTGTGGTTTTCCAGCATACCACAGAGGACTGAAGTGAAGTCAGTAAAATTGACATACATTTAAGTATTAGAGTCAATCTCACCTTCTTATTCAGAAAATGCATACGGACATAAATCCTGGTATTCTAGCAACTTTCTAAGCTTAAAAAAGCAGTACTTAGGGTTGCCACCTGTCCCTCTTTGCGAGGGACAGTCCCACTTTCAGCAGTGGTGTCCTGAGGAAAAAAACTAAAAAAAATGGCAAATGTCCTGAGATTTTAAGACAAAATATATTTGTTAAGTTTTCTTTAATAGTTGCATGAAACAGTTATGTTTTATCTGAAACACAGAAATATTATACAAAATAACATGGGCAACACAAGTTTTAAGCTTTTATTTTGACAAAAAAGTGAAGTTCTATCCTTTACATTGGCCATGGGTATGTTTTGTCCTGCAAAATCTTACATTGCTACTAAAAATGTCCCACTTTGGGCATTTGAAAAGGTGGCAACCCTAGCAGTACTTAAAATGTGTCCCTTTTTTTATCCTTTGTCCCTCCTCCATCCCATTATTTTAGGCTTTGTCCAGATTTCTTGCCGTAAAAAGCTGAGATCATGCGTACCTATATTCACATCTTTTACGTGGATTTAACCTTTGTCAGATGTCACACTGGAGAGCGTCCGCGGTAAACATTCAAAGCTTGTTCAGCCAAAGTTCCGTGCTTCATGTGGGTGAGGTAAAGGGAAGGGGGAATGTTGCCCGCAAGGTTCAGCATTTTTAAATAGAAAGTCCAAGTTCACATTAAAAATAACGGCCTGATGCGGCAGCTTCGTTTAAGGGCAAATGCTGACCTGGTGGGTAAGTGCTTAGTGCAGAACTACATGCAAGTCATATATATGTGACACGCTAGTACTAAACAGGTTTCTTTTTTATTTGTTTGTATAGCTCATATATTCAGGTGTTTTTATTTACTGCTAGTAAAGGCAGGTAAATAGGACTACGACTTTAGACCTGTAAGGCGAAGTGGAAATAGTCTTCAAGGTTGGGCCAGATGAGCTTTCTTTACAAATGAAAAGTACTGATTTAAACTTTGATGTACTTTTACGTTAGAGTTATGCCTACCCAGTACTATATTTCAACACCCCACTAGTCACTGCACATATGATTAGTACTCAATTCAGCATGTCATCGATTCTGCTACACTATAGGAAATTATTAAGCTTACAAAAGGAAAATGTGTTACCGTCAATTGGATGCTTTTTATTTTATTTATTTACACCTTGTTGACCACTTTAATTCCTCATAGGCTAATTCTCTCAGAGGAGACCATGGTGGAATTCGTACTACTTAGGGGAAATTCTGCCTTTCTCCTTCTCTTTTGGATAAGTGTTGTTGGATTTTATTACATCCATCCCTGTACCATGGAGATAGATGAGGCCTCTGTTTAATATCTAATCCTAAGGACAACACCCTCAGGAGTGCAGCACACCCCACTTTCTGCAATGCAGTGATTACTCTTTGCAGTAAGTTCTTATGTTTTAAGACAGTTAACCATTTCAAAACCATAAAAATATATTCTTCCAGAATAAGTCACGATTGAAACTTTAAGCTTAGTTTTAAACTTCAGAAGTTTAACAGTGCCTCCATCTGCACCTTCCCCACCATAAGCAAACCTATAAATCCCTTGTATAGACAATGAGAAAAATGCATCATGGTTAGTATACCTAACAAAAATGATCACATGATTGGACACCAATGTAAATCTCATAGAAGTATGAAATGTTTATCTGCACGTGGTCATACTCAGTAAAAAAAAAAAAAAAAAAAAAAAAATAGAACTGCCTATCTAATTGTAATTTTTATCGACAGATATATTACACAGCAATACATGCCCAGACTCTAGGAAAAATACTACACCATTCCAATCCATAAGGAGAGCCTTTCAAATTGAACAATACTATTGACCAATAGCAATTGAAAAATAGTGTATTCAGATCCAGCTGATTATTTAACACCCTGTTTAATAACTGAAACTTAACGTGGATTTTGGCCTGTTCACACTACCAAAACTGCCCTTCTAAACTTCACAGATAGAATAAACTAAGACAGAAATTAAGGCCTTCTTAGTTTTCCTTGATCTGTCTAAATTAGGCCTTTGACAGAGTGTCCCACTAGTTAGTGTTTGAACATCCAGAAAAAAATGGATATCTATTCAGAAAAAAAAAAACAAATCCAACCAACAGATCTCCAAGGCTGCCTGTTGGGAACCTAAGTTTGCATCTCTCTTACCTCAGCGATCCATCCTTGGACCTTCTATATTCAATGCCTTTATTAACAATTTGCACATCATGGTTCCCAATGCTGACCTTGTGCAATGTGCAGATAATTCCAGTCTTGTATGTCTGTCTATGAATACAAATGGCCTGTTGTCCACTATATATACTATTTATTTATTTATTTGACATTTGTTAACCAGGAATTTCTGACTGAGCTTGCACCCTTTTTCAGCACAGGCCTGGGGAGAAAAGCTATTACATACACCATAAAAATGTTTGCAAACCGTACAGTATACATGAGGTAATATGAAGATGCATTATAATGTTGGGATTCCTACTTGTAGCATGAGAGTTTAAACATATTTGCAAAAAAGGCAATAAAACAATATGTTAAAGTCAATCATATGACTCCAATACATAAGGAATTCCCCATTTAGAGGGGAAGTAATGACAATTAAATTAGAGCTTAAGATAAGTGTACAGAAAGTACTGTATATCAAATGTTAAAAGTATTATTGCTACAGGTCAGTCTGTGTACAATACTCCTAAAAGTTTGCAGTATGAACTAAAATATTCCTTAGGAAGGGTGGCAGTGACAAGATGATACATAGGCTTGAAGTGCCCAGGGGCCCCCAACTTGACATCTGCTGGGGGCCCCCAAAATGCTAACACCGGCCCTGGATGATGTCAGGCCAAAATAAAAATAAACAAAATAAAAAAAGCTGGGAAATTTGGAAATTAAGAGGTGCCACTCAAGAATCATGGCACCCCATTATTTGGACCTCAAAAAACAGGGAAAACTGAGAGATTTGGTATGGTTGAGAGGTATGGTACCAAAATATTTCTGAGAACATTTACTTTTACCCCTCTGAGTATCAGTCTGGCAGTTAGCTGATATGGTTAGAGATATGAGTTATTAACAACAAGCAGCAGCATGTAGGCGAGGATTTGAATCACTTACCTTATATTTGCTTACTCTATGCCTCTGAGCAAGTAACTTAACAGAACAGTGCTCTAGAGGACTTGGGTTGGTCTCCTGGACTCTATACCTAGTAAATAGCTACAATCTTATAACCCTGTAGAACCAACTATATCACATCTCAACAGTCCAGGAAATAATGTATTTATTAATTTATTTTTTTATTTTTTAATTTGTTTACCAGGAATGTCTGACTGCATCATAAATTACCAATTTTTAGTGGAGGGCCAGGGAGAAAAGCTCAACATACATATAGTCAAATCATTGCTTTAGCAGAGTGGGAAAATTCAACAGGCATAATTAAGTCATAACATTCAGATACAACTGAAACATAGCATGACCACAGGAGATTGCAAGAATAATACAGTAGCACTTGCATAACAGATGATTTACATAAAAAGGAAAAATACATAATAAGTAAAAATGGACAAGAATATAACATTGCATAGGCTGCTAACATATGAGGGAAAAATTCTTGAGATCATAAGATATAAAAACAAGTCATATTTATTTTATTTATAACACTTGTTGACCAAGAAAGTCTGACTAGGTTCCACAGAGCCTGTTTTCAGTGGATGCCCAGGGAGAAATGCTCCAGACGCATGTCTTTAGAATGTGGGAGGAAACCGGAATACCCAGAGGAAACCCACACGAGCGCAGGGAGAACATGCAAACTCCGCAAAGACGGCTCCCCACCCGAGAATCGAACCAGAGAATCTCTTGCTGTGAGCCGACCACGTTAACCGCTGCACCACTATTTAATTTGCAAATTGCAAGATCTTCAACTAACTTAGCAAAGAGTATTCACTCATTGCTACTGATAAATCTAGGAATGAATTCAAAAAGATGTTTCTTAACAAGAATCTACCTTTTGACATAGATAAGCTTCCACCCATGCAGAAAATATGCAGACTAGTACTAAAACATAGTGTAAATTACAGATTTTTGGAATCTGGGCAAGGTCCAGCTTCACATTAACAGAAGGTCCCATGTAGGTGGTATACAAAGCTTTAACATTTACATTTTTTCTAATATTGTATTCTAAACATAATGAACATTATTAACATACTGAAGTATCAAAGAGGAGACATGTGGAGCATGAACTTTGGGTAGTTTGATTAAATAAAACTGTCTTACCTGCATCGGCTGGTAAATGATAAGCCCTTACCAGTTAAGGTAGCAAGGAGGCAGGTGCCATCAGTTGACCTTCTCAATGTTGCCGTAACCCATCATCAGATTTACTGCATTTGTCTTTAAGCCATCTCTGAACTTCTCCCTGTGATGCTTCTGCTTGCGAAACTGATACTTTCTTAAAATCAAACACATTATCACTGTTAAATTTTTGGGGTCTATATCATTTCATCGAACTCTCAAAACAGTGAATGGACTTTTAATCTAAGTTTTTCCCAAGGCAAAACCAGTGTTGGCAACCATATAGAATTTGCCCTTTTCCCCACCATAGTGCAGTCTCAGACTTGGTATATTTAGTTCAGGAGTGAGGCCCCCCACCTTGATAGGTTTTAAGTTTTTTTTGTTTTTTCTGAGATCGCTGGTTTGCCATGGGAACAGTTTAATTAAAAGTTAATGTGCTGATTTGAGAGTTCGATGAAAAGGTGTTCAATGAGGAGGGGTTCGACAATGTAGGTTTCAATTAAATGATATAGACCCAGATGCTTGCAATAATATCACATGTAATTCTGCACAAAGTTCTTCTACAACTTGTTTGCCAGCTTGATCTGCCAAATTATTTCACTTTGAAACAGCAACTATACCCTTTTGATGGGCACTACATTTAACTACTGCTAATTCTTTAGGTAACAAAAGGGCATCTAAAAGAAAATTGATGTAAAAAGAATTCTTAATCTGAAATCCTGCTAAAGTTAAAAATCTTTTCTATTTCCAAAGTTGCCAAAAATCATGTACAATGACAAAGGCATATGTGCTATCAGAAAAAAAATGTTCACAGTTTTACCTTTTGCTAATTCATAAGCTCTTTGTAGAGCCACTAACTCAGCTACTTGGGTGGAATATGCACCCTCTAGTCTTTACTGAAGCAAAGTGGCATCACTGGTGCAGACAAATATTCCTGTAAACAATTTTTCCTTTCAATTTCTTCCACAGGAACCATCCACAAATAGGTCCAGTTCAGCAATGGTTATAGGAGTGTCTTTTAAGTAATTCATGCCCAAGCACCAGTGATTGCACAGGATCAACTAGAATGGGGCAATGACCACTGCCCTTAAACATGGTGGAAATCCCTTTGCAAAAGAATCAAATGCCTTACTATAATAAGCTTATGGATGATAGTTGTCTCCATGTTTCTGTTCAAGCACTCCCTGAGAAAATCCATTTCTTTCATGACAAAATAAAATTAATGCCTTTCCATAATCTGGTAACCCTAAAGGTGGGGCAATAGCTAATGTTTGCTCTAAATTATGAAATTAACTTTCCTCATCACTATCTCTAGGGGGTGGGATTCTGGTGATTCCTGTTTTAAAAAGATTTGGTAAAGGTTTAACAATTTCTGCATAGTTAGAAATATACTGTCTGCAATATCTTATCATACCTAAAAAATATCTAAGCTGACATGGAGTAGTTGGTTGTGGGGCTTTAGCTATTGCCTCAATCATACCTCTCAACCATATCAAATTCATTGGTATTTACAGTTTATGAGGGCAAAATAATGGGATGCCGTGCATTTCCAAGTGGCCCCTTCAGTTCCCAATTTTTATTTTTATTTCAATTTTAGGTTATGGCTGACATGATGTCGACTTCATAGTCAGTACCTGCCTGACTGCTTATTGGACTCAGAGACTGGGGCAGGCCACAGGACTGGGAGATAGAGACACAATGAGTTCTGCCCCAACAAGGCATCAAGCCTGGAACCATACAGCCCTTCAAAACCATAAACATGATGTTTTTCCATGAGTACTGGTAATATGACTACAGTTCCCAAGAGGTATGGTGACAAGCAGTGACATGGATAAGTACTAAGAGGCGCATTTTTCTTTTTCGGCCACATGGAAAGAACTTCAAAGAATTAATGGCAATATTGTAAATATAACTTGACTGAAATTTCTTTTTGACCAGAGATTTAGGCTAGATGTCCAAAAAATAACTGAATGTATAATTCAGGGACAAGTGAGTGTTTGGTCAATCTGATGTATCAGCTTACATTGAACAAGGAAACAGGCACTAGTGATAGTGTACGGGCCCCATGAGGTAAGACTTAACATAGTGGAAGTTAATTGATGAACCAGTTCAAAAAAGAGCTATAGACTAGCAATAGCATAGGACAGTAGTGGAAGCATTGCAGGACAGTAGTAGGGGCATTGCTTCATTTTTAGGTTTCTTTGGCAATCTGTTACTTGGAATTTTAAAGACTTAACAACCAATACACAAGTTTCCATTTAAGGTACAGCTTGTACAAAATGTTTTTTTCTGAGCATTTACAATGGAAGGAGATAACTTTAATCTTTCTGTGCATCCCACCCCAGAAGGAATTGTAAACCCTACTAAGAACTTGGCTGACATCATCGGTAAGGCACAGTTTGTGCTTGAACAGCTGAAAGGGAGTTTTGGAGCTCTCCAAAACTTTGGGAAAAGTCCTGATGTGTTTTCTTCATCTTTGGATGAAGGTACTATTATAGCAGAGGAAATGGCTTCAATTCAATAGTCTGTTACTGGATTTCTTGATGAGGAGGACACTAATACTTTTGCCGAAGTAACCTCATCTTGGCAGTCTTCAAGGTATGTTAGTAAGAAAAATAACATACCCAAGTTTAAGAGCAATTTCTTTGATATGGAAAGAAAATGATTAACATTTAAAGGTTTGATACTGGAGAATCATTAATTAAATACATCTGTAGAGTTAAAAGTTGTACCACTCGGCCTGAGGATGTACTCATTTCCAAATGGGGTGACTATAAACGATAAAATCTTTCAGCAAATTAAGGAAACATATAACAGTGCAGGTTTGGATGTTCTAAAAGTACTTATGAAATGGAATGTTAACAAAATTAAAACTTTAAAAGAACAAATTAATGTGTTGGATAAACGTTTCAGTCAGCATCCCAATTTTCAGGCATTCCAACATTTATAAAACTCCAACAGGCTCCCACACAACTCGAAAAAAATACCAAAAATGTATATCCAGAATGAAGGCAGATCCTCGGAAAGTTAATAAACCAGTGTTTATTATTCACCAAAACTAACAGCACAATTAACGCTCTTGTCAAATTTTGCATTTTCGTCCCTACATACACCAGGACTTCATCAGATATCAATTAAAACAATTAATGAATGTAATCTGCTTGAAGGAATGTTTGAGGAGAAAGGTTACCCTAAGGAATTTGTGAAAACGATTAGAACAGAAGTTGAGAGAGGTAGGACTTCAAGATTTAAACCCATTAAAGGTGTCCAAATAGACAATACCAACAACACTATATGTGAATATACCGAGGCCAAAAATAACTATGAACAAGCCCTAATATTGGAACACAACAGTTTTAACATGAGAGTAAGTGAAATATTCAGGAATTTAGTGGGTTAAATTCTCTGCATTTACGGACATTGAATATATGAATAATTTAACCCCAAAGATAGTATATAAAAATTCATGGAATATGAAAAGAATCCTGGAATCACATAGTGACATGGTTAATAATGAACAGGTGGAGGTAACAATTGATGGGCAAAGAAGGAAAGGAAGTTTTAAATGTGGCCACTGTAATCAATGTGATTATATGATGAATACTAGTGAGATAAACATTCCAAGTAGGAATAAAATTATAAAGAGTAGGGGCTACCATAATTGTGAAACAAAAGGAGTGGTATACCTGGCTGTGTGTAAAAAATGCAGTTCATTTTACATAGGTAAGACCGAACGAATACTGAGGAGGAGAATATATGAACACATCTATGATATTTTGAAGGCTAAAGAGACCAACGCACTATATAAACATACCAAAGTTTGTGAAAGTGGAAAATTTGAATTTTTTGTAATAGAGCAGGTTAAAAAACAAATAAGAGGCGGATTATGGGAAGAGTGGTTGGGCTATAGGGAGTTATGGTGGCAAATTAAATTAGACGCCACCAGAATACATGGTTTAAACGACCACATTTCCCTAACCCCAGTACTAAAACTGAGAGCTGCAGAGGTATAAATTTTGAGTATACCACTTTAAGGCCAGAAGATGGCAGTATAAACATATCCTTCTCAACCTACCTAACATAATTCTAAATACAATGATCTGGTTCAACACTTTGGATGAGTTTAAATATTTTAAATATATACATCAGAATAATTAAAGATCCATTTATTTATTAACTCAAGTGATAAAGATGGATTTAATCTATACAATCAAGTAGTAATGCAACATTTTTAATGTTTTTTAGGCAAACCATGTTGTTTATAAATAATATGGCATTCATTTTAATATTCATGAACTACGAGTCTTTGATTTGATAATTAATGATGCACTTTATTTTATAGGTTGATTTTAAAAGTGGAGAGTATTTATACTACTAATTAATTGTTTTAATTGATATCTGATGAAGTCCTGGTGTATGTAGGGACGAAAACGCAAAATTTGACAAGAGCGTTAATTGTGCTGTTAGTTTTGGTGAATAATAAACACTGGTTTATTAACTTTCCGAGGATCTGCCTTCATTCAGGATATACATTTTTGGTATTTATTCCAACATTTATATTACAGTTTTACAGAAAAAACTGAAATGCATATAAATAACATTGTGAATAAGAAAAAGAAAAAACTGGCAAGAGACATTAAAGCTTGCCAACAAGGGTGGGCTTATTTAATTAAAAGGAAAGGCAACTTAAAAGGAGAGGCTGTCAACAAGAATGATGTGACTAAAAATCTTGACAGATTAGATTCATTTTCTGATATTTAGATCAATAATGGTCATGTAGGAGAAACTGATGTGCAACATAGAGAGGTTTTAACCAGTGAATCCAGTCATTCAAGTGAGATAGTTCCATCAACTCCTTTTTTCTCACAAGTGACAGAAACTAGCAATTTACCTCCAAATCAGGAGGCGCTGAATGTAATTACGAGGAAAAAAGGCAAGAACAGAGAAGGGAATAATCATACGTTTAATTTAAGTGAAAAGACTTTTTCCAGAGCTGAATTAGAAGTGTTAGCAAAAGTTTTTTTTCCTTTTTAATAACAAACAGAACTTCTCTTGTTAATACATTTATTGATTTCAAATTGTCAGAAAGTTGAATCTAAAATATATTCTATACAATGTTAACTTAAAGAATTATACCTTTAGAAAATGTAGTACATTCAATCCGACTTTAGTCAATACATTTAACACTTTGCTTCTACATGTGAAGCAGAAATGCATAAGCTTTTTCACAATTTTTCACACAAAAGATTAGACAAAAAGTTTTATAATTTAGACAAACAACATTTTGAGGCGATTAAGAAATTGGGTAGTTGCACAGACCTAAGGTATTTGAAAGCAAATAAGGGGTATGGCATTGTTATTATGGAAATCACTAAATATAACAACGCTTTTGAAAAACTGATCTCTGATG